>NC_084469.1:50969792-51339792 GCF_027409185.1 Cynocephalus volans
CACAGGAGAAATTGTGATTGGAAAGAAATTGGTGAGTGGGATCAAAAGAAACCAGGCTTCAGGGATGGAAAAATACCAGGAAGCAGGTTTAGAGACACCGGATTGTAGGCCTAATGGAAACAAAGTGGCCTCTGCCTCTGAAGCCACATTCTTTCAAAATATTTCTGAGGGATCCTCTGGACCCAGCCTTGTGTAGGACATTGCAGGGGACAGAGAAGTGGCTAAGACAGTCCTGGCCTTGTCCTCACAGAGCTTACAGTCCAGTAGGGGAAGACAGACATGTTACAAGAGTATGACAACCCAGAGTTGGCAGGTCTGGGACGGGCAACCCAGGGAGAACCCAGATGGGGTGCCTGACCCAGTCTGAAAGTCAGGGAGGACTTCCTGGAGGAGGAGGCATCTGAGATGAGTCTTCAGATGGGAATAGATGTCAGCTAGGAGGAGGAATAAGATAGGAGAGTGTCCCAGGCAGAGGAAAAGCCAAGTACAGAAATCTGGAAGTGTGCAAGATTATAGCACGTTTGGGGAGGGTGACTAGTTTGGGGCATGAGGAAGAGGTACAGGATGAGGCTGGAAGTCAGCAGAGCCCAGACCATGCAGGTTGTTTTAGGCCACAGCAGGAAGCTTGGTTGTCATTTTCAATGCACTAGGGATCCATGGTGGATTTTGAAGTGGGGAGAGCTCCTGGAGCTAGAGAGAGTTTGTGGGAGGAAAACGGGAGGGTGGGATGGGGTGTAAGTTGAGGCTGTAGGAACTGGCAGGAGATGGGTCCTGGAGAGTCTCAGAGGATATGGTGGGAAATTGAGTTTCATTCCAAGAACAGCTGGGAGCAGGAAAGAGGTTCTTTGAGCTTCAGAATGTTTCCTCTGGGGGCTTCGTGGAGAGAGAGGGCGAGGCAAACTGAAACTAGGCATGAGGTGGTAGTCATGGAGGCCCAAGACATGTCAGCCTATGAGTTTATAGAAACCAGGTAATGAAATCAGAGCAAGTATTGGAGTGAAGGGAGAATAACAACCATCATGACGTGAATAACAGTAATACTAATCATGATGATGATGATGATGATGATGATGAAGGTGGTGATACTGACATCTCTTGAGTGCCAGTCACAGTTGGAAGTTCGTTTCCCATATGAACTCATTTAATCAATGTATTGTCAGTGTCTGGACTGGTGCTTGATCACTTTGCACTTTGTCCCACAAAAGTCTTTTGATTCTTTGTTATGTGAGCATGAAGGTGATGGAGAAGGGCAGTTCTTGCTCCTTTAGGGATGAATCATGTCCCATTTTATACCTGGAGGTGCTTTTGTATTTTCTATGCCTCCCTTCCTAGACTGTAGGTTCTTTGCGGGCTGGGCTCGGTTTGGAGCATCTTTGAATCCCCCCAGACACTGAAAGGAGACTTCAGCAATAATGATCACAACAATAATAATGCAGGAGATGTGTGAAGCACTGTCAGGAGAGCATTTTACACAGACTGACTCAGTCATCACAACCTTTTCATGAGGCAGATCCAGTTATTACTCCTGTTTCTCAGATAGGCACCCAGAGGATCAGAGAGCTTAAGTCATTGATTCAAGATCACACAGCAGATCCAAGGTTTGACACCAGAGAGATGGCTCCAGAACCACAGGTGTAACCATGAGGCTCCCTCTAGATGGGAGAGGCTGGAGAAGCAAGCAGAGGTCAGAGCCCACAGTTCTAGAATGCCAGTCCCAGGAGTGTGGGACTGGGTTCGAGAGCAGTAGAGAGCCAAAGCAAGATTTGGGGTAGAGCAGGGAGAAGCCCCAAATGATACAGTGCTAACAGTCCCCTCCCTGCCAAAGAGTGTGACCTCCCTGCTCTGACCTTGGCCATGTCTTACCGTGGTTAAGTTAGGGATGCGTTCAGCAGCAGACAACAAAAAACTCAACCACAAATGGCTTAAACACACTAAAGTTTCTTTTTTTCTGGAACAAAAAAATCTCTAGTAGGCAATGAGTAGGTACAGCAGCCCAGTCATATCACTAAACACCCAGGCTCCTCTTTTATTTCTCCTTCCCATTCTCAGCTTTTGCCCTCGTGGTGGCAAGATTGCTGTTGCACGTCCAGTTGTCAAGTCTATATTCCAAGCAGGAAGAAAGAGGAAGCAGAGAAGCAGGAAGTGTTTGAATCTGAATTTCCTGTTTTAGTTTCTAATACCATTTTACTTGGAGTCACAGTAAAAACCTTATTCTTTGAGATGTAGCATGCAGAACCAAGAAACCACACAAACCACTTGATTGAACATTTACAAATTCAAGCATTTAATTCTTTAACAAGCCAAGGATGAGGCATCCCTTACAAAGTACAGAAAACACATTCATAACAGTGCCCATATCAGGAAAGGTAGAGCTTTCCAGAAACCCTCTGTTTATGTCTCATTGCCAGACTACGTCAGATGGCCATTGTTGCAAGGGATTCTAGTAAAGCAAGTATTTAGTTGAGGACAGGGCCACTGCTAGCTGCAAGGAATTCTGGGAAAGTGAATTTTTTATCTGAGGACATGGCTGTTGCTAGCCTCAAGGGATTCTGGGAAAGTGATTAATTTTAGCTGGGTATATGGCTCTCTCTGGTGGCAAGAGATTCTGGGAAAGTGAGTACATTTAGCAGAGCATATGACTATGGTTAGCTGCAATAAATCTGAGGAAGTAAATCTTTCTACCTACAGATATGGCTTTTGGTAGCTGTAAAGCCTTCTGGGAAAAGAAATATTTTTAGCTAGGGATATGGCCATCCCTAGCAGCAAGGGATCCTGGCAGGCTGGATATTTTAAGCTGGGCACATATGGCCTCCTCTAGTTTCAAGGAATCCTAGGAAGTTAAATATTTTATCCTAGCTGCAAGGGATTCTGGGAAAGTAACTGTTTTTAGCTGCTAACTTAGCCATACATACCTGCAAGGGATTCTGGGAAAGCAATTTGTCTGTGGGACTTGTTGTCTGAAAGTTAAACAAAACAGAGCCTCTGTAGACAAGGAAAGAGGCACGGGTGTGTGCCCCAGCTGAGTCGTGTGCCCACAGGGGACGAGGAGGAGGAGGAGGACGGCTCCCGGGAGGAGCGGCTGCCATCCTGCTTTGACTACGTGATGCACTTCCTGACAGTGTTCTGGAAGGTGCTGTTCGCCTGCGTGCCTCCAACTGAGTACTGCCATGGCTGGGCCTGCTTTGGTGTCTGCATCCTGGTCATTGGCTTGCTCACCGCCCTCATTGGGGACCTCGCCTCCCACTTTGGCTGCACCGTTGGCCTCAAGGACTCTGTCAACGCCGTTGTCTTTGTGGCCCTGGGAACCTCCATCCCTGGTAATGCCCTGGGAGACTGCTTGTTGGGGTGGGGTCTCAGAGAAGCCTGGCAGGTGCAGCATAAGGGAAAGATCCTGCAGAAATAAGGTGGTGGAATCATGCAGAGCCCATGTGGCAGGGCCCAGAGAAATGTGGTGGGGGCGTAATAGAAGCCAGGAAGGAGGTCCCATTGATGCAGTATGTGAATTCCACCCTTCCCAAAGCAACCAGGTGGAATGTCCCGCAGAACTTAAGTGGTGGGAAATGGTAGAAAGCAGACAATGGATTCCATAGAAAGAAGGTGGCAGAGCATTGAGGTGACAGGTGTTGGGAGAGGGATCCCACAGAAATAAGGTGGGGACTTCATAGAAATCATTCAGTGGGTTCTAGAGAAACAAGACATTACTGCTTCCATCCCCCAGGGAACGAGACAGAACTGTGCTGATGGGCATGAGGAGAACAAAACCAGTGAATCTGAAAGTTTTAACTAAGATGTGAGGACAGAGTAGAAACCAGATGTTGGAGGAGGAGGTGCCATAGAAATAAGATAGTGGGGCCTCAGAGGCTATAGGGAATGTCCCACTGACACAAATGGCCATGATCTCCACTTCCCAATAAACCTAAGGGAGGGTCCCTTGGAAACAAGGTGGCAAGACTGAAATTCTGACGGGAGTAGGAAAACCAGGTGTGTGGGGGGCCCAAAAGTTTTCTTTTTCACGTGACTGTGTTCACCGGTCAGGTGGTGGTACTGTAGGCCTAGAAAGCAGGCAGTGGGGTGGGGAGTCTCATTGTTTTCTGATGCCTGCCTTCCACATCAGAGACTTGAGTTGCAAGATGTTCAGGACTGGGGATGCCAGAGAAAGCAGGCTGTGTGCCTGATAGAAACTTAGTGGGAATTGACAGGATAAGGGTGCATGTGGATGGGGCCTGACACATTTTTGTCAGGCCAAGTGGCAGTTGGATGGTTGGGCTCATAGAACACAGGCAGTGTGCTTAGTGAAAACAGATAGTGATTTCCATCACAAGCAGGCAGCGAGTCCCATAGGAAGTAGGCAGCAGGTCCCATAGAATGCAGTGAATTCCATAAAAATCAGGCACTGAGTCCCACAGAAAACAAGCAGTGGGTCACATCGAAAGCAGGCAGCGAGTTTCATCGAAGTAGGCAGCAGGTCCCCGAAGTAGACAATGGGTCCCAAGGAAAGCAGCCTGAGAGTCCCACAGAAGGCAGGCAGCAGGTTACATGGAAAGCAGGCAACACGTCCAATAGCATGTAGCAGCAGGTCCCATCAACGGCAGGCCGTGGATCCCACAGAAAGCAGGCAGTGGATCCCATAGAAAGAAAGCAGGCAGCAGGTTACATGGAAAGCAGGCAACACGTCCAATAGCATGTAGCAGCAGGTCCCATCAACGTCAGGCCGTGGATCCCACAGAAAGCAGGCAGCTGGTCCCGTGGCGAGCGGGCACAGAGATGGCGACGGGCTTTGCCTGGGGCGGGTCAGGGGCCTCGAGCCCACGCGGCCTGCACGGAGCTAGCGGACGTCGCCCCCTGCGGGTGGCGCGCGGAGCCCGTCCGACCCGCGTGTCTCTGCCCCGCAGACACGTTCGCCAGCAAGGTGGCGGCGCTGCAGGACCAGTGCGCCGACGCGTCCATCGGCAACGTGACGGGCTCCAACGCCGTGAACGTGTTCCTGGGCCTGGGCGTGGCCTGGTCGGTGGCCGCCGTGTACTGGGCGGTGCAGGGCCGCCCCTTCGAGGTGCGCACCGGCACCCTGGCCTTCTCCGTCACGCTCTTCACCGTCTTCGCCTTCGTGGGCATCGCCGTGCTGCTGTACCGGCGCAGGCCGCACATCGGCGGCGAGCTGGGCGGCCCGCGCGGGCCCAAGCTCGCCACCGCCGCGCTCTTCCTGGGCCTCTGGCTCCTGTACATCCTCTTCGCCAGCCTCGAGGCGTACTGCCACATCCGAGGCTTCTAGGGCTCTCGGCGGACTCGGCCGCGCCGCCCCGCCCCGCCCCGGGCGCACGGCTGCACCTGCTCCGGGACCCCTGGCGCCTGTTCCCTCCAGACGCGGGCTCCCTTTCTCCTGGGATGTGATCTCCTCGTCCTCTGTCCCCAGTAGCTCGGCCTCCCCGCCCCACCCCTCGACTCCGTCCCATCCCCGTTAGTCACCATCTGTGGCCCCTCCCCAGAGAACACACACCCTTCCCCACGTCCCGTGACCATTCCTCTAGAGAATTTAACATCTCTCTTCCTAGACACCCAGCCTGGCTCCGTCCTGTAAGTCTTCCTTCCCCTAGCGACCCCCCAACCCGTGCCCCAGAGCCTCAGAACTTACCCTCCCTGGGGAACCTTTGGAAGGAGGCTGATCCACCCCAGGGTGTCACCGATCTCAGCCCTTCCCCCAACCCTCAGGGAGCTCTGTTCAGCCCCCGAGGGGAGGAGCAGGTGAGTGTGTGCGTAAGGGGGGCGCACACCTTTCCTGATTTCTCCACTCAGGCTCCTGGGAGGACACATTCTCGAGGCTTGGAGAAGGGAGAGCAGAGGTTTGGGGTCTCAGTCCCAAGGCTCAGCTGGAGGAGGCACATTGTGAACCGCAACTTCTCACATTCCAGCGCCTCCACTCACCCTCCACTACCTCTGAGAGCCCAGACACGCCTCGGAGGGAGGGGCCTGTGTGTGTATATAGTGTGTTTGGGGGAGGGGGGACATGGGAGGGTGCATGTCTTGGGGAAGGTGGGGTGACAGACTTTCCTTTCGAGAGGGCAGCAGTCTCCTTCGGCCATGAGAAATGAGAATCGGCTTTAGAGAGGAGGCCGGGAATCAAAGGGAGTCCAGCTGATCTCCCCTGACAATCCAGAAGGTTCATTTGCCCTCAGTGCCAGCCAATCTGGGCAAGACCCTCGAAGAGGAGACCGAGGGTCCCAGAGGACCAATGCTACAAGCCAGCAAATGCTGCCACATCTCTGCCTGATGGGGGGTGGGGGTTAGTACGGGGGTGGGAGGGAGGGTGGGACTAGTCAGGGGGTCTGGGTGGGCATTTTTAATTTTGGAGGCCACCCAACTGATGGTAGGCCCTCTGTATTTTCTTACTATTGATGTTTTCTGCCTAAAGGACACACTTGGGGTATGGGAAGTGCTACCCACTCCTTGGGACCCTAGGATGGCCCTGCCATCCCCATAACCTCCTGCTTCCCACAGGTTTTTAGCATTCTACCATCCTGTTGTGCATCAGCCCCAACATCCCAGACCCATTGCCCTCTCCCCTTCTCTAGCTCATCAGCACCAGTCGCTGTCTTTTCTGTGATTTCTGTAAAAGTTGCCATAAAACTTTGAAATTCTGCCTGAAAAACAATCTTCCCGTGGGAAGTTGGGATTCAGAAGGGGGCTAATGAGGTCTCTGACTGAGATTTAGGCAACTGTGAAATAGACCAGGCAGTCTGGGTTTTTGCACGCCCCCAGTCCTCTGCAGAATATACCCACATCCACCAGCCACACAAGGTCCATGGGAGTCCACTAGCCATACCCCCATCCAACAGCCACAACTATTTCTCTTCATACAGTATCCTTAGAGGGCAAAAGAGAAGGACCCTAATTTGCCTGAGCTGGAGAGCAGGGACTAAGGAGGTTTCCTAAATAAAGCAAATAATTTTCTCAGAATCCTGAAATAGGGGGAGGTGTGTGTGTGTGTGTGTGTTTGTCTATCTGTGTGTCTGTGTGTGTTTGTGTCTGTGTGTGTCTCTGTGTGTGTGTGTCTGTGTGTCTGTGTCTCTGTGTGTGTGTGTGTGTGTGTCTGTGTGTGTTTGTGTCTGTGTGTGTCTCTGTGTGTGTCTCTGTGTGTGTGTGTGTGTGTGTGTGTGTGTGTTTCTGGATAAAGGGCACAGCCTATGTAAAGGTGTGCAGACTTGTGAGATAATGGCTTCTTCACAATCCTGCAAGTGATTAGCATGAACGGAGTATGGGGTGCATGCGGGGTGAGGAGTGGAGAGAACTTAAGAGGACTAATTACAAGACCCTGCTAAGGAGCTTGGAATTCATCTTAAGAGTAAAGGGCAGCTTTGGAAGGAATTTAAATGAAGGTGGGGGGCAGGTGATTGATATTGTCTGATTTATATTTTCAAATGTTCTTCCCGGGCACCTGTGATACTAGAGGCTGGGAGACCAGGGAAGAGGCTGGAGCAGGAACCCAGGCAGCGGAAGAAGGGGGCTGGAGTAGGGTGGTAGGGGAGGGATGGTGAGCAGGGGGTGATTAAGAGAGAGAGGATCGGGCTGGGTGAGGGGGTTCAGGGAGAGCATTCTGGCAAAAAAGAGGTGGTGCATTCAAAGTTGTAGCCAGGGAGAGTTTAGTGATAAGACTATTAAAAAGTGAGCAGGGTTAAGGAAAACAGACGAGGAGAGGTGCAGTAGCCCAGGGTTAGCAGCAGAGGGAGCAGTTCCCACCCCTGGGCTTGAAGGGGTGAGCGGAGAGTTACCTGAGGCTGGAAACTCATGGGTGTGACCACAGTGTAGGAGAAGAGCACAGGCGTCACCAATCCACGCCCAAGAGAGAAGGGGGCCTGGAGAGTGAACACCCCAACCTCGCGCTCCTCCCACCCAGCAGCCTCCTCCTGCCAGCTCCCACTGTCTGAACCCAACCTGAAGCCACAGGTCACGAGAGGCAGTGGGTGCAGTGCAGGTGCAGTGCATACAGGTCAGTCTCAGGCACACAGCAGCAGGAGGAAGGGTGGAGAGTGGATCTGAGGAAGGGGTCTGCAGTGCGGAGAATTTCCAGCACAGAGAGTGAGATCTCTCCCAGGCTCAGGGAACCAAGGTGGGATAAGTGGAAGAACATGTTCAGAGAAGATGCTGGATTCAGGTGGGACCATGCTGAGGGTGGGATGCCTGTGTTACATTCTGAGGAGATGTCAGGGAGGGGTGACATGCGGGGGACACCTGGGGCTCAGGAGAGAGGGCTAGACTTAGAGATTTGTCAGCCATGAGATGCCACCAAGCCACTGGAGGGCATGGGGCTGCCTGGGGAGTGTGTGGTGTCAGGAGAGGACATAAATGGTGGATTGAGGTGCCCCAACACTTAAAGGGCACATAGAAGATAGGAGAACTGTAGATGGAGAAGGAGAAGCCAGAGAGGTAGAAGGAAACCAGGAGACTGGGGCACTTGAAAGCCAGAGAACAGTTTCCAGAATGAGGGTGTTGTCAACAGGGCCAAAGGCTGTGGAGTGGTCGAGAGAGACAAGGACGAGGAAGCACCTTTGGATTTCGGCCTTGATGAGAGCAGTTTGACTGAGGGTGCGGGGGCAGAAACCAGGCTGATCTGGAGTGAGGCGGGAAGGGAAGTGGGGAACTTGATCAGAGCTCGCAGGCCACTCTTTGAAGAACCTTACCATGAAGGAGAGAGGAGGAGGTTGCTGGAGGAAGATGGAGGGCATGAGGGGGCTTTTCCCCCAAGGAGGAACCGTAGAGCAGTAGGGCATTGACCACAGGGGCTAAGAGAGCAACTGAGGGGCTGAAGTCATGAGAACAGTGCCAGCCAGAGCTGGCAGGGATGGAGAACTCCCATGCCAGGCACTGAGCTATGCAGTCTCCTTAAATCCACCTCCAGTTCTGTGAATCACCCCCATTCTACAGAAAAGGAAACTGAGGCTTAGCGAGGTGAAGCAACTTACCTAAAGTCTCACAGCAAGCAACAGCAGAGATGGGAGAGGATAGGGGCCCAGGATGCAGAATGGGACAAGGGACACCTCCATCTTAACAGGTGCAAAGGAGAGCAGGTGTGGAGGCAGGGAAGAATGTGAGTCCAAGGGTAGGGAGACGAGTGAGGTCTCAGCCTCAAAGAGGACATATGGAGAGCTTGGGACTTGGAGAAGACGAGGAACAGCACAAATTTCCCTTCACCCTGTCCCAAATGTCATGATTCTCACCTGGACGCAAAGACCATGAGGTCTGCTTAGGAGTAAATTAATTGTCGTGGAGGTAGCATAGCATGTTGACTTAACTTCCTCTGTGCTTCAGTTTCTTCATCTGGAAAATGGGTACATTAATGATGCTAATAGTACCCATTTCACAGGGTTGCAGTGAGGACAAGATTAATATATATTAGAATAATACCTGGCACAGGGTAAGAGCTCAGTAAATGGTGTAACTATAAATATGCTTCCCAGATATTCCCAGCCAGATTGCTCACTTCCATATTCTCCCCCCCCCCGCACACCCCCCACAATGGACATACTAGAACAAACAGCCTCAAAATGACAGAAAAATGCAGAATCCCCAGGAATGTGCCCTGCTCCCTGAGTTCATTTGCTAAATCACCCAACACACCAAGGGAGAAGATGGAGGAGGAAGCTATTCTTTCCTGTCGCTCAAGTCCCTGGAATTCTTTAATTCACTTTATCCATTGGGTGCCTGCTCTGTGTCTGGCACTAGAGTGGGAACAGCACAGTGACCAAAATGTCCCTGGACCCTGCTCTCACCTGCTATCACCAGAGGGTTTACAGCGCAGTGGGGGACACAGATGCTGAACAGGGTGAGGGGGTGGTGGTCAGATTGGGACATGAGAGGGGAAAGACTCTTTAGCAGGACAGAGCCAGACACAGATGGCACTAAACTGGGGCACTGAGGAGGGTTTAAGACGGGGGTGTTAACAAAGGTGTGCGAGGGTGTAAGGACATGAACAAGAGATGGCGCAGCACCTGGGGCTGGCAAAGGTGGGGAAGGGGCAAGGGAAGGGAGTGGCTTCCAGAACCTGCAGAACAGGGCTGTATGTGGCTTCAGTACAGGGGTGCAGCCAACCCATGCTGGCCGGATACAACAGGAGCTGGGGGACAAACTCCCTGACCCCACTCTCCACCCTGCCTGTGGTGCCTTCATTGGCTGAGCTCTGCAGAAATCCACAGTAGAGAGAAGCCTTGGATACAGTTCTTTAAACCACTGATGGGAGACAGCGAGAGGCTGAATAATGGCCCCCCAAGATGTCCCCACTGTAGTCCTTGAAACCTGTGTATGTTACCTTAAATGACCAAAAAAAAGACTTTGTCGATGTGAAGGAGTTAAGGATTTTGGGGTGGGGAGATTATGTTGGATTATCCAGGTAGCCCTTAAATGTAATCATGAGGTCCTTATAAAACGAAGGTGGAAGGAGGTTGGACTACAGTGAGTGTGGTGATGGGAGCAAGAGATGGGAGTGACATGAGGAAGGAACACAGATGGCTTCTAGAAGCTGGAAAAGGCAAAGAAACGGATTCCCCCCAAAACCTACAGAAGAGATGCAGCCCTGCTGACACCTTGCTTTTTAGACTTCCAATCTCTGGAACTGTAAGAGAATAAACATGAGGTATTAAGCCTCTAAGATTGTGGGAAATTGTCACAGCAGCAATAGAAAACTAATACAGACACTTATTGAAGGGTTCTAGTCCCAACTCAGTTCTCCCTGGACCTCAGTTTTTCATGCATAACATGAGCACATGATGGATATTTCTCCTATTTCTGGCTACATTTTAAATACACTCACTATGTTTGGGAGAATTTCCAGCTTTGAGAGTCCCAGATCCTCCAGAGAGAACCCATGGAATTCCCTCTCCCAGCCTTCGTTGCATCCAGGGCACAGGCACGTTACTTTGACTCCACTCAAGTAGTCCCTTGCAGAAGAGTCTCTGTATTGGATCCATATCACTGGGGAGAATGGTGTGAGAGGAACCGTCTGACCTTGGGAGGGAACAATGGTTGCAAGAAGGAAGACATAAAGTGATATTGCCTGGCAGCAATGCAAATGGGGGCACCTAAGACGGACATTGATCAGTGGCTGTGGAGGCAGTTTCCTTGCCAGAAACTTGTTCAGTTCTGGGTTTGGTTGTGGAGCTCTCTTTCTGGAAACTTAGCCTCCTGCTCAGTTCTCCAGGCCACCAAATGCTTTTGTAAGCCATTCATCTCTTTTTTAATAAACCCCATCTGGCAAATTATATTACTGTTCACTAAATTCTATTTTCCTTCCCCATTTCTGCCCTTTCGAATTCAGCAATGACCATGCAACTTGCTTCAGCCAAGGAAAGAGGGTAGAAGTGATGTGTGACCCTTCTGGGTAGAAGCTTTGAAAGCTCATGATTTTCCATGTCACTTCCCGCAGCCACAGTGACCCATAATGTTGTAGATAGTGACTTGCTGTAACATCCTGGAGTCCTGGAGTGAAGGTGACATGCAGGCAACTTGCAGTGGGCTTGCAGTTTGATCAAGATATGAACCTTTATTTTATTCGACTGAGATTTAAGGGCTATTTGTTACTGCAGTGCAACCCAGCCTAAGCTGACCGATACACTCTGCTTCTGTAGAATCAGTCAGAATCAGCATCTGCTGTGTGTGCCCAAGAACCCTGACAGATGCTGAGGGGATTGACTAGATGGGGATTCTTAAGCCAGAGTCCACAGACACCAAAAAGATCAGTGGGCAAGTTTCGGGAACTCCCTGAACATGTGTGTAAACTGCATACACAGGTGCATTTTCCCAAGGAGAGGGCCTATAGCATTTATTAGACTTTCAAATTGGTCACTGACTTAAAATACTCCAAGTTGTTGGTCCTGGAGTCAGACCACCCAGGTTCAAATCCCAGCTCCACCACTCATTAGCTGTGCCATCTTGGGCTAGTTACTTAACCTCAGTTTCTTCATCTGTAAAATGGTGATGATAACTGATTAAGTAAGGAAGTGTATGAGAAGTGATTTGAACGGTGCTTAACATATATTAAGCCCTTGTAAGAACTTTCTGTTAATATTTTTATTAACAGTAGTTAGATATGGGTTTGGATGTGAATAAAAGTATTCTGATATAACAGTGGCCTCAATAAAATAAGGGTTTATTTCTCTCTTGTGTAACAGTCCAGGTCTGGAACAGCAACCTATTTCATGAGGGCAATCAAAAATCTAGTTCTCTTCTATCTTGTTCCTCTGACATGACTGGAGTATGACCCTCATCTGTTTAGTCCAAGGTGGCTCACCTCCATAGTGTCCTTCCAACCAGGAGGACGGATGAAGGGAGACATAGGAAGGGGGAGGCCCAGGGTCCAACCTTCTCTTTAAGACTTTGACCCATGGGTTCCACACAGCACTTCCTTCCACACCTCACTGACCACACCTGAGTCACGTGGCCGCATTTAGCTGCAAGAAGAGCTGAAAAATGTAGGGTTTTTTTCTGAGTCATCATGCTAAAACTCATAGAGGATTTTTAAGGAAAAGTGGAAGAATGGATGTGGAGGAACAATTAACAGCCTCTTCTGCAGAAAGATTTGAGGAAGCACACAGCTGATTCTCAGCAGCTCTAACCAGTCAGATTAGGAATACCGGATGAAATTACCACTGAAATTTATGCCAAAGAGCCCCAGACTCTTTGCATCAGGACTGTTCCAAAATCAAGGTCCCCAGTTAGAATATCTGGTTGGCCAAACTAGAGTCATGTGCTCATGGTCTAGAAGAGCAAGCATTTGACCTTTTTGGCTTCTTCAGTGAGATTTGGAATCCAACAATTTCCTGAGACTCACACAGCTGTGAATTCCACAAACATTGGAAGCCAACTGTTGTCCTCAGCAAATGTCCACTCCTCTCTCTGAGCCACAGTTTTCTCATTGGTAAAGTGAGGATAACCAAAGGACTTCCCTCCCCTCCTAGGTGTGTGGTGACGATTAAGTGAGATGATCCACCTAAAACCCTCCACACGGAGCTCAATGAAGTTTACCTGTCATCATCATCTCCACCCCACCATCACCACCTTCATCACTGTCGTCATCACCACCCCCACCATCATCACCTTCATCACCGTCATCACCACCCCCACCATCATCACCATCATCACCATCGTCATCACCACCCCCACCATCATCACCTTCATCACCGTCATCACCAGCCCCACCATCATCACCGTCATCACCCATCACCACCCCCACCATCATCACCATCATCACCATCGTCATCACCACCCCCACCATCATCACCATCATCACCATCGTCATCACCACCCCCACCATCATCACCTTCATCACTGTCGTCATCACCACCCCCACCATCATCACCTTCGTCACTGTCGTCATCACCAGCCCCACCATCATCACCTTCATCACCGTCATCATCACCACCCCCACCATCATCACCTTCGTCACTGTCGTCATCACCACCCCCACCATCATCACCTTCATCACCGTCATCACCACCCCCACCATCATCACCTTCGTCACTGTCGTCATCACCACCCCCACCATCATCACCTTCATCACTGTTGTCATCACCACCCCCACCATCATCACCTTCATCACCGTCATCACCACCCCCACCATCATCACCTTCATCACCGTCATCACCACCCCCACCATCATCACCTACATCACCGTCATCACCACCCCCACCATCATCACCTTCGTCACTGTCATCACCACCCCCACCATCATCACCTTCATCACCGTCATCACCACCCCCATCATCACCTTCATCACTGTCGTCATCGCCACCCCCACCATCATCACCTTCATCACCGTCATCACCACCCCCACCATCATCACCTTCATCACTGTCGTCATCACCACCCCCACCATCATCACCTTCGTCACTGTCGTCATCACCACCCCCACCATCATCACCTTCATCACTGTCGTCATCACCACCCCCACCATCATCACCTTCATCACCGTCGTCATCACCACCCCCACCATCATCACCTTCGTCACCGTCGTCATCACCACCCCCACCATCATCACCTTCATCACCATCATCACCACCCCCACCATCATCACCTTCATCACTGTTGTCATCACCACCCCCACCATCATCACCTTCATCACCGTCGTCATCACCACCCCCACCATCACCTTCGTCACTGTTGTCATCACCACCCCCACCATCATCACCTTCATCACTGTTGTCATCATCACCACCCCCACCATTGTTCCCAATGTGATCTTCATCGGCATCGTCTCATCCTCACCCTCACCCTTATCCTCATCTACATTAGTTAAGATAATGCCAGTTTTGATACTAGATGAACTCCATGACCTCAATGGCTTAACATAATCAAAGTGTACTTTGGATTTGTGCTACAGTCAGACAGCTTCCCGTGTGGCTCTCCCTCCGCTAAGTCCTTGGAATATTCTCCATTCTGCCAACAAATGGGGGCTAAAGTGGTGGAAAAGGCATATCCACTTTTTACCCACATCAGTTTGAAGGAACACATAACTTAGGCTCACACGACATTGGTCAGAACTGAGTCACATGACCCAAACTAGACACAAGGGTCTGGGAACATAGTCTCTGGCAGCCGCTTCGCAGGGACACTCTGCTATGCAAGGGGAGAATTAATGCTTGCTGGCCAGCTGTCTGCCTGTGACACATAATAGCCTAATAGAATGGCCAAGAAGTCAGGGCTTGGGTCTTTTTCTCCACCACCCGTGCCTTCTGTTTCCTCAGGTCTTAGAAACGTCCCCTGGATATCCATCAATTGCTTTGTCCAATCCAGTCCTGATCCTCTAACCATCCCAAACTCTGAAACCCACATTTCCTCAGCCTCGTCTTTCCAAACAGTACCTCATATCCTTATCCTGTTTTCTTCAAATAAATCTTCAGCCTAAGATCCCCTCACAATTTCCTCACTCAGCTTTCTCTGACACTCCAAGCATTGTCACTGTGCCCAAGATTCTTTAAATTTCTTGACTCATTCCCTTTTCTTTGTTATCCATGGCTACATAACAAACCACCACAAAACGTAGTGGCTTTAAATAACAATTTGTCATTATTTCTCATGGTTTTGTAGGTGGACTTCATTCAGTTAGGCTCCATGGATTGACTCTGGCAGTCTTTGCTTGCGGTCTGTCATGTTTGCAGTCAGATGTCAGCTGAGGCGACGGTGATCTGAAGGCTCGGCTGGGCTGGATGTGAAAGACAGCTCACTGCCACGGCTGGCAGTTGATGCTGGCTATTGACTGAAAGCCGAGCTGCAGCTGTTGACGGAGCTATGTCTTTCTTGACAATTTCCATCTCTCTTTCTTTGCATCTTGTCTCTGCAATGTTGTCTCTCCCTCTGTGTTTCCAAAGGTCTCTGTGTCTCTTGTTGACCCTGTTTCCTCCATTTCCCCAATTCTACCCCCCCTCCACCCTTTCTCATTTGCTTTCTCAATCTGTAGCTTTACTCCCTCTCTCTTTATCTGTTTCCAAATATCTGTCCCCATCCGTGTGCGTGTGTGTCTGTGTGTTTCTGAGAGTGTGTGTATCAGTTATTTATTGCCGAGTAACAAACCACCCCCCAAAACTTGGTGGTTTAAAACAATGGTGTATTATTTCTCACGATGCTTTGCATTGACAGAGCAGTTCTGCTCCATGCAGTGTTGGCTGAGCCCTCTCATGTGGCTGCATTCACTTGGAGCTTGGCTGGGGCTGGAACATGCAAGATGCCCACACTCGTGGCTGGCAGTGGGTGCTGTCTGTGGACTGGGGCACTTCAGTTCTCCACATGGCCCCCCTTCATTCAGAAGACCAGACCAACTTCTTCACAGCAGGGGGCTGGGTTCCAAGAGAGCCACAGTGGAAACTGCAAAGCCTGAGGTCACTTCTACCATATTCTGTTGGTCAAAGCAAGTCAAAAGATTCAGGGAGAGGGGAATCTTGATGGGGAGAGGATGTGCGTGGAGGGAGGGAGAGAAGTGGTGGTGGCCATTTGTGACAGGCTGAATAATAGCTCCCCAAAATATGTCCATGTCCTAATCCCCAGAACCTGGGAATGTGTTACCTTATACAACAAAAAAAGATTTTGCGGATATGATTATTTTGAGGATTTTGAGGTGTGGAGATTATCCTGAATTATCTAAACTGGCCCTAAATGCTATCACACACATCCTTACAAGAGGGAGGCAGAGGGAGATTTGACTACACACAGAGGAGGAGGTGGTGTGATTACGGGGCAGGGAGAGACTTCAAGATGCTGACCTTGAAGACTGGAGTGATGCTGCCACAAGCCAAGGAATGCCAATGGCCACCAGACACTGGAGGAGGCAAAGATGGTCTCCTAGAGCCTCCAGAGGGAGCGTGACCCTGCTGACAGACTGATTTTGACCCAGTGAGACTGTCTTCGAACTTTTGGCTTCCAGAACTGTGAGAGAATAAATTTGTGCTTAGTTTAACACTAAGTTTGGGCTAATTTGCTACAGCAGCCATAGGAAACTACCACAGAATCTTTGGAGCTGATTCACCACTGCCTCTTGCCTCTTAGTTCTTATGTGTCACTGTGTCTTGAAATCTTCTTTTTAAAATTGTGGTAAAAATACACATAACGTAAAGTTGCCTATTTTAACCATTTTAAAGTGTACAGTTCAGTGGCGTTTAGTACATTCACAATGTGCAACCAGCACCTCTAACTTGTTCCAGGTCTTTTCCATCACCCCAGAAGGAAACGCTACGGCCATTAGCAGTCACTCCCCAGCCCCTGGCAACCACTAATCTGCTTTCTGTTGCTATGGATTTGCCTATTCTGGACATTTCATATAAATGGAATCATACAATAAGTGGCCTTTTGTGTCTGTCTTTTTGCACTCAGCATCATGTTTTAAAGTTTCATCCATGCTGTGGCCTGTATTGGTGCTTCATTCTCTTTTATGGCTGATAATATCCCACTGTGTGGACAGACCGCATTTTGTTTATCCATTCGTCAGTCTTGAACTCTTAGGCTCCTTTTGTTTCTTTCCCATGGCTCAATGCCCACAGCACTTTAAGAGTGGGAACTGTGTTAGTCAGGGTTCTCCAGAGAAACAGAACTGGTAGGACGTGTAAAGATATTTAGAGAGAGACATTTATTTTAAGGAATTGGCTCACATGACTGTGGGAGCCATTAAGTCCAAGTCCTGCAGGGCAGGCTGGCAGACTGGAGACTCAGGGAAGAGTTGATGCTGCGGCCCAAGTCCGAAGGCCGTCTGGGAGTAGAGATCCTCCCGTCACGGAGAAGGGCTTACTGCCCAATGCTCATAGAAGACAATACTATGGCACTGGTTTTTGAGAAAAGGAAAAACTTTATTGCAAGGTCCACCAGCAAGAAGACAGGAGGCAAGGCTCAAATCTGTCTCCCCAATCTAGAGTCTGGGCATATTTTAAGGGGTCAGAGAGCAAGGAAGTTGCAAGTTGTCAGAGTTTGATTGGTCCGTGCACCCGATCTTCTGCATTGTAAGATCCCTCACTTCGGAATTGGCTCCAGCTGTTAAGTTTCCAGGCTTTGGTTCTGCTGGTGGGGAATTTTGTTCCTGTAGTGCTCAAGGTCACAACCTTTCTCCTCTGTGCATGCTCAACAACATGCTAGTGCAAAGAAGGGACACTGGTTGAAACCAGTTATGCAGCTCCACTTCTTCCTTGGAGGACCTGTCTTTTTCTCTTAGGGCCTTCAACTGATTGGATAAGGCCTGCCCATACAATCTGCTTGATGCAAAGTCAACTGACTTCAGTTTTAATCTCATCTTTAAAATACCTTCACAGCAACATCGAGGCTGGTGTTTGATCAAATATCTGGGCACCATAGCCTCTCCAAGTGGATGCATAAAACTAACCAGCAGAAGAGGAAGCTCTTTTCCCCTTGCCTCCTCTCTGCCTCTCCATCCACCACATCCCGGCCTGGCCACTGTCTCAGGTTGCACTGCACAGAAGCCGGTGGAGGCAAGTGGCTTATTTGGGAGGTGACCCCAGGAGATACTGGAGAGGAGACAGGGAAGGGAAGGAAGCCATCCAAGGGCATGTTACCAGCACCGTGCTCTCCCAAGTCAGCTAACCGGCCAGCCTCAGGGGCATGTTGATGAGCAGGTTACCCTGTGGGCAACAGGATCTCTGTCCTGCCAGGGACCTCTCAGGGACTCTGTAGGACTCACTTCGAGTTGCCCAACCCAAGGGTGAGAACATTAGGGTATTCATCCACTAACTCCTGTCTGATGATGGCCCAGGGCTCCAGGGCTCCTTCCAGGGATGTAGACTCCCAGCCCTTCCCGCCTTGGCCAGAGAGCATGTTCAACACAGGGTGGCAGGTGCTGGTGCTGGTGTGAGAGCTGCTGTTGTGTCATAAGGGGTATGAATGGGGCTGCGACAGCCTGTGCTAAGGCTACCTCCCAGGACTGGGGGCTCACTACCTCCCTCCTTCAGTTGTGAGCACCAGCAGGGGAGGCACCAGCTGTGCCTGCGTCTCCCTCTGTCCTGGCCCGGTGCCTCCAGCTCCCCTCTCAGCACCTCCCAGCATGAAGGTGCTCTCTCCTGGGAACTGGGAAGGGCTGGTTCCTGGCACCTCCTCCACATCCTGCTGTCCCTCTGAGGACTGAAGTCAGACTCTAGGGAGGACTTCCCAGCACACAAGGCTGGAGGAAAGAAGGGATGGGCTCCCCAGGCCTGAGAGGGGCTCGGTCCTCAGTGCCTCCCGAGGTACCTACAAGCCTTCTCCTCCCCCACTGCCCACCTCCTGTTCCCTGCCCTCTCGCTGCAATTCCCGCCTTGTGAGGTGGAGGGAAAGAAATGTCAAGGATGAAGGATCGAAAGGGGCAGGTGGGGTCAGTAGAGGAGGGACCACAGGGCTGGAGGGGGAAGAGGCCCAAAAAGAGGAGGGAAGGAGAGATGGAAGGAGCAGAGGGCCACAGAACAAAACATGTGGCCAGGGAGGCCGCAGAGATGGAGAGAAAGACAGAAGGACGCACAGGAGTAGATACAGAGGGAGGAAACCCAGACTTAGAAACGCAGCACCAAGGGAGATGGAAGACGGAGAGCCAGAGATGGTGGCAGAGGTCAGAAGCAATCCTGTCACCCTTCACCAGCACCCAAAGCCACAAAGGGAGGCAGCCGTCTAGGGATGTGCTCAGAGAAAAACAGACACTGAAGAGGCATGGATGGGGTCAGACAGACAGACCACAGCAGGGCAAGGTGGGGGCGAGGCAGAGAGAGGGAGAGACTGAGAGAAGCAGAGGCAGAAAGACACAGAGGGACAAAGACATAAGAATTATAGAGACACAGTGACCAAGAGAGACAGTCAAGGAGAGAGAGAAACAAAGAGAGAGACAGAGTTGGGGACAGAGAAAGAAGAGGAGGAAGAGGGGGGACCCGGAGATGAGACACAGAGACACACAGAGAAGCTGACAGAAGAAAGCAGATTCAGACAAAGGGACCGAAGGGGCAAGGGAAACACAGGAACAAAGAAAAAAGAAAGAGGCAGGGAGGTCAGGGGGAGTCTTGGGGTGGGAGAGTCGCACCCCTGTGCTCCTCCCCCACCCTGGGTCAGGCCCGGTCCCCCGGTGGCGGTGGCGGTGGCGGTGGCGGTGGCCGAGCCCTGGCTAATGGTATGATTGCTTGGTGGGGCGGGAGGGGAAGGGAGGCGGCAGGCGTTTGTCAGGGCGAGTGACAAATGAGCCGCCTGAGTCACCAGCTTCAGTGATGGATGGCCCGGCTGGCAGGCGGAGGGGCGGGCGCAGGGGTGGGGGGGACCCACCAAGACAAACCTTTCCTTCTCCTGGAGCCAGGCCAGGTGGGGGAGGAATTGGGGGTTCAGGGCAATGTATTTACGAGGGGCTTGAGCAGTGGGGTGGGGAGTACAGGGCGGAACCTGGGAGAGAGAAGCCCAGGGGCAGGGGCAGAGTCCGAGAGATGGAGGGAAAGAGAGAAGAGGGAGACAGAGGCCCCGGAGAAGGAGAGACGGAGAGAGAAAGCCAGAGGGAGATAAATTGAGAACAAGGAGGAGGGCGAGAGAGAGGCAGAGACACAGGGACAGAAACAGAGGCAGAGAGATCACCCAGACAGAGGGACAGATAGAGGGAGAGACCTGTGAGAGAGACAGACAGACCGACATTCCCCAGCAGAAACAGACACAGAGGGCTTCTCTTTTAGGACCCCTTTATCTTCCACGTCTAAGCAGAGACACAGAGTCTCAGAGAAGGTCTAGGAGTTCGAAAGGAGGGACAGAGATTAAGCCCCCCCAGAGCTGCTGATAAAGAGGGGAAACTGAGGCAGAGAGGTAGGTGGACCAAGAGAAGAGACAGGAGGCCCTGAGCAGGTCCTTGCTCACTCAATCTGTTCCCACAGCCTTTGAGAGCAGGTCCCGGGGCCGCTGGGGATTCCTGGAGCGTGTGGCTGCTGACAGTCACAGCCCTAGCGGTCCGTGCTCAAGCGGGGAGACTGAGGAGAGGCTGAGGGCTCTGGCCAGGCTGCTGAGGGGTCGCCCACCTGTGTTGGGGAGATCTGGGAGCCCCCCAGATTTACTCATAGAGGGCCTCACAACAGTTCTGGCCTAAAGGCCTCCCAATCTGTAAAATGGGGATGGGGTGGGGCGGGGCTAGAGGGTCCAGACCCTCCAGGCTGGAAGCTGGTGCCCACTCTGACATGCGCAGAGGCATGCACCCCAGAGCAGCACAGGCATGCACACTCGGTGAAGGTACTTCCAGATACCTGCACAGAGAGGCCCAAACACCTGCCTAACAGAGGCACGGATGCAGCCACAAAGCCGGGGACACCCACAACATCAGCAAGCATGGGACACCCCCACTCCAGTACCAGACCTGGCTGCCACCTGCTCCCTCTCCTGAGAACGGAAGGATCCAAGGACCATTTAAGGGAGATAGCAGGGAAGAGGAGGGTTGGATTCAGAAAGAGACAGACAGGACAGGGGTGTGAGTGAGTGTGCGTGTGTGTGTGTGTGTGCGTGTATGTGCGTGTGTGTGTGTGTGTGTGTGTGTGTGTGTGTGTGTGCGTGCGTGTGTGTGTGATCCAGACAGGCTGACTAGGGGGAGAGACTGAGGAAGCTGGAGTCCCTCCAGTCCTTTGCCTCCCCCATCAGTTTCTCTCCCAGACACTCTCATTTTTCCCTTTCCAACATCTCATTCCTTTCTTTAATTAAAAAGATTTATGCCCAAGAGTCCAAGCCTTGCTCTCCTTGTTTCAGGGCTAGAGGGTCCTTCTGAGCTTGCAGCGATGGCAGAAGCAACCCTGGAGTCTACTCATGCGCCTCTCTCCTTTCTCCCTGCCCCCCCCCCCCCCCCCCCCCCCCGCCTCGCTCAGTCGCCTCTCTTCCTCCTTTCCTCCTCTCTCTCTGCCACTCTGTTTTGCTTTCTCCGAGTCACACCTCCTCATTGGACTCCCCTCCGCACCTCACCCTCACCCCACCCCTCTTTCCACTCAGCACCTGCTGGGACTGTCAGATAAGGCCACACTTGTTCTTTTCAGAATCAGCTTGAGCAAGGGCAAGGGCAAAGGACACCTCAGCACACAACCCCCCAAAATTCAAATTGAAACTGGGACCCCAGACCCTTGGGTCTCCTACTCTGAATCCAGGCTGAGGGTGGAGCAGGAGTGGGACAGACTGAAGAGCTTTGCATCTTTAATTAAAAAGTGATTTAAATTAATTTTCTGCTCCAAAACCCCTATGGGGGGGGCGGGTTGCACAGCAGTAATTGAAGGCTCTGCAGACCCCTTCCCTCCGCCTACCTTAAAGGGCCAGCGTCCCGCAGGACAGGCCTGAGAGCTTCAGCGGGGAGCACCCGCGGGTGTGGGGACCCCGGACTCAGCCAAGCCCCCGCTCCCAGTCCTGGCATCCTCTAGTTTAACCATTTCCTCGTTATCTGCTCCTCCCCTGACCCCCCAGCTCATTACCTGTCCTGCAAGTGAGGAGATCGAGGCTCAGAAAGGGAAGGACCTGTCTGAGGTGGGTCCAGACTCCAGATTCCCTGGGGAGCCCTGGAGATGGCCAGAGAGGAGGATCAGTGTTGTGTCCAGAAGGTCAAAGAACAAAGATAGGGAGAGAGAGAAAGGAAGAAAGAGAGACAGAGAAAGTGAGAGCATGAGAGAGGGAGACAGGGAGAGACTGAGAAACCTGCAGGAGAAGCTGAGCCTTGGATGGGAGAAGGGGCCTTCCCAGGGGCCTGAGGGGACTAGGGCCGTCATCTCTTCCTCATCCTCTGCCCACAGCTTTCCAACTCACCCTCTCCCGTAGGGGGGCGCCGCTGCTGCCCTGACCCTGACCCCTGATGCTGTAGCTCTGGCTCAGCCTGGCTCGCCCCTTCCCTGCCCGTGCTTGGGTGGTTTTGTTTTTCTACTAGACGGGAAGGTGAAGGAGAAGCAGGATGCAGCAGAGGTAGCGCTGCTTGTGACAATCATAAAGTCAGTCCCAAGAGAGCCAGCAGGGGGTGGGCGCACTGCCTCCAGACCCCTCTCTCAGCTTTCCCCTCCGCCTGGGTCTCTACTTCCCTCTCTGGGTGTCTGCCACACTCTGTCTGGGTCTCTGTCCTTTCTCTGGTCTTTGTCTTCCCGTCTCCCTGGGTTTCTGTCTTTCTCTCTCTGGGCCTCTGTCCCCTGTCTCTCTTGATCTCTATCCTTCTCTCTGGATCTCTGTCTCATTTCTTTTTGGTGCTATTCCTCTGAAGTGGTGGTTTGTAACTTTTGTGGGGACAATTATCCCTTTGTGAGAATAGGATGAAAAACACAATCCACCTCCCTGGGAAAAAACACATAAGCACCAAGTCCACGGTTTCCCATCCAATTTAGGAATTCATAAGTTTCCTGACACCCATTTGTACACCCCCTTGGCAGTCCGAGGACCCCAGAAGATAAAGAGCCCTAATGTAGAAAATGCCATCCAGAGAATGAGTCTCATGTGTCTCTTCTCCCTGTCGCCCCCTCCCTCGCCGGCCTCTTTGCTGTTTCTCAGACACAGCAGGCGCACTCCTGCCCCAGGGCCTTTGTACCTGTTGTTCCGCCGCCTGAGATGATCTTCCCCCATACACCTGCATGGGCCTCCCTCACCTTCCTCAGGTCTCTGCTCAGCTGTCACCTCCTCCACGGGCTTTTCCTGTCCAGCCAATAGAAATCATCCCCGTTGTCACACTGCTTTGTTTCAGAGCACTTGTCTTCGCCAGGCATTATCTTCTACTTACACGTTTGTTTACTTGACTGTCCTCTGTCCCCTACCCTATCCCCAATGGAATGTGAGCGCCTCCAGGCCAAGAAGTTTGTCCTTTGTTGCCTGTTATATCCCCAGAACACCGCCTGGCACAGAATAGGCGCTCCGTGAGCTGTAGTTGCACACGCGCGTCTTCTTCACCTCGCTAGGGCGCCAGTCCCAACGCCTGTCTAGGAATCGGACAGAAGCTGTGGACCTGCTCGCCAGCGCACACGTGAGCGGCGCATGATTCGCTCTCGGTTTTGGAGACGCCACAGACGCCGAGAGCAGTGAGGGGATTCAGGCTAAGGACCTTCTAGAAGGCAGGGGGTCAAAGATGGGTAGAGGGACAGAGGGACACACACACACACACACACACACACACACACACTTGCCCCTAAGGCACACACAGTCCAGCAGCCAGACACACACCGAGACGCTGCCAGGGAGAGGGCAACACACACACGCAGGAGCGCGGCGCCCAGAGGCGGCCACACGCGCAGGCCCAGGAATCGCTGTCTCCCTGGGAAGGGACGGGAAGGGGCCGGAGCAAGAGGGGACACGAAAGTATGGGGTGTTGTTCCCTTCCTGCCTCTCGTCCTCCCCTCTGATTCGGGGGCGGGGAGAGACAGACGGAGAGAGACGTAGAAAGCAGGAGGGAACCGCGGAGCTGGCGCGCCGGAGCGAGGGAGACGGGCCGCCGGGCGACTGGGGCGCGGAAGCAGCGGGAGAGGCGCGGCGCGCCGACCGAGGCGGGGGGAGGGGCGGGGCGGGGCCGCGGCGGCGGCGGACGGCGCGGGAAGCGTCTCCGCGGCGGAGCTTCCGGATGTGACCACAGAGGAGGGCGAGCCCGGCGGGCGGAGGGAGAAGCCGGCGCTCCCGGACCGCCGCCCCCGGCCGCCGCCCGCCCCTGGCTGCAATGAGCCCCCGGCTGTGACCCCCGCGGGCAGGGGGCCGGGGGCGTCCATGCGCGGCACCTGCGCCCTGCCCGGCGCCTGCCACGGACGGCGGTGGGCGTGGGGGGCCGCGCACCAGCCTCCTGCCCGCCCCCGGCCCCGGCTGCGCCCTCCCCACCGGCCGGGCTCCGAGAGGACCCGGGAGCTGCCGCCGCCATCGGCCCATGGCCCGGAGGGTAGGTCGAGGGCGCGGAGCCCGGCGCCCGGCCCGTCTGCACCCCCGGCCCCCCAGCTCCCCTCCCGCGCGCTCCGCCGGCTCCGGCGCCCCGGCCTCCCCCGCCGCTCTCGGCCCCTCCGTCCGGCTCCCTCCCGGCGCCCCGGTCTCCTCCTCCACCCCGGGCCCTCCACCCCACCCCCACCCGTCGCTGTCCCCGAGGGCTGGGCTGGGACAGTGCTGGCAGAGGTGGGACGGGGGACAGCAGACGGGACAGGAGGGCAGCACCCATGGGGAGGGTGGGAGCGGACACACCGCAGGACGCGAAGGCCCCGCCGAGTGGCCGCGACCGACAGCAGGGGGCAGCGAGGTCCAACTTCGGGGCTCAGGGGAAGTGAGGAGAAGAGGAGGTGAGAGACGGAGCGGGAGAGAGAAACGCGCCGGCCCGGGCGCCCAGGTCCGCGACAGCCGCAGGCGGGGCCGCTCCTGCGCTGCTCCCTGGCCAGTCCCTTTGCCCCTCGAGCCCCAGTCTCTCATCGACAAGGAAAGGGTTTGACCTGGAGATTCAAAGATTCCTCGGGCTTCCCCGGTGTGTGGTGCCATGACAACAGGACACGAAATCCCACCCGATGCGCATGTTTCTCTCTGGGGCTGCTTGCACAAGCGTGTTGTGCAGTTGTGTGGAGCTGTCCTTTCCTTCAACAAGCGTTTGGCGAATGTGTTCCAGGCACTACGCTAAATGTTTCATTCATTCATTCATTCCTCATTCCCGTGCCTGGAGCTTGGCTCTGCGACTGTGTGTGTAGGGGGTGTCTCTGGTGATGGGGGCTCCTCTAAGCCTGCATGTTGTGGGGGATGTGCACCAAAGTGTATGTGGGGGTGTTTGGGTGCATAGATGTGCACGCGGGTGTGTGTATGGTTGTCTGTGTATATGTGTGTGGCGGATTCACATGGCGAGTAGGGTGAGACAGGTTGTTAGGACACACTCAGACGTGCATATCTGACAACAGTGAAACGCAATGGAAGTGGGGGAGGCTGCCTACGTGTACATTTGGGTACAAACAATGCGCCGTTTCTATCAGAGCTGTCCATGGGTGAAAATCTCTCCTTCCGGTCTCTCTCTCCTCCCACACCTCTCTCTGACTTCCTCTGTGTCTTTCTGTCCCTTCTGTCCTCCCCTCCTCCCTGTGTGAGGAGCTGGTGGTCACCAGCCAGACCATCACTGACCACCACCTCCTATCCACAACCGGGTTCAGCTGCTTCCTCTGGGTCCTCCCACCCACACGTCAGGAATCTCTGACGGGGCATTTTTTCACAGTCCAGGGCACAAGAGAAGTCCATGGGGACAGTGTCCTCAGTCCCACCCAGACAGTTCTATGGGACAGGAGAGGCTTAAAGGTGTAGGGGTTCAGAACTTGGGGACCAGAAGGGCGAGTTCCTGGGACACAGAGGGAGCGTCCCAGGGTAGGGAAGCTCCTTAGCTGGACGTCTGACCCCTCCCTGGGCTCTCCCCATCTCGCCTCCCCCAGTATGATGAGCTGCCCCGCTACCCAGGCATCGTGGACAGCACCGCAGCCCTGGCCGGCTTCTCTGAGGCACCAAGAGCCCCGGGGCCCTACGGCCTGCACCGGCCTCCACAGCACCCAGCCCCGGGCTTGGACAGCGACAGCCTGAAGAGGGAGAAGGATGAGATCTATGGGTAAGAGGGGCCTGGGAACGCCGGGGCTCTGGGCTGCGGGCCTCGGGCTTCTGTCTCTCTCTGCCTCTGCCGTTCCCTCTTGTCTTTGTCTTGGTCTCGCTCTGTCCCTTTGCTCTCTGGGTCTGTTTCTCTCTGTGTGCCTCGGTCTCTGTCTCTCCGTGTCTCTGCCTCCATTTCATCTCTCTGGGTCTCTTGTCCCCCTCCTAGTGGCTTCGTACCTCACAGCTCACCTGCCCTCCCTTCATGAACTCTCTCCTTTCCCACCTCCCCCAGACACCCGCTCTTCCCCCTGCTGGCTCTGGTCTTTGAGAAATGTGAACTGGCCACATGCTCACCCCGCGACGGGGCTGGGGCTGGGCTGAGCACACCCCCGGGCGGCGACGTCTGCTCTTCTGATTCCTTCAACGAGGACATCGCAGCCTTTGCCAAGCAGGTGGACACTCCCATCGGCCATGTGCCAGGAAAGCCAGCAAGGAGGGGTGGTTGGGAGACAGCATGTGCCCTCACTCTCTCTCTCCTCCCTCACAGGTCCTCTTCGAAAGGCCCCTCTTCTCCTCCAACCCAGAGCTGGACAATCTGGTGAGACCCACACTCCCATGCTCCCTCCTCCAGGGTGGTCTCCTGCCCCACCCTCATATCCCTGGGGTTGGTTGGCAGGTGAACAGAGGAGACCACCTGCTCTGCTTTCTCAAACCGTGATCATTGTTGCCCATGGGCAATGCTGAGAATGGGACTGATGGCCTGAGTTCGAATCCAAACCCTGCCACTCACTGGCTCTATGACACAGGGCACGTAGCTCCGACTCCCTGTGCTTCAGTGTCCTCATTGTAAAGTGTACGTAGCAGTAATTTCTTTTAGGGCTGCTGTGGGGATTTAATGAATTAACACAAGTCAAGCCCTCAGAGCAATGCCTGGCACAGAGTGGGGCATTTGCCATTCTACCTGTCAGAACAGAGCCCACACCAAAATGAGCACAGGGACATAGCTGCAGAAGAGAGAGGAGGAGAGGAGGGGAAGGGAGAGAGAGAAAGAAAGAAATACCCTGGCTTCTTTTTTCCTTGGCTCTCCAAGCTCCTGCCAGGGTTTCCTGCTGGCCAAGTCCTTCAGCAAAGGATGCTGGGAAATGTAGTTTGCAGGTGAAAGGTGGAAAATGGGGCTGAGAGCAAACCAGCATGGGGCAGGTGTGTCTACTCCTATGGTGCACCTTAGCTCACTCCTCCTCTGATGCACACTTTTCTGTCTCTTGCTTCCCTTTCTTGTCTCTGCCTCTCAATCTAACATCCTCTCTTTCCTTAATTCTGGTCTCTGTCTCTGTCCTGTTTCTCCCTCTGCCCCTGTTGTCTTTGTCTCTCTTTGCTCTGTCTCTGTCTGTTATCTGTCTTTGTCATTCTGTCTCCCTCTTTCTTTCTCTGTCTCCTCTCCTTTCTCCTCCTTCTCTTCCTCCTTCTTCCTCCTCTCTCTCTCCCTCCCCCACTCCCATCCCTTCCTGTCTGTGTCTTCAGATGATCCAGGCCATCCAGGTGCTCAGGTTCCACCTGCTGGAGCTGGAGAAGGTGAGTACCCCCCACTTCCCCTCACACCCCCACTTGCCCCACATGCCTCCCCCTCTCGCCTCCTGCACCCTCCACTTCAGACTCTCTCCCCACTGGAGTTGAAGCAGAATACCACCCCGTCCCTGTGCACCCCAGCCCTGGCCCCTGGGTGCCCCCCCAGTACCCCGGTGCCCCCCCAGGTCCACGACCTGTGCGACAACTTCTGTCACCGCTACATCACCTGCCTCAAGGGAAAGATGCCCATCGACCTGGTCATCGAGGATCGGGATGGCGGCTGCAGGGAGGATCTCGAGGACTACTCGGCCTCCTGCCCCAGCCTCCCAGACCAGGTTAGGCTGGGACAGGGTGCCAGGCATCACCCCGAAACCAAAGCCACACTTGGACACAGCATGAGGGTACATGCACGCCACACCACACAGCCTCATGGACATGGCCTGACCATGGGGCACACACGTGCAACAGTCACACAACAGCTACACAGACTCGGATGCTGCTGGGCAACATGCGTGCGCACACACACACACACACACACACACACACAGCAACAGCTTCAGATACCACCCACAGGCTTGGCTATATCCACGCAGATGCCCACACAGCTACCCATCCCCACTCCCAGCCAGGTGACAGCATGTATCACATACTGCCACATCCCAGCCAATGACAACAATGTAGTTCGCAGCCAGATTCAGCACTGCGTTCTAGAGTGTGTGTATGTATACGCAGCACACAAACACGCACTCCAGCCACACAGCAGCCACATAGATGGAGATAGAACCAAACAGCCCCAGATACTGCCACACAAACTCAGATACAGCCACACTTGGACCCAGACTGACCACAGACCCATGTGTGACCACATGGCATGCATACATGCACTCTCGTGACCCTGACCATGTAACAGACGGGCTACAGTAGGCATGCACACACACCCCTCGACAGCCACACACCACAGATTCATTCACGCAGACTTGGAAATAGACTCACAGACTTGGATATAGCCATACAGAAGTAGACCCAGTGAAGCAATGAGATAAAGTGGCACCATCTCAGGTACAGCCATGCAACAATGTCATTGACTTAGGACACCAGACAACAGTCACACACATAACAGCCATGTGGATCCAGTGAGCAAACTGGCCATCCCCATATAGGATCCGAACCCATGGCCTCGGTGTTATCAGCACCACACTCTCCCAAGTGAGCCACGGGCCAGCCCAACAGCCATGTGGTCCCAACTCGCCACAGCTATGTACAGAGAGAGAGAGGGGAAGCCTCAGGGAAAAGTCACATAAGGGCCACACCTGTCAACACACCCAGCAATGATACAGCACAGAGTGAAGTCAGATACAGGCGCACAGTATAACTGCACAGACTCAGTCACACCCACACACAGCCATCACAGAATGGCCTCATGGACCCTCTGCCCCACGAACCATAATATGCACATGCTCAGAGGGAGCACATTGCATGCAATGATTGGTGACATCTCCCTTGGACATCTTCACACAGCCTCAGATATGCTTGCATGAAAGTCACCAGCCCAGATAGAGTCACGGAGTCATCTACCCACCTGTGTGGGAATCACAGTCACCACATGCACAGTCTCACAAATAGGACAACCAAACCCTCAAATTGCAGTCACAAACTTAGAACAATGTAGTCTTGTGATAACTGGAGTCAGGTACAACCACATAGGCATGGCACAGATGGACACAACCACACTCAAATCCTGCTGCATGCCTCAGCTACACCCATGTAACAACCGTATCACTGTCACATCCTCTCAGGGGACAGCCATGCCATCTCAGTATCCTCAGGTACAACCTATGGTGGGTACACTCATAGGTCAGATAGGTCATGTTCTCTTATGTGCCAAATGAAAGGCTCAGGAAAGCTTCAGGCACATCCACTTGTATACACCCACCTGCAGCATCTGATCAGACCCAGCACTGTAAAAGCTACAGGTGACAGCCGTGATTGTGCTCACAGCTTTCTGACTTGAGTGATTTGGCAGCTGCACACACTCATCCCAAAATGCATCAAATGCACAATTCCACATAGATGTATGGCGCTTGCAGGACACGTCTCTGAGCCATAGCAGGAAACACACTATGCACCCACACCAGATGATTTGGGAAGGGACTGTTTGCAAAGAGGTGGGCAAAGTTTAAGGCAGTCACCAAGGATGATGTGTACCTCTGGACTGAGCAACAGTGGGCAATATTTCCACCCCTAGTCTAAAGGGTGGGAGAAGGAGAGGTTGCCAGCACCAAAGAGGAGCAGAATGCAGAGGGCTGCTTAATAGTTGCTGAGTCCTTGGGTAGAAGGACACAACTAACCTACAGCCACCTGGCAGAAATTGAACCCAACCTTAAGCGGAATGACAAAAGTCCTGATGCAGTCGATATGGGTGGGTTGGCTCCCTGGGGCACAGAGCTGGGGCCTAGAGTGAGTCCAACACATCTCAAGTTCCTCAAAATGCATTGGAGTTTGGAGAAAGAACATATAGTCCCTGGGCTGGCCTGGGGCTAACTTGAGAGAGTGTGGTGCTGATAACACAAGGCCGCAGGTTCGGATCCCCATATAGGGATGGCCGATTAGCTCACTTGGGAGAGCGTGGTGCTGACAACACCAAATCAAGAATTAAGATCCCCTTACCGATCATCTTTTTTTAAAAAAAAGGAAAGAAAATACAGTCCCTGGACTCCCTTATCTGCAATTCTAAGACCCCAGAGTCTCTGAAAACTTAAAGTTTTGTGGGTTTTCTTTCCCCATAAGTTTAGTGCAAACTCATTTGGCAGCAAAATCTGACCTGAAATAATGAGAGACTATTTATAGTCTTTATTTATTCCACTTAGTTAAATATTCATCCATTTTGCTGCAGAAATGTTAATGAGTTTCATGACGAGGTTATGCCCCAGACCCTGCTGGAGTAGTTATGACATACATAATGTACGTTCTGATTTACTGCATAAAAATGTGAAAAATTCTGTATTCTGAAATACCTCTGGCCCCACGGATTTCAGACAAGGTGCCACAGACCTGAATAAGCTCATCTTTATTGGGCGATTGCTATGTGTCTTTACGTTAATTAACTCATTGAATCCTTACCTCGCTCTGTAAGGTCGGGACTGTTATTGTCCTCCATTTTCCAGTTGAGGAAACTAAGGCACAGAGAGATGAAGTGACTTGCCACAGATCACACAGCCAGGAAAGAGACACAGGGACAGGCTTCAGATCCAGGAGTCCTCATTTCAGAGCCTGTGCTCTTAGCCACTGTGCTATATTGTGTCCCAAGCCTTGGTACTAACTTCCAACTCTTGCTTTCTAGACTAATACATGGATTAGAGACCACGAGGACAGCGGGTCTGTACATTTGGGGACCCCAGGTCCATCCAGTGGGGGCCTGGCCTCCCACAGTGGGGACAACTCCAGTGACCAAGGTAAGAAGCTTGGTAGGTAAAGGGGAAACACAGGAGCGGGTCTTAGGATTGAAGTTAGACTGCAAGTAGGACTTCCAAAGGGGCAAGGACAGCTGGGATATGAGGTCATGTCTTGGGTGAGGGTTCTGGGGTCCTCTGATCCCCCACTGTTCATTGTCCACAAACACAGCATGCCTGTACCCCTCAGGAGATGGACTGGACACAAGCATGGCCTCTCCAAGCTCTGGGGGAGAGGATGAGGAGTTGGACCAGGAGCGGCGGCGGAACAAGAAGAGGGGAATCTTCCCCAAGGTGGCCACCAGCATCATGAGAGCCTGGTTGTTCCAGCACCTCTCGGTGAGAACCCTGCCACCCCAGGTGCAGGGTGGGCATAGAGAAAGATGGAGAAGGATGATCCACAGAGACAGAGCCCCCAAGAGAAACCCAGAGATGGGAGACTGAGGCAGGGGAGAAATATCGAGGAAGACTCTCATGGAGGTGGGGAATGACAAGGGCAAACGTCAGTGAGCATTATCTGTGTGCTAGGTGCTGCTAAGGACTCTTAACTCACTTACAACCCACCCATTCATCCATCTATTCACCATCCATCAATCATCCACCCCCCACCCACCATCCATCCAAACGTACCCTGTGAAGGAGGGGCTACTATCTCCATTTTGCAGATGAGGAGACTGAGGAACAGAGAGGTTATGGGACTTGCCCAAGGTCACACAGCCAGAAGTGCTGTTCAAACACAGGCAGTCTGGCTTTAACCACTGCATCACATTGCCTCATGGAGAGAGATGGAAAAGTAGAGACAGGGAGAGGCTGAAAGAAACAGAGTGACACAGAGATATGGGAAAGGCCCAAATCAGAGCAAGATAGGGACAGGGAGAGATGGAGTCACAGAAGAACAGAGACAGAGAGAAAACCAGAAGCTCAGAGGCAGGGAGGGACAGAATCACAGAGAGACATAGGGAAACACTGAAACAGAAAGAGAGATACAGAGGCAAAGAGACACAAACAGAAACAGAAAGAGGGTGGGAGACAGAGAAGCAAGCAAGAGAGAGAGAGAGCCACAGAGAAAGACACAGGGGTAGGGGGACACACGCACAGGGATCCTGACAGAGAGACTCAGGGATGGCTTTGCCTCCTCCCACACGCCAGTGGAGCTCCCTCCTGGAGCCTGGCCTCCCTAAGGTGAGCTGGCCAATTAGCCTCTAATTGCCGGAAGAGGCGGGGGCACCACACAGGCAGTAGCCCGCAGCTTGGCTCCGCTTCGCCTCCATCGGCCCAGGGAGAGCGGAGACGCCCAGACACGCTGGCTCTCCCGGCTCCTGCCCCAGCCTGGGCTCGCCATCCTTGGAGCCAGGCCTTGGGGATCAGGAGATGGCCGGGCTGGCAGTGACTCTTGCTGGTGGCCACAGCACCCGTACCCCTCGGAGGAGCAGAAGAAACAGTTGGCGCAGGACACGGGGCTCACCATCCTGCAAGTCAACAACTGGTGAGTGGGCAGGAGGGTCGGGAGGGCCATGGGTCGGCACAGGGTGGAAGGCCGGGCGCTGTCCACGGTGCTGAAGGAGGCCCCGGCGCCCAGCCCCGCTGCTCTCTTCTCTCCGTGTTTATGTCTTCTTCCCTCCTACTCCCTCCTTACATCCCCCTCCGTTTCGATGGCCGCCTCCCAGGTTCATTAACGCCCGGAGACGCATCGTGCAACCGATGATCGATCAATCCAACCGCACAGGTGCAGGGCGACGGTGGGGAGGGAGGGCTTGGGGTCCTCAGGAGGGTGTCAAAGCCGGGACACGGGCTTCCTGGAGCTCAGCCGGCGCCCCTCAACCCCCTTCGTAGGTCAGGGTGCAGCATTCAGCCCAGAGGGTCAGCCCATGGCCGGCTACGCGGAGACTCAGCCACACGTGACTGTCCGGCCGCAGGGTAAGGCCCCCCACCAGGCCCCCTCTCCTAAACAGAGACGCCCCACATTCTGAGATTCCGTTCATGAATAATGCAGTGCCTCGTTTGCATATCAGGGGAGCACAAGATGCCAAGACAGATTTCCTCATCCCACCTTTCCTTTTTTAAATTTTTTCTGGCCTCCCTCCCAGTGGTTGAAGTGTCCATGGACCCACACACACACCTTTTCCGTCCAAAGCTCACTTCTTCTAGGCTCCGCTCACCACATTGGAAGGCTCAGCTTTTTCTTAAAGGGCCAGCACCCTCCTAAAAGATGACTCGGTCTATCCTGGTAGAGGGATCTCTTGCTGAACGAAGGCGGGAAGAATTTAGGGGCAACTGGATGTGTCTGGGGAAAACCCACTAACCTTTCTCTTTTGTCTTCCAGGATCAGTGGGGATGAGTTTGAACTTAGAAGGAGAGTGGCATTACCTGTAGAGGCTGGATTCGGAAATGTGAGTGTCCAAGGCCCAAGGGTTGCACAACTCTCAAACATTCAGAAGACCTCCAGACTCCAGTAGTGGGTCTCCCCAGAGCACGGTCAGCCTGGGCCCCTGAACTGAGAGTTCTCCGAGGCTTGGTGGAGAGATAGTTCATCCGTTTCACTCACTCACTCACCCCTCCAAAAATGTATCCATCCATCAATCATTCATCCACTCACTCCACTTATCTATCCACCCACCTACTTACTCATCTATCCACCTCCGCACTGATCCAGCACCCACACATCCACCCACTTATCCATGCCTTCACGCACCTACCCACCTCCCTACACATGCATCCACCTACCCACCCATCCACCCGCTGGCCACCCATCCACCCACCTCCACACTGATCCACTCACCTACCCACACATCAGTTTACCTACCCACCTATTCACCTGCACATCTCATTTATCCATGCATTCACACACCTACTTAGCCTCCCACCCATTCATACATACATCTCCCAACATGCATTGCACCTTTGCTTCATGCTCTGACATGCTTCAGGTAGGGTCTGGCTCTTTAGGAGATTCTGGGCTTGTGGGGAAATGGACATCAAAAACCGATGACAATTCAGAGCGACAGTGGACCATAGCTTGCCCAGAGGATGGAGTCATCGCGCTCTCTGGGGGATCAGGGGAGACTTCCTGGATGGGGCACTGAAGGATGAATGGGAACTTGCTGGACAGAAGTGGGGGATAAATTTTCCTCCGGTCTGGCATCATGGCAGCACTTTAGAGCATCTTCTCATTTAGTCTTCACAGCAACCCCCAAGAGGGAGAGACTATTATTATTTTCATTTTACAGATGAGAAAACAGAGGCTCGGAAAGGTCACTTGTGCAGGTTCACCCTGCTCAGAAAAGCAGAGGGAACAGCATGTGCAAAGACCCAGGGTGGGGAGGCAGCCTGGAGTTTCTAAAGCACAGATCGGATCTTGACTGTCCCTGTATTAGAGCCCTTCTGTGGCTCCCTAGTGCCCTCTGGATGTAGTCCAAACTCCTTAGTTGATCATCCATCCATCCATCCACTCAACACACATCTACTGAGTCCCTCTGTGCCCAGCCCTGTGCTGGGTGGTGATGGGGGCACAACAGTGAATATAACAGCCCCAGCTCTGCCCTCATGGGGTTCGCAGTCCAGTGGTGTAGATAGACCCATCCCCAAACAGTATAAGCAGAGCTGGGATGTGGTAGCCCAGGAACCAGAGGAGTCCAGAGGGACATGGAACCCAGGCCAGGGGGAGGAGGGGTTCATGGAGGGCTGCCTGGAAGAGAGGACTTTGGAGCTGAGACCAGGAGAATGGGAGGACTGAGGCAGGAGAGAAGCGTCTAGCAGAGGGAATTGCACGTGCAAAGGCCCTAGCGCTTAGAGATCACATGGCTAAGAGATACCTCCCCCCACTGCACACATACATGAGGAGAAGGAGGACTCGTGCTGGGCTGAGGCAGGTGAGTTGGGCAGCGGTGACGAATTCAGGGCCATCAGGAAAGCCTGGGAGATGAGGGTGGAGGCCTGGACAGGGCTGAGGCATGGAATGGGCTCTGGAGGCCTGAGTCTAGGAAAGAGAGATCCCACATAGGACAGCGAGGGGACTCAGCCCTGCCATGGCTAAGGGTGGGGCAGGGGTGGCCTGGTCTGAGTGTCAGGTGACCTCTGAGGTCAATAGTGATGGAGGGGGCTTCTCAATGGATTCTTTTCTCCCTCTCCTTTCTCTCTCTTCCTTTATCTTTCCACCCTCTCTTGTCTTTTTCTGTCTGTCTCTCTCCATCTCTCTCTCTCTCTCTGTTTTGTCTTTCTTTTTTTTTTAAAGATGACCGGTAAGGAGATCCTAACCCTTGACCTGGCGTTGTCAGCACCACGCTCAGCCAGTGAGCCACGGGCCGGCCCTTCTGTTTTGTCTTTGTATGACTCATTCTTTCTCTCTCCACATCTTCACCTCTGAGTCTCTCAGTGTCTCCTCCTCTGTCCTGCTCTGCTGTCCTGCTCTTGTTCTTCTAGATCTCTTCTATCTGTCTGCTCTCTCCCTCCACCCATTTCTGTTCTGACTCTGTCTCCCTCTTTCTCAGTCACCATCCTTTCTCTGCCTCCCAACCTCTTCCTTCAGTCCCTCTGTCTTCATCTCTCTCACTTTGAGGCTGGTGGGGGCTGCACAGAAGGTGAGGGGGCCAGACCCCCTCTCTGCACCTGATGTGGCTTCTCCTGCCCTCTCCACAGACCCCAGCCACCACACTGTGACCACCAGCCCCATGCCTGGTTCTGGTCCCTGCCTGGCCCTCTGGCCTCAGGACCCCACCTCCGAAGGCCCCTCCACTCAATGCCTACCTCCCTGGGGTCCTGCCGGGGCATGGAGGACCTGAGCAACCACTCGAGGGTCTCTCAAGGACACAGACAAGGCCTCCAGGCCCTGGGCCCCACCTCTGCCCTCAACTGTGCCCTGGACCTGAGTTTTCAGAAGATGGTGGCTGGGGGACCTGCCTCCAGGACAGAGAAGGGATTCGGGGTGGGCTGCGGCCTTCAGGGAAAGAGGGTCACCCAGATCCAACATTTTGGGGAGATCCTTCATCCTCCCACCCTACTCCCCCTTTTGCTCCCCCCACCTCCCTTCTCTGATGTCTTCTACTTTTTTTTTTAATGATAAAGTCTTGAAAACACAGAGCCGCCAAACAGAGTTCTTGTGTCTCTTCCAAGATGTCAAATTCTCATTGATTTGGAGCTTATGAATCACTAAAAATAATAATAATTGATACTTAATATCCTGCTCTCTCCTTGGGCACCCCAAAGATATCAGCTAGCTACTGCTGTGTAACAAAGTGCCCCAAAATGTTGTCTCTCCAAATGCCAACTATTTTTAAGCTCATTATTCTGTGGGTTGGTATTTTGCACCTGGCTCTGCTGGGCCATTCTCATGGTCTTACCAGGGCCCTCTCATGTGTCTGTGGTCAACTGCGGGTCACGGGGGGCCTCTTCTTCTGGGGTTCACGGGCTGGCAGCAGGGGCAACAGGCTCGGAAGGGCCATGTGGCCACTTTGTTCACAGAGAGGCAGGGTTGGACTCCAGGAGGGCTCACACCTGGCCTTTCGTTACCTCTGCTGCAGTGTCTCGGCCACCGCAAGTCTCGAGGCCAGCCCAGCTTCAAGGAAAGAGAAATAGATGTCACCTCTTGTGGGAGAGAGAGGGATGGCGGCCTGAGGGTCAGGCCTCAGTGTCCCTGTTTACATCAGGAGGACTCTGAGGCTGCAGCATTTGAGACAATGAGAGGGGGCAGTGGTGCTTTGAGGTGGGATCCCAGGGGCGCTGCATGGCCGCACACGCAGAATTGCGTCCTATGACTGCAGAGCTGCAGAGCTGGGATTTGAAACCGGGCAGGTTGGGCTGGATCCGGGTTCCTGGTCTCCCTGCCAGTCGGCCTGCCGGTCTTTTGGCCACACGTGAGTATTTCCATGGTTAGCACCGGGTCACTGCGTTTCGGGAGCTTTGCCATGTGTGTCAGCCTCTGCTGATATCCTGCAGGGGCCCCTCCTGGGTGTGAGCCCTGAGGGAGGTGATGCAGGAGGAAGGTGGAGAGAGGCCTTCCGCAGCTCAGAGGTCACCTCCACAGAGAAGCAGGGGCAGCCAAACCAAAGCACCATCTCCCCACCCCGCCCCAGTCACCCTCTCGCTCCCCCAGCTGCCCTCCCTGGAATCTGCCTGCTTCGTTACCCACAAGCAAGGCAGCTGCTGTCTTGCTCCATCACACCTGAGGCCTCAGCCAGTGCCCAGCTCACAGCAGGCACCCAGGGAGGAGGCGGGTGAAGCAATTTCGCTGTTCTACGACTCCAGCACCTTCCTCCACTCCGGTATTCATGCGACAAGTATTTCCTGAGTATGTTCTCTCTGGCTCTCCTTGCACTGGGACAAAGACCCCTGCCCTCAGGAAACTCACGTTCCAGTCAGAGTGATCGACAGTGGAGCGAGTAAATCATTTACTCTCTTGGATGGTGACAAGTGTCATACGAAGTAGAGCAGGTGTGGGACAGGAGTGTGGGCTGCCACTTTTACGCGTTTATTGACTTAGTGCTTGCTGTGCCTCAGGCACTGTTCCAGGACCTCTACACCTTGGAACGTGTTAGGCCCTTACACCAGCCCCGCAGGTGGGCACGTTTCCTCCTTCCCAGATGAGGAAAGCCCAGAGGTGAAGCTGCCCACCCGAGGTCGTACAGCTAGAGACTGGAGCCCTACTCGATCCCAGGGATCCTGGCTCTGGGGCCTGTGCACTAACCATACTGTTACAGCCTCTTGTTTGTAAAATATGATTCGCTAAGAATCTATGAATTTTTTTTTTCTTTTGTGGCTGGCCGGTGCGCGCATCTGAGCCCATGACCTTGGAGTTAGAAGGCTGCGCTCTAACTAACAGCTAACCAGCCAGCCCAGATGCCATGATCTCAAAAGGCCTACCACGAACTATTTTTCTGGGTGTGATATTGGTTTTTGTGGTCGTTGTTATTGTTTTTTCACTATGATTAGTGTTTGTTTCTCCCCAAACTCCCCAGGACTGAAGTGGGATGGGTGACAGACAGCAGGAGGGACTTCCGGCAGCCACCCCCTCCTGTGAAGGCAGGTGGGGAGAGTGTGGAGGAGGGGCAGGTCTGCTCCGTGGGAGGCAGTTGCATTCATGCACCCCCTGCCTGGCATGGTGGAAGGGTCTCGGAGGCTGGCGGGCAGGGGTATGTGGGCATCTGGCCAGCGAAGGAGGGACAGCTACCCCCTCCCCTCCCCCACCTTCACCCGGGGACTGGAAATGCCTTTCACTTAATCTTCTCCAATTAAACCAATTGGATGCGCCACCGGGGAGGAGGGAAATTGGGCAGGAGGTTAATTGTAACTAAAAATACCTCCCCCACTTCCTGGGGGGAGGAACCCTGAGTTCTGGGGTGGCCTGTGCAGCGGGTGGGCCTTGCCGAGCGCGGGAGGGATCAAGGGAGGACGGGAGTGGGGGCCCCACTTGGTCTTCGGAGTGAGCCCTGGGGGAGGGGCGGGCAGGCTCCAGGGGTCTTGGGTTGGGTGTGTGTGTCTACGACTGTTGTGTGTCTGCTGCGGCAGTGGACTAAGATTGTTGTGTGGGCATGAGGTTGTGTGGGAGGGCTGTGAAGTAATTGGAGCCACCCGCAGTGTGTCCAAGGCTGTGCCTGTTACTGAAGGCTGTGTGTGTGTGTCACTGAGGAATGACTCTGTCCATGGCTGTGTCTGTCACTCCAAGCCATGGCATAGGTTGTGTGTCTCTTGTGTGAATTCACGTCTGTGACTATGAGACTCCAGGCATTACTACATGTGTTTGGTTGGGATTGTGTGGCGATGGGTATCCGTGTCATTGGGGACCACTTTCTATGTGTCTGTGGCAGCATCTGTGTGTGACACTGAGTCTTTGTTCAGGTTCAGCGTGTTGGTAACTATGAGTGGGTGGAGGGCAAAGCAGGTCCATATCATCGGGGGCCACCTTGTGTGTGCCCATCACGTCACTGCATCTCCGTGGTCACTCTTCTCTGCAAGTCAGAACTTACAGGGGGAGCAGCTGCCACTGGATGGGAAAACCTAAATCCAGTGGGATCATTGGATCCCAGGGTGGCAGGGGCAAAGTAGCCACCCTGAACCACCAAAGGCAGGTGTGGTCACTGTGATGGACAGCAGAACAAAGCAGCCAGTTAATCATGGTATTCCTAGAAGTGAAATAGATGGGCGGTCTCCCACGTTCTCACTTGATCCAAATAGGCAGAAGAGTTCCAGGTCCAGCGAACGAAAGTCTAACTTCAATTATAAAAACAGTTACAGCCCCTCAGTTGATTTCCAGACTTGAGTTTATAAACCCAGAATCCCTTGAATGAAGGGGAGGACAGGTCCCTCCAGGAAGGACCCCAGAACACTATCAAAAATTTATACTGTTAATCTTTCTCCCATCCACCCTTAAAGGGACCCATGGCCTTTCACCAGGATGACTGTGCATTGGGGAAAAGGAAATAATCAGACCTTTGGGGGACTCCTAGACACTGGCTCTGAACTGACATCGATTCCAGGAGACCCACAACGTCACTGTGGCCCTCCAGTCAAGTAGGGGATTGATGGAGTTTTAGCCCACGTCCAACTCACAGTGGATCCAGTGGGTCCCTGAACCCATCCTGTGGTCATTTCCTCAGTTCCAAAATGCATAATTGGAATAGACATACTCAGCAGCTGGCAGAATCCCCACAGCGGTGTTGGTTGTGATGGAGGCACAGAGAGATGCCATGGGGGCCACCTCGCATGGTCCACAGCTGTGTCTGAGTCCAGTTGGGTTGGTGTGGCAAAGCGAGGCTTCATCACTGAGGCCACCTTATGTGTGTCCACGGCAGTGTCTCTGTGTGTGGCTTCGTGTCCTCTTCTGGATCATGTGTCCACAACAGTATGACTCTGGGCCATCCCGCTCAGATGCCTCAGAATTCCAGAAACCCACCCCAAGACCACCCCTCCCTTCACCGTGCTTTTGGAGTGGACAGGCTGGGGGTCACAGTCGGCTTTCTGGAGCAGAGAGGTTCAGAGCTAAGAACTGAAGGACGATGAGGCAAATGGTGGGCACAGGGGGAAAGCACATGGGACCTGAGGTGGGCAGGAACAGGAGACCAAGGCCGACCTGGCCGGGCCTGTGCGGAAGGCAATGAGCCTGGCTCCCTCCAGGGGGCGCTGGGAAGCCATGGACATTTTTTGGGTAACAGCTTTATTGAGACGTAATTCACATACCAAAACATTCATCCATTTAAAGTGCACAATTCCCACTGAATGGGAAATAGAATACTCACCAATTTGTGCATCCACCACCACAGTCAATTTTGCAGCATTTTTTCAGCACCCCAAAAAGAAATCCTGTACCCTTTAACAGTGACCCCAGCCCTAGGCAACCATCAATCTGCTTTCTTTCTCTATGGATTTGCCTATCATGGACATTCATGTGAACAGAATCATACAATACATGGTCCTTTGTTCCTGGCTTCTTTCACTTAGCATAATGTTTTCCAGCTTCATTTACACTATCGTATGTAGCAGTACTTTATTTCTTTTTATTACTAAACGACATTACATTGTCCTGGAGGAATTATGAGCAGAGAAAGACCACAGGTGGTATTCTGCTTTATGGCTAGAGTGGATTAGAGGGGGTGTTGTGGATTGAATTGTGTCCTCCAAAAAGGTATGTTGGAGTCCTAGTCCCAGAACCTGTGAATATGACCTTATTTGGAAATAGGTTTCTTGCCAATGATCAAGTTAAGACGAAGTCATAGGGTGGGCCATAATCCGATATGACTGTGTCTTTCTGAAAAAGGGAAATGTTGACACAGAGACAGACACACACAAAAGGAGACCACCATGCGAAACAGAAGATTGGAGTGATGCTTCTACAAGCCAAGGAATGCCAGAGGTTGCCAGCAACCCACTGGAAGCTGGGAAGAGGCAGGAAGGATTCCCCGACAAGTCACAGAGAGACCATGAGCATGACAACACCTTGATTTTGAACTTCTGATCTCCAGAACTGTGAGACAATAAGTTTCTGCTGTTTAAGTCTCTGATTGTGGCTTTATATTACAGCCGCTCTAGCAAGTGAGCGTGGAAGTGAGGAGATGAGGGAGGAGATGGGCCAGGCCAGCAGGGGCAGAGGCTGACAGGGGAGGGGGACAGGGAGGGGGGGAGAGGATGTGTCCTCTGTGTGTGCCCAATGCAATGATGCTCATTTCTGCCAAAGCCTGAAGACAACTCAGAGTATATTGAGCAGTGGTCAGCAGACTGAATTATCGTGCCAATGATGGGATGAGGTATGCAAAAATATGAGATGGATCTTGTAGAAGAAAGAAAAAGAAAAAAAGGAGAAAGGGCAGGGCTTAGGAAGGGATTGATTGGATACAGCAGGTGAAAGAAAAGAAAAGTCTAGATCTATACCCAGATTTCTGACTTGGGAAATAGCCCCGTTTCACTCTGACGTCACAGGAGGTGACTGACTAGCAAATCTCGGTTACTTTTCTTATTGCATTACTGGTCCTTGTAGCTGATGTTTGCTGAGCACCTGGTATGCGCGAAGTTCTGTTCTAAGCACATGGATTAATGCATTCGACTCCCACAACAACTTTATGAGATGGGAACCATTATCATCTCAATTTTGCAGGTGAGGAAACAGACATTTAAAAAGAAGATGACAGCGTCCTCCCTGCTTAATCCCAGCCCATGGCGTTCTCTGTGATTCAGCAATGGTTGGCTCCAGAGGTCAGCAAACTGTGGCCCGTGGGCTTGCACTATGGTTATGCAAGATCTGTACACTGAAAACTATGGGATGTTGCTGAGAGATATGAAAACCCTAAAAAATAATAATGATGAGAGATATACCATATTCGTGGATTGGAAGATTTAACAGTGTTGAAATGTTGATTCTCCCTAAATGTCTGTAGATTCAAGACAATCCCAGCTGAAATCCCAGCAGGCTTCTGTGGAAATCAACGAGCTGATTCAAAAATGTATATGGAAATTCATAGGACCTAGAATAACCGAAACTCTTTTGACAAAGAAGGACAAAGTTGGAGGATCACATTACCAGTTTCAAGACTCACTGTTATGCTGCAGTGGTCGGCGTAGTGCAGGGATAGCAGATCAGTAGAATAAAGCCTGGAAATAGACCCACATGGATAGAGTCCATTGGTTTTTAATAAAGGTGTCAAATTAATTCAATGGTGAATGAATAGTCTTTTCAACAAATGGTGCTGGAACCATTGGACATCCATTTGCAGAAAAATGAACCACGGGCATGAACTCACACCATACACAACCCCTAGCTGGAAGTGAACCATAGACCTAAAGGTAAAATCTAAAACTATAAACCTCCTAGAAGGAAGCATAGGAGAAAAACCCTCGAGGGTAGGCAGATTTCTTAGGTAGCACACAAAAAATACAAATAATAAAAGAGGAAAGATCAATTGAACTTCATCAAAATAAAAAACTTCCCTTCTGCAAAAGTACTGTTAAGAAAATGAAAAGGCAATTACAGACTTGGAGAAAATATTAACAATACACGTATCTGACTTAGGTCTTGTACCCAGAATATATAAAGATCTCTTTCAAATCAATAAGACAAACAGCCTTTTTACAAGACAAAATATTGAAGTTACCTACACAAGTAGGTTAACACGTGGTTATCAACAAATGCTTAATACACCCATCAACATCATTCATCATCATGACAATGCAATTAAAACCACAGTAAATATCACAATATCATTAAAATGGCTAAAACAAAAAATGCCTGCAGTGCCAAGTCAGTATGTGGAGCAATTGGAGCTCTCATACATTGCGGGAGGGAGTGTAAATTAGTGAAAAAAAAAAAAAAAAAAAAAAAGACCTTGGAAAACAATTTTGAGGAATCTACTAAAACTGAGCGTATTCTATGACCCACATACCCAGCAGAAATGCAGAAATGTGTTCACCAAAACCCAGGTACAGTGTGTTCACAGCAGCGTTGTTTATAACTGGAAACAAGCCAAATGTCCATCAACAAAAGAATAGGTAAATAAATAGTGAATTCATACAATAAAATGAATAAACCACAGCCAGATGCAACATAATGTTGAGCAAAAGAAGCCAGACACAGATAGTGCATCTGGAGCAGGAAGCCCTGTTCCATGGGTTAGAATGCTGGTCACTCCTGGGAGCTGAGGGAGCGCCAGCCAGGCTGCCGCGGGCCTGGTTGTGTTTTATTTCTTGATCTGGATGTTGGTGGCAGACGTATGTCTCATCTGGGAAAATTCACCAAGCTGCTCACTTATGATTTGTGCACGTTTCTGTATGTTATGCTGCAAGAGAACATTTTAAAAGATTATCAGATGAATGCATGCATACTTTGCATCTTGAAAGATCCTGCTAGATTACCTTGCACAGAAGTTGTACAAATTCCCCTCAACAGTGGATGAAAGTGCCTGTCTCCGCATAGCCTCACCAGCAGTGGGCATCACCAGTCCTTTTATTCTGGGCCAATTGGTGATAGGTGAAAAATGACATCTTCATGAGGTTTATTTCATGCAGGGTCATGAGAAGGCCAAAGCTACAGCCCCATCTGGAGTTTTTGTGGGGCCACAGCTCCTCCTGGAACAGACATATTTCCCCGGGTAATTAATGGACGTATTTTCTCAGGTAATTAATATATAACAAGGTCTTTTGGTGCTGTTAAGGGCCATAGACTTCACCCTTGAGGGGCCGTGAGCTCGGGTTCTCACATCAGACATATGCCCTGATGGCCATTTCTGGACTGTAAGAACTCCCCTTCCCTGTCCCCCTCCGCGCCCCCTACCAGCAGTTTTCTTTCTTTCTTTTTTTTTTTTTTTTTTTCTTCTTTTTTTGGCAGCTGGCTGTTAAGGAGATCTGAACCTGTGACCCTGGTATTATAAGGCTGCACTCTAAGCAACTGAGCTAACTGGCCAGCTGCCTATTCAGATTCATTCCTCAGAGTGGATTTCTCGGATCAGGGACCTCAACATATACTTAAAGCTTTTTAGTGGACACTGGATGACTTCCATTTTCAGCCTCCCCACCCCTCACAAATAAAAAACTGTTTCTTGCCTGTAGGACATTCATTTTATTTTATTGCTTAAGATGGGAAAAAGAAGGAAAAGCAGGAACAGTCCTGAAGAACGGTCATGAGATTTGGCTGGGCAGGGTGGGTTGAAGCTCTCCCTTCAACCATTTCTTTCTCTGTTTTTCATAGCCTGGGTTAGGGAAGGCACTTTCAGGACCCACAACAAAAGGACAGAGATTTGACCAACAAAAAATTGAAAAGGTTTGAGAGAGTCAAGTCACCAAAAACAAGGCCATAAGACAGGCAACAGACTGGGAAAAATGTAACATCTATGATGAGGCTTAAGATTCAGAACATATAAAGAGCTACAACAAACCAGTAAGAAAATGACAAACAGCTCAGGAAAAACATAGCTAAAATACTTGAGCCAGAACAGAAGAGAAAATACAAATGGCCTGGAATAACAGGCAAAGATGCTGTAGCTCACTGGCAGTCAGGGGAAATAAAAATAGTATAAATCAGTACATACTGTATGGAAGGACATTTGGGAGAATCTATCAAAGGACCTGTAAAAATGAACCTTGAACCAGTGATTCCATCTCCAGGGTTTGATCTTACAGATATACACATATCTGGAAGTCACACATATGCAAAGATATTCCTGCCAGCTTTGTTTGTAGGAGCAAAAAGATTGGAATCAGCTTAAATGTCTCTCCACATGGGCCTGGTTAAACAGAGTTTTGACACATCCAAAAATGGAATAGTATGCAGCCATGTAAAAAAAAATGAGCAGGCTCTATACTGATTCAGAAAGAATTCTTTCTGAAATCAATTCAGATTCTTTCTCCAAATTATACTCAGTGGAGAAAAGCATGTTGCAGAACCATGTGATGTATGATCTCATTTTTAAAAAAATCACGACATTTTATTTCCACGTGCACATGTGAATGAACAGAACAAAACGTCAAAATCAATGGAATGATGCAGAGTGAACTTGAACAATGGTTAATTCTGCAGAGGGGAGGAGAGGGGGGTGGACTGAATGCAGGAAAGGGTGATAATTCTTATAAAATCAATCATATTGAGTCCAAGTTGACATATAATAAAGCATCAATACATTTAGACAAATACACCTATTAAACACCACAAATCACTATATAGAAATTTTCCAAACCCCAGAAAATTCCCTGGTCTCTCCAGCCAACTTTTAATCAATGCCCAACCTCACCCTCAGACCCAGGCAACCACTGATCTGTTTTCTGTCCCTATTTATTAGATTTACCTTTTTTAGAATTTCACATAAATGGAATCATACAGTATGTATTTTTTATTCCTGGATTTTTTCACTCAAAGCAACGTTTCTGATATTCATCCTTGCTATTGTGTGTATCAGCTGTTTGTTCCTTTTTATTGGTGGGTAGTGTTCTGTGGACTGAATAAATCACCGTTTATTCATTCGCTCGTAGAAGGACACGAGTTGTTTCTAGCTTTGGGCTATTATGAATAAAGCTGCTATGAACATTCACGTATATGGTTTTATGTGGACATGTTTTCATTTCTCTTGGGTAAATATCTAGGAGCAGAATTGCTGTCATAGGGTAAGTGTATGTTTAAGTTTAAAGGAAAATACTAAAAAGTTTCCAAAGTAGTTCTTCCAATTTACTCTCCCACCGGCAATCGGCAATCGGAGAGTTCCAGTAGATCCACCACAAGGCCTTCGTTTGCATTTCCATGATGGCTAGTGAAGTTGAGCATCTTTTCAGGTGCTAATTGGCTATTCCAATATTCTCTTTTGTGAAGTATCTAAATGTTTGGTGAAGGAAATGGTTAATGGACATCTGTGGTCGGCACCCAAGGACGTGTTCACTTGGCGAACTCCCATACGAGTTAACAACCAAGAAATGTCAAGGATTGCAAACGATCCTTGAGAACGTTTGAAGTCGTGAGAACACTTTCTTGGGATGTTCCCAGGAGACGCATTATAGATAACCAAGTGCTTGAGAAGGGAGGTAACGGCCTTCTGCTCTTGAGAAAATATAACAGAATTTATGCATTAATGCTTATCTCGCATGCACAAGCTTGCTAAATGTAATAAAAGCTGTGACAGCGGCTGGGTCGGCGCTACTCGCCTGAGAGAGCAGTGGCCCCCGCTCTTCACCTGCATCTCGTCTGCTATGTCTTCCTTCGCGTCTCCGATCATTTTAATCTACGGTTTGGTCTATTTTCCACTGGGTTGTCTTTTTCTTCCTGATTTGTAAGAGCTCTTTTTATATTCTGGAGATGAATTTTTGTGTGTCTTCTGATTGTGACTTGTCTTTTCACTCTTTTTTTTTTTTGGCAGCTGGCTGGTACGGGGATCCGAACCCATGACCTTGGTGTTATAACACCATGCTGTAACCAACTGAGCTAACAGGCCACCACTTTTTACTTTTTTAATGGTGTCTTTTGATAAACAGAAGTTTTAATATAGTCTATTTGGTCCAATTTTTCTGTATGATTAGTATTCTTGCATCCTGTTCAAGATATTCAATAACTATGAAAGTACTTCAAAATGTTAATGAAAAGACTTGTATTACCTTTTTTAAAAATTAATTAATTACTTTATTTATTTATTTATTTTACGTTGTAAGATGTTGTTGCAGAACAGTTGGGGGAGGGGGAGAGAGAAAGAGGAAAGGGGATAGGTGGAAGGAAGAGGACGAGGGGAACCATGGTCAAGGCCTGTGGCACACCCCTCATTCCAACAGCGATTCGGTCATGGTTTGGCTGGATGTGGACTTCGGAGGGACATGGCTGAGGCCTTTGGTCCCCCACTGCCCTAGCTCAGGAGCCCGGGGACCTTCTGGTCCTTCTAGGTTTTACAGGTGTTCTTTGGTGGTATTAGACCTTTACTGGTTAATATCAGAACTTTGTCTCTGATTTGTGGGGTTTTGTTTTTCTTTCAGTTCTGTGTTGGATTATTTGCTATTCCTACAACTTGAACTCTGCACTGGAACTAATTTATTGTCCTTTGGTTACTTCTAAAATGGGGGAACTTCCTGTGGGAACCAGCATTTGAGCCCCGTGGTTGAGCTAAATTGCTGCTTTGCTGTTGATTTTCTGGGGAAGGCTTTTTGTGCAGCTCAGGTTTTAATTATTGACCTTGTAAGCACTTCCGGGTCTTGTGATGTTCAATACAGAATTTCCTGGGTTATGTGGAAACTCTGGTCTGGGCCTGAGTCTTTTCAGCAAACTGCTGTTCTATATTCCTGACCAGTCTCCACTGAGTGGACCTGTGCTGATTGGAAGGCAGATCAGCTGTCCATGCTGTGCCCCCGTGTTCCCCTGGTGGGCCCATCTCCCCTACTACCCGTGCTCCAAACACTTCCCATGGGACAGGACACGAGCTGGTCCCTTGTGGTGACCCACTGGCCTCTAAGTGGCCCCTGTTTTCAGTTGTCTGCAGCGCCTCCCTCCTATGTGGGTCCACAGGAAACCTGTTAGTGGTCTTGCTGGCCTGGGAGCCATCAAGGCCCTCTCCCCGTCACCTCCAAGCAACTTCATAGGAAGAGCACAGCTGCAGCTTTTGCCAGCTCTTGCTGTGAGTGCTCACCAGGGCCAGTCTTGAAGTGTCTGGGACTCGAAACAGTTGGAGCAGACCTTCTCTCATCATGACTTCTTCTACCTTCATGAACTCTGGAGGTCTCTCTTCCTCTTCCCCTGAGCTCTAGCGGCCCCAGCTTGGCAATTCTTTGCTTTTTAATAGCTGGAAATTGGTTGATTGTGAGATAGGGTGATGCTGGGTGCCGTCTATTCTTCCATCTTGATTGGAAGTCAGTTTCAGAGGCTAGGAAGTCCAAAGTCCAGAGAACATATCTGGTGAAGGCTTTCTCTGGTGGTGACCAGTGATGGCAGGGTATTACATTGTGAAAATGGCAGAGACCAATTTGTGTTATCTTTTAATCCTAGTTTTCCATGAACTTTTTGAAGTACCCTTGTATTTATTGAGCACCTACTATGTTCCAGGCATGACTGTTGTAGGTACTGGGGACAGAAAGTCCAAACTCCACCTTTAGGAATCTTACCTCCCAAAACACTTGCTCACATGCACAGAGCTGTGCAAGGATATCCTCTGCAACTTGCCATACCTATGTTTATTTCTGCAATACAGTTAGCACGGGGGGATTTATTATGATACTAACACAGCTCAAGCTTCAGAGCCCCTCAATTGCACAAGCCCTTTCCAAGACTCTGTGCCTAATTTTGTGCTTGTGGTTCTGTATTTTTTCCAAAAGAGGGCTTACAAATTGTATATGCTGCAGCCCCCACAAAACCTGGATCCAGCCCCCATTATATCAGAAAATTGGAAGCCACAAAGACTTCAATTGGGTAATTGGGTAATGGCTGAATAAATTATAGTCTATTTATGTTGTGTAGCTCTACCTAGCCGTTAAAAAGAAGAAAGATCAGTAGGCAGCATAAAATTGTGGTTAAGAGCATAGACTTGGGAGCCAGGCAGCCCAGGTTCATATCCCAGCTCTATTACATACTGGCTGTGTGACCTTGTGTGGGTTACTCAGCCTCTCTATGCCTCAGCTCCTCCATCTGCAAAACAGAGGTAATTATATTATTTATCTTGCTCAGTTGTTTTGAAGACTAAGCAAATTCATGGGCCGGCCTGTGGCTCACCTGGCAGAGTGCGGTGCTGATAACACCAAGGCCACAGGTTCAGATCCTTATATAGGGATGGCCGGTTGCTCACTTGGGTGAGCGTGGTGCTGACAACACCAAGTCAAGGGTTAAGATCCCCTTACCAGTCATCTTTTAAAAAATTTCTAAAAATTTTAAAAAATAAAGACTAAGCGAATTCATACATGTAAAGTGCTTAGAATGGTGCACTGTATGTTTGCTATTATAACAAAGTGCATGCAATTTCTCTTGTAAGTTGGTATAGTGGATTGAATTATGTCCCCCCCCAACTCACTGAAGCTTGAATTGTGTCTCCCAAGTTTTACGTATTAGAAACTTAGCCCCCACTGTGACTGTTAAGAGGGTGGGAATTGAAACATGGAGTCTCGAAAGGTGATTGGATTATAGAACCATGCAGTAGTGAATGGATTAAAAATGGTGGTCAGGTGCATGCGTCTGAGGGCTTTAAAAGGACAGTGCATGAGGAACTATCTCTCTCTGCTCTCTCTGCAAAGTGAGACCCCTGGGTCACTGTCGCCACCACCAGATGGACTTTGGACTTCCCCGCCTCAGAAACTGTAAGCAATAAATTTCTCTATAAAATACCCAGTTCCCTATATTTTGTTATAAGCAACAGAAACAAACTAATATAGTTGGACAGAAATACAGATGGTTTAAAAGGAGTGGAAATTCTGCAGTCTGTGCCGGAGACTCCTCGCAAATGGTCTGACCTTTCAACCCAGTAATCGCACTCTTGGGAAGGTGCCCTACAGAGAAGCCAAGTCTCTTGGGTCGGGGGACTTGAGAAAATGCTTTCTCCTTATGACTTTTTCCCAGCATTTCCGATTTTTCTAGCGTGTAGAAAACTATTTAAAAATGGAAACTCAAACATGGACAAAAATTCCTGAGAAAAAGTACATGCAAAGATGTTTACTATTATGCTATTAGAAGAGGAAAGAACATTGGGCCGGCCCGTGGCTCACTCGGTAGAGTGCGGTGCTGATAACACCAAGGCCCCGGGTTCGGATCCCATATACGGATGGCCGGTTCGCTCATTGGCTGAGCGTGGTGCTGACACCAAGTCAAGGGTTAAGATCCCCTTACCGGTCATCTTTAAAAAAAAAAAAAAAAAAAAGAAGAGGAAAGAACAGAAACTGCCCAAATGTAGAACAGGAAATAGGTTTTTACAGTGATGGCAAGTCAGTGAGATATTTCTCAGCCACTAGAAAATCCAATTTTGGAAGAATTTGTAATGATCTGGAGAAATCATGATTTGCCACAGAGAAGTATTAAATAGAGAGGACACGCAAGGACATACAGTAGAAGCTTGACTGATTTTAAATGATATATTTATATACACTTATGTATTTATACCTAGGCAGAGAGAAGGCAGTGTCACAGGGCCTGCCTACCCTTGGATGGTGAATTATGGCGGATTTTTATTTCTTTAAATTCACTTTCCTGCATCCTCTCCTACCATACACTTCCTACCATGCTCTTCATCATGGTGGACACTGGATGGACTTGGCTGACCTCCATCCATCTTCTCAGCAGAGGCTGGAAGCAACAACCGTACCTGCCAGACTCCCTGGCAGCTGGGATTCTGGATGGAGAATTAGGTTCCAACGATTAAACACCCTCCTGTGGACGTGGACGGAGTGATCCCAGGATCACAGCCTTGTCCGGTATTCTTGACCTCAGCGGTTTCAGCGGCAGCCACAGAGGCGGCACCACTCTAGGTGGGTCGGTTCTGGGTTGTCCCTCTGGGTATGTTTCCTGAGAGCCCAGCCTAGAGCACGCTCCTCCAGCCTCCCACGAGTTTGTAGGCACCCAATTCCCTGTATTCAATCTCTTCCTGTTCAAAACACTTGGAGTGGTTTCTATTTAGGCTGTGACCCCTGCCTGAGACAATCATGCATTGCTTTTTTACTCAGGAAAATATATATACATACACACACACATACACATATTTATCAGGCTTTCCTAGGCTTCCATATTGAAATGAAATCTCCTGAGGTTGCCAGGGGTGGGAAAGGGGGAGAGGGAGAGGAAAAAGGAGGAATTGGTAAAGGGCCACAAAATTGATTACATTGTATAATGAAGAACATACCAATCATCCTGATTTGAACACCACATATTGCACACTGGTATTGATACTCAACGCGGTACCCCACAGACAGGTACAATCAACTATGTTCCAATAAAATGGGGGAAAAAAAAGGAATCACAGGAGTTTTTACACATTGTTGGTAGGGATGTAAATTACTACATGTCTACTCTGGAAATGTTTAGCATTACTTTGTAATGTAGAACTTGAACATACCCTAAGACTTAGCAATTTTCCTAGGAATATATTCAAAGAAGCTCTTGCTCATGTACATCAAGAGATAAATACAAGACATTCTTGTTCACAGAAACACAGTAAAAAACTGAAATCTACCTGAAGTTCATATAAAATAGGGTAGATTTATTTTAAATTGTGGTTTATTCATGCAATGGAAAGCTATACAAAAGTAAAAATGAACAAATCACAGCTATGGTACATCTGTTTGGATAAATCTCACAATGCTGAGATAAAAACTACAATAAATATATACAGTATTATTCCATTTATATAAAGTACAAGAACAAGTAAAACTATACTATATATTTTTAGGGATACATACATAGTAAACTATAAAGAAAAGCAAGGAAATAGTTACCTCGAATGCTGGATAATTATTACCTATGTTTGGTAATGAGGGGGACAGAATAATGGATGAGACTTCTAGAGTATTAATGGTTACATGAGTTTTATCTTATTCCTTAAGCTGTACATTATATTTAATACATTCTTATGTTGAATGTATGTCACAGTAAAATAAAATTAAAAATTAAAAATGGAAAAACAAAAACAAAATGAAATCACTTTGGGAGAAAATGGGCAGTTCTGCTGTATTCATTTGTTCAGGGGGAAATGGTGGCACAGCAAGGGGTTTTATTCAAGGTCACAAGGTGTTAAAATTTGTCAAATGCTTTTGGTTTTTAATATGGTGAATCACATTGACTTTCAAATGTTAAACCAACTTTGCATTCCTAGAACAAACCTTCATGGCTATGATGTACATATTCTTTTTTTACATTATTAAATATGATTTGCAAAGCTTTCATGAAGGATTTTTGTGTCTATGTATGTATATATATACGTATAGATAGATATATATTTTTTTTTTGGCAGCTGGCCAGTGTGAGGACCTGCACCTTTCACCTTGGTGTTATAACACTGCGCTCTAACTGACCTAACCAGCCAGCCTATCTATGTTCATAAAGGCTATTGGCATAGAGTTTTCTTTTCTCATGTTGTCTTAGTCTGGTTTTGGCAGTAGGGTAATGCTGGCTTCATAGAATCAGTCAGGAGGTGCCCTCCTCTGTGCTGTGGAAGAGTTGATGTTGCGTTGGTATCGTTTCTTCCTTCTGTTTTCGTAGAGGTCACCAGTAAGCCCATCTGAGCCTGTTCTCTTTGTTTTTAATTATGAATTAAATTTCCTTAATAAGAGTTCTTCAGTTTCTCTGTTTCTTCTTGGGTGAGCTTTGACAATTTGTGTCTTTCAAGAAATTTTTCCAGTTCAATTGAGTTGTTGCATTTATTGGCATCAAGTTGTCCCTAACATTCCCTACCCTTTTAATATCTGTAGGATCTGTAACGTTGTCCTACTTTCATTGCTACACCATGTCTCTTTTTCTCCTGATCAACTTTATTGTTCTTTTCAAAGTATTAGCATTTTGTTTCATTTATTTTCTCTACTGTTTTTCCATTTTCTATTCCTGGCAACTTTCTGATTCCTCACTCTCCCACAGGCATAAAACTATAATTTTAAAAACTAATAACAGCGGAAATGTGTGGAGGGCTGACTCTGACTGGGATCCTTTGTACTGAGAGGTAGGAAGCATGATCCCATCTTACAGATGAAGAAACTGAGGTGCCGGAGGCAACACTTGCTTAAGAATGCACGCTGGGGGCCGGCCCGTGGCTCACTCGGGAGAGTGCGGTGCTGATAACACCAAGGCCCTGGGTTCGGATCCCATATAGGGATGGCCGGTTCGCTCACTGGCTGAGCGTGGTGCTGACAACACCAAGTCAAGGGTTAAGATCCCCTTACCGGTCATCTTTTTAAAAAAAAAAAAAAAAAAGAATGCATGCTGGGACATGGCAATTTTGAGATGCATGAGCTCATGAGGAAGGAGGTGAGGTAGGGCGGGGCCATGGGCCCCCCACCCCTTGCACATTCAGGTGGGGCGGGGAGGAGGGAGCAGAGCACAGCAGGTGAGGACAGTCAGGGAGGGGGAGAGAATTAGGGTCAAAGTGCCTGAGAAGAGGGAGGGTGGCTGGGGAGTCCAGCAGGGGATGTCTAAGAACTGCCCATGGGTCCAGCAGCAGGAGTGTCACTAGTGACCATGCAGGGAGCCTGTGGTCCCATGAAAATCTTAATGCCCCCTACCTCCCTGCCCAACTCTCAAAGTGACTCATGTGGATGGCAAATTCAGGGTCTCCCTAGCTCAAGGGGAAGCAGAGACCGTGAGGACAGATTCAGGAGGGAGCAGCCACCAGAGATGCCAAGATCCTGCACCTGGAATCAGGAAATACCAGAAGACTCTGCTCAGCTAACACCCCACATCTTCCCCAGGACCCCCCAGGTGGCACACTGCAGCAGTAAAGATGTAAGCTAGACCCTGGGGAGGACTGACAGAAACAACTGCTACTTTCTGAATGGGCAGGAGCAGGCTTAAAAGTCTGAGTCAGAATAGTAGACTTTATTCACATATTCGCACTCCCCCACCTCTGGACTGTGACCAGACCACGGTTCTGAGCCTAGGCTGGGGGACAGGCAGTTGCCCTGGCCCTGGGCAGGGCTCCCAGCCCAGCTCACACATGCTGCTTCCGGTGCCGCAGCACCTCCGTGGGTGTGAATAGGAAGTCCTTCTGGCAGGCCTCGCAGTGGAAGGGCCTCTGCAGGGCAGACACCTTCTGGAGGGGCTCAGGGGCAGCTTCCTCAGTCCCTAAGGAAGGAGAGAGGGGCCATGAGGAGGGCTCCACTGAGTGCTTCCACCCCCACCCAAACCCCCGGTACCCATGGGGCTTAGGCTCTCTCCTGGCCTTTGGGGAATAGGGTTTGCCTCCTCTGGGAAGCCATCCTTGATTAATATGCATACACGGGTCAGTCTTTACTCTCTGTCCTTGCCAGTGAGACAGAAGGAAACACACAAGAGACATGGAGACTGAAAGAGACAAAGTGAACCCTCGGTGGGAGCCATGTGGCCTTGCTGTGGTCTCCCTCACTGAACCCTGGTGTGTGGCAAGTGGTGCACTACAGCAGACACTGCAGTGTCCACTGTGTGACGACAGGGTGGATGTGGCCCAGACAGAGGCAGCTGTGGGACAGAGAAAAGGAACAAGAGACACAGCCACAGAGAGACACAGAGAAACAGAAACAAGAAAACTGTCCAGAGACAGACAGTGACACAGAGAGACCAAAGAAAAAGAGAAACCAAAGAGAGACAGACAGAAAGAGGTGGTGCTCCCAGCCCTCCCTGCCCTAGGCTCTGGGTCTTCATGACAAGGCCTGTGTATGGCACCAGCCAGAGCCAGAGGGCTGAGGTCATCAGTCCCCAGTGCCCAGTGAACATCCAGATGCACAGGACACAACTGTGGGATGGATGAATGGCTAGACAGACACAGGTGACCCAGGTCCCCCACAGCCCGTCCTTGCCTGCGGGGTCATCCTGTGGGGCCTCAGGACAGGTGTTCTCATGGGTGATGCGCTCCAAGGGCGTGAGCGGCATGTGCAGGCCGCAGTGGGGGCAGGTCCAGAAGGTGCGCAGGCAATCGCTGTACAGGTCCGTGTCACTCTGCAGCAGGCAGGCCATCAAGGCTGGGCCCCACTGCCCCCACTCCACACCACGGCTAGACCCTTCCCAGAACCCTCAGGGCTACAGGCCCTGGAAACCACGTCCCTGGACTATGTAGGAATATGATTGGGAGGGTGGGGGTGGGATCTTCCTAAAATCCCTTCTCCAGGGCAGGAGGATGAGGGGGGGCAAAGGTGGGCTTACCGTGAGGCAGTTGTAGGTGAGGAAGTCAGTGACACTGTAGCCCCCCTTGGTAGGGTGGGGGGAAAGGGTAGAGCTGCCAAAGAGGCTGGGGAGTCTGGGGGCAGCCGTGATGGTCTGGGGTCCCACATAAAGGTTCTGGGCTTCCAGCCCTGTTAGCCTCCGGAGGCTGTAGGGAACCTACAGGAAGGAGAGACAGGAGAGAGATAGGCACAGGGTGGTACCATCTGAGCTCCTGGATACAGCTGTGCCTGAAGCTCTCCCTTGGACATATCAGTTACAGGAGCCAATTACTTACGCCCATCACAACTTGGTTTCAGACACTCATGACCAGAAGCTTGTCTAAAACATGCCCTGATGCCCCATCCCCCATCTCAACTGCCTTCCCCAGACCCCTCCCTCTGCTCCCTGTTGCTGGTGGGACCATATCCAGACCCTGAGTCTAGCCTTCAAGTCTGGCCACCTTGCCCCTCCTCCTCCTGGCCCTCTCCACGTCAGCACTGTTCCCCTTTCCCTGGCTCACTGGGTTTCTGCCCTTTGTCCTCAGCCCCTCTACTCCTCTGGGAAGTCATCCTGGATTGCACCCTTCTCCCCCACGACGCTCACATGAAGTAGAATCAGAAACAATTCTTGACTCCCCACTTAAGGGTTGGAGATTGATTTCAAGTTTGTCCATCCAATTCTTTTTCTCCGTCCTCCATGGACAGATAACTACAGCTTCCTTCTCACATCCTGAATACACTTAACTATCCGTTGGGGGTAACATGCGCCACACGTGCAGCAGGTGCTTTAATAAACACCTGCTGAGTGAGTGATGCAGGTGGCACAGGGCAGTGGTTAGTCAAGTGGCCACTGGAGCCCGGCTCCTGGATCCAATCCTGGTTCCACCCTTTAATCAGCTGTGTGACCTTGGGCAAATCACTTAAACTCTTTGGCTTGAAAACTCTCAAATGTGCCTACACTGAGTGAACTGGAAGCCAGGCCTTTCCAAGTCTCAACCCCTGTGGCAGACGCCCTCCAGCCACAGGCAGCACAGGCACCCTGGGTACCAGGTACCTTGGATGCCATGAACTGCAGCAGTTCCCTGCTCAGGGCTGCCATCTCCTTGCAGCTGACCAGCAGATCCTGTTCCTCTTCCTCCTCCTCTGGCCGCTGCTGAGCCTTGCAAGCCAGCTGCCGGTCCAAGGTACTTTCCCACTGGGCACGGAGCCTCAGGGAAGCTGCAAGGAGCCGGACGGCACTCTCGCTGTCTGCCAGCTGCAGCTCTAGCCAGCCATCAGCTACCAGGCGGGAGCAGTCACCATTGGTGTCCAGGGACTGACTGAACAGCAGGAGGGACTGGAAGAGAGGGAGTAGGAAACAGGGACTGGGTGTGAGGGGTAGGACATCATTTTAGAAAGAACCCCACCCAGCTGGGCTCATGCCCACCCACCCATTCATCCACTCACCCATTCATCCACCTACCCTACCTACCTGTCTATCCAATGTATCCATCCGCCCATCCATCCACCTCCCCTTCCATCCTTCTAACCACCCAATGAACAGTTCCTGCAAGCTTACTCTGCCAGGCACTCTTCCAGGTGCTGAGATACAATTGTGAACAAGAAAGACAAAGTCTCTACCCCACTAGAGCTGATAGGTGACTTGGAGAGACAGACTATAAACAAGATTAAAGAATAAAATACAGAGCATGTCCTAAGAAGCAGCTAAATCAGGGAAGGGGGAACAGGAGTGGTGGGGGCAGCAGGGGTAGCATATTTTAGAGTGCTGGGAGAGGGAGGGGCTGCATGTTAAAATAGGATGGCTGGGGGATGACACTCACACACATCCACAATGTGGAGGGAAAGAACCCAGACACCGAGCACACACTCACCTATGGGGACAGAAGTCAGGGTGGTAATTACAAATGTTTCATACTATGTCAAGAAAAATTCTAAGGGACAGGGCAGGGGAGAAGATGGGACGAGACTAATGATTTGGGGGCTGGGTGAAGGTGCATGAGGGTTCAATATACCATTCTGCCTACTATTGTGTACGTCTGAATCCTCCATCATAAACAAGTTGTAAAAGGGGAGGAGAGATTACAACGTAGGGCAGCACCTCAGCCAGCAGACCTGTTTCCTCCTGTGGTCCTGCTGGTGGCCAGCACTCTCTGTCCCTCACCCTGCTTATTTGCCTCTTTAGAGTGCTTGGATGAGCATCTGGCATTGCCTTTTTTATTTTTGTGTTTTTGTTTACTGTCTGCCTCCGCCATCATATAGGAGCCCCACAGGGAGTTCTGTCGATTTGGACCATGGCTGCGTCCCCGGCACCTAGAATAGTAATAGTGCCTGGCACAAGGTAGGTGCTCAAGACCCATCCGGATGACTATAGAAATGAACAGAGCAGAGTTAGATTGCATGGTCAGTGGAAATCAGTGTGTCAACAAAGCCTCCTGAGGCTCTGGGAGCCCACAGGATTTCTCTCTTCCCTGTACGTTCCCTGGGACCAAATCGAGGGGGTCCTGGTAATGTGGACATTCATCAATGAGGGTGCAGCATATGACCTTGGAGCTCTGGCTTGGCCACTTGCTATGTGACTTAGGAAGTGACCTGCCCCCACCTTGAGCTTCAGTCTTCTTTATAAAGTGACAATCGTAAGGCTGCAAGGACTCACACAGGTCAGGCCTGGGGCCACAGGGTGACACGCAGTGAGCACTCAAGGTACGGCAGCTACCACTGTCAGGACCATCACTTTCTGGCTACACACATACACAAGTGTATCTGCAATCTAAGCATGTCCTCAGCCTCTGGCCTGGATGGCTGCAGTCAGCTCCTTGCTGGGATCCCTGCTTCTGCCCCACACCAGACCCTGTCCCAGCTCTGCTCAGAACCCTCCCAGGGCTTCTGCCCCACCACCTGCCTCTGACCCCATCTCCAGCCACACTCCCCCTCACCAACTCTGCCCCAACATTTTCCAGAGCACACCAGGCACGTGTCTGCCCCAGGCCTTTGAACATGCCATCCCTCTGCCTGGGACGTTCTTCCCCCAGAGATCCACATGGCTCCCTCCCTCCCTCCAGGTCTTTGCTCAATTACTCTTTCTCTATGATGCCCACCACGATCACCAGATCTACAACCTGTGCCCTACCCTCGCCCTTTACCCCCTTACCCTACTCTTTATTTTGCCCTAACACTTACCACCTCTAACGGATCATTTTGAGCGCTACTGTGTTTGTTGCTATTGTCTGACCTCCCCTGCTAGGTGAGCCCCAGGAGGTCAGGGCTGGGGCTGTTGCCCTGTTCACTTGTGTTTTCAGAGCCTGGAACAGTGCCTTGGCAAGTAATTGTTGAGCAAATCCATGAATGAAAAAGATAGCAGCCACACTGACAGTCTGCAGTCCACGGCTGACGCCTACAGCCAGTGTGGTGGAAGGCGGCTCCTCCAGGCCCACCAACGCAGCTATCAAACCTGGGAGTTGGAGGGGTGTGGGGCAGAGACCCACCTGGAGGGCAGGGATGCGGACGCAGTTCACCAGGTAGGGCTTGTTGGTCTCCAACAGGGATACGAAGGTGAGGAGCTGGTGTTTGCTACTCATCTTGTCCTTGTCATCTAAAAGGTTGAAGAGAACAGCTCAGGCTCACCCCAGCCACCCGACTCTCCCCACCTATCCCCTTGGGCCTGCCTGCCCCATGTGGTCAAGTTATACATCCATATAAAGAAAATGCTCATGTGGGTAACAATAAAATGTCTGCAACTTATTTTTAAATACTTTGCCACAATGAATATGCCTATTTGACAGCATTAAGGATTCGTTGTTAATTTTGTTAAGAGTAATAACAGCATTATAATAATGCGAAAAATGGCCCTTATTATTTTTACTACTAAATGACATGATGTCCAGGATCAGCTTTAAAATGCTCCAGCAAGAAGGAAAAAAAAGTAAGGGGACAGAAGAAACAAGGACGGCAAAATGTCGATGGTAATTAAAGCTGGGTGAGGGCACCAGGGCTTCATCACACTCTACTTGAATGATGTTTGGAAATTTTCAAGAATTTTAAAAAAGGAGAAAAACAATGTAATAGGAAGAGGGTAAATTGACTAGGAATTTATTTTTTTATTACTGTAACAGTTGATTATACATACCTGTGAGGTACAGAATTGAATATCAATACCTGTGTGCAATATGTGATGCTCAAATAAGGATAATGAGTACATTCAACAATGTACAAAGTAATCATTTTTCGTGGCCTTTTACTATTTGAAGGAATTTATAGCTGTTAAAGATTAGGGAGAAAAGTTTCCAATTCTACCTTATAATTTAAAATGATAAACCTTATCTTTTTGGATTAATGTGAGGGGTCTACAAAAAGTTCACTAAAAATGCATATTATGAAAATACTATGATGGGTTTCCAGATTTTTTTGCACCAAAATAAACTAATACAAACCTGTTATAACATATCTGAACAGCATCTAGTTTGAAGCGCTAAGAAAGATAAGACATCAGTTTGAAAAGAAGCCCTACCACAAATTCTGCTAAGACTGAAGAACAACCATCAAATTTACGGTGAAGCTTGGGTGGAAGAAAGGTGAAATAATTGATGGCTTTATGAAAAGTTTATGGGGACAATGCCCCAAAGAAATCAGCAGTTTACAAATGAAAAACTCGTTTTAAGAAGAGACAAGACAGAGCTGGCAGGTTAGCTCAGTTGGTCAGAGCACAGCCTCATAATCCCAAGGTCATGGGTACCGGCAAAATAAAAAAAGAAGAGGCAAGACAATGTTGCAGATGAAGCCCACAGCAGCAGACCATCCACATCAATTTGCGAGGAAAAAATTAATCTTGTTCATGCCCTAATTGAAGGGGACCAATGAATAACAGTAGAAACAACAACCAACACCACAGACATCTCAATTGATTCAACTTATATAATTCTGACTGAAAAATTAGTTGAGCAAACGTTCCCCTCGATGGGTGCCAAAACTGTTGCACCCAGATGAGCTGCAGACAAGAGCAGACCTTTCAACGGAAATTTTAAACAAGTGAAATCAAGATCCTGAAGTATTTCCTTGAAGAACTGTAACAGGAAATGAAACGTGGCTTTACCAGTATGCTCCTGAAGACAAAGCACAATCAAAGCCATGGCTACCAAGAGGTGACAGTGGTCCAGCCTAAACAAAAGAGTGGACCAGTCAAGAGCATTGGTCATGGCAACAGTTTTTTGGGTTGCTCAAGGCATTTTGCTTCTTGACTTTCTGGAGGGTCAAAGAATAACATCTGCTTATTATGAGAGTGTCTGGAGAAAGTCAGCCAAAGCTTTAGCAGAGAAACGCCCGGGAGAGCTTTACCAGAGTTGTTCTCTACCATGAAAATGCTCCTGCTCACTCTTCTCATCAAACAAAGGCAATTTTTGTGACAGTTTTGATGGGAAATCATTAGGCACCCACCTTACAGTCCTGATTTGGCTCCTTCTAACTTCTTTTCATTTTCTAATCTTAAAAAATATTTAAAGGGCACCCATTTTTCTTCAGTTAATAACATAAAAGACTGCATTGACATGGTTAAGTTCCCAGGATTCTCGGTTCTTTAGGGATGGACTAAATGGCTGGTGTCATTGCTTACAAAAGTGTCCTAAACTTGATGGAGCTTATGTTGAGAAATAAAGTTTACATTTTTTATTTTCATATTTTAATTCCATATTTCCACAAACTTTTTGAAGTCCCCTCATATTTATCACTTTAATAAAGCATGTCACTTTCTTTACACATAGGAGGAAGATGAGGCTGCGTTCCAGAGCTCGGCTAAAATACATAACTAGCAATTGAGGTTTCAGGAGTAAAGCCTCTGTCCAAGCACACTGGCAGTACCCTTCAGAAGGGTGCCCTGGGCTGAGACCTGACTGGTCCTGTGTGTAGGCACCCAGCTGAGGCTTTGGTGGCCCAGCTCCAACTAGAAGGTTGGCCAAATCTGCATCTGACTGCTAGCATGCAGCCATGTCTGTGGCAAGATGCCCTTCTGTGTATGTGGGGCAGGGGAGCCTCCCACTGCAGAACCAAGTTGGGGAGCTCATGGAACCATGGGTCAGATCTCCTGATGGGTGCTGTGTTACTTGGAAATGGCCACACTGGTCCAAGTCAGCCAACTCCAAGGGCAAGGCTCAGTGTGGGAGTGATCCACTCAAGGCCACGCAGCGAGGTCTGGCCCTCAGAACCTCCTTTTCCTACAGGCCCCGTGCCAGCAGCACAAGCATAAGTGGGGTATGGGAAGCAGCAAGGGGGAACCCCAGCCAGTGAGGGGCCCCTGAGGTCACTGTGTAACTGCCCTTCACATCCCAGATGGGGGCTCCCTCCCACCTGGGCTCCCTGTACCTCGGGTCCTTTCACTGCCCCTAGTCTCCTGCTCCGGTGTGTGCAGCACCTCAGGGCTGCTGGCGAAGACACAGGTGGGGTGCAGCACGGTGCCCTGCTTGGCCTGGGTGTGGAAAATCTGCAGAGGCCAAAAGTGAAGCAGAGGCCCTCTGACCTGCTCTTCCACTATCTGGGATGCTCTTCCTTCACCCTCCTGGCTAGGTCCCCTCCTCCAGGAAGCCCTCCCTGAACCCCTCCAGGCTGGGTCAGGTGCTCCCTCTGAGCTCCCACAGCCCCTTGGGCTCCACCATCCCAGCCCTGCCCTCTCTGTCTGCTGGGGTACTCTGTCTGTCCCACTGGACTGTGAGCCCCACGAGGGCAGGGCCAGGGCTGTTTCAGTCACCGCTGTGTCCCCAGCACAGAGCAGGCACTTGGGAAATATGTGTCAAATGACAAAACGAACACGGGGATGGGAGTGGGAAGAGGGCCCACCTGATCTGAGTCCTTGCGGCCACTGTTGAACGGGTCCGGGATGGCAAGCTGGGGATAGAGGCCCCGGCCCAGCACTAGCTTGAGCAGCACCATTTGATCACGGGTCAGGGCCTGAGCCGAGCTGGCAGCTGCCTGCAGCTGCTCCAGATTGTGCCGGAGCTTAAACTTTACATCCTTGTGGGAACACAAGAAAGGCAGGTTCCAGGGGGACCCTCCCCACTACCTGTCTAAGTGCCCTGCACTACGACACATGGACCCAAAGGGTTCTGTAGACCACTGGGGTCCTGTCCATGGTAACCTGGTTCCTGAGGTGAAGGCAGGGCCTGTCCCCTCAGAGTCCAGGGCAGAACCAGGTCCCTTCATGCCCCAGGGCAATGCCATGTCTCCTTAGACCCAGGGAAGGGCCATGTCCCTTCATGCCCCAGGGCAAGGCCATGTCACCTCAGACCCCAGGGCAGGGCCCTTCTGGTAAACTCCACCCTGCCACCCCAGCACTAGACAACCCTTTGTGCCCCACCTGGATGTCCACACCATCATCAGCCCCCTGGGAGGCTGGGCCGGCCTGGTCTTCATCGCTGGAGCAGCCGCCTGGGTCCTCCTGCAGCTGCAGCACCTTGCGCCTGCGCCCCCTGCTCTCCTCGTGCTGGCGCTTCAGCTGATACAGTGCCCGGCGCTCACGGCGCTGCTGTAGCCGACTGTAGCTGTCCCCTGGCTTCACAGCCTGGCCCCCAGCCAGCAGCCCATGATCCTCCAACAGCTCCTGGGGGCAGGTGAGGCATGAGTGAGAAACACGAGGCAGGCTGAATTGGCTCCTGACTCTGATACTGGCTCAAGTCTGGGGCTTGTCACTTGCCAGCAAGCAACCTCATGCTTCTGTGGGATCCTTCAAATGGGAAATGAGGATCATCCCAGTACCTCCCCACTAGGGCTGTTACGTCTGAAGGGGACTGGATAAGAACAACCCTCTGTACAACGCCAGGCAAGCGTAACTGCTCTGTGAAAGAAAGCAGTCATCTATTATCATTGTTAGCCAACATAATGCCTGGGCCAGGGACAGGAGAGGAGGTTCCAGCGCCCTCTCCCCACAGCCGTGTCCAGGATCTGGCCATTGCCTCCACCTGCCCCTTAGGCCTGGGGAGGCCTGTGCTTCACCAGTCTCAGAGTGCTACACCAGCCCTGTGGGTTTCCTACACTAGTGCTTCTCAAAGTGTGGGCCTATGACCAACAGAGGCAGTATCTGGGACATCTGGGGACTTAGCAGAAAAGTCAGGTCTCAGACTCCATCCCTGACTGACCAAGTCATAATCTCAGGCGGTGGGGCCAGGAAAGTGGATCTAACAGACCCTCCAGGTGACTCTGATGCACATTAAAGTTGAGGTTCCCCTGCTCTCCACCCTACCCAACCCTTTGTAAATAGTCCTCAAATGACCTGGTATGATTGGTCCGTTTCCTGCTGAGCCCCCTCACCAACAGAGGACGCAGGATATTGCACACATGTGTGTTTTAGTGTGTGTGTACAAAAGGGCCCACACCTTTCATTAGATTCTTAAAGTGTCTGGGGCCAACAAAGGTTGAACACTGCTCTAGAAGCTAGGGACAGAGAGAGATGCAGAGAGCAGTTGGGACATCAGTGGTCCTCAACAAAAGAAACTGAGCAGGAGGCTTTGGCCAGGTGACTGCCCACTCTGGGCCACAATTTGCCCATCTGCAACCAAAGGAAATGGATTATACCAAGGACTCTTTTACTCTATTTTCATTCCATGGATACTGCATGACCACTGAAAAGTATATAGCAGCAGCAGATCTTTTTGTACTCAACTGGAGACACATCCGTGTAATGTTAATGAAACAAACAAGTTGCAGAACCATTTGGTATAGAAGGAATCCATTTATAATTTAAAAGTAAATTATCTGTCCACTCACTCACCTATGTAATAATGTAGTAATAGTAATTGCAGGCACTCATACAAAACCACCTACATGCTATGCCCTGTTCTAAACGCTCTGTATGTATTAACTCATTTAATCCTCACAGGAAGGCTGTGAGGTAGGTGCTATTTTTATCATCTCTGTTTCAGAGGGGAAGCTGAGGCCCACAAACAATCAGTAATGTACCCAGGGTCACACTGTTAGCAAATGGCAGAGCTAGGATTTGCCACTGGGATGTCCAGCTCTGGATTAGTTGGCCCAAACCATCACCCTAAGCTGCCTCCCAGCACTCAGCCTGTGCTGCCAGTTCAGTACATCTGATCCAGAGGGCAAGGTTCTTCCTGAGGATGAGGAATGTCACTGCTGACCCTGTCCACTTCCTCCAGGGATCCCTCCTGGATTTCTACCCCTATGGCCGTGCCCAGGCTGCCCCATGCCTGGTCATCTGCTGGTTGGGAAGGTGGACGCAGGGTGGGACTCTGGCCTGATCACTGTCAGGCAAGGAGAAAGAGAGTGGTCCGGAGTGTGCTCACACTCTGTCTGCTTTGGTGGGACCAGTCCCCATCCCTCTTCCTGTGCCTCACCTTGAACTGGCGCCGCAAGTTGGCCATCTCGTACAGCCGATGCTCCTCTATGCCCCGACTGCGGCACCACTTGCGTGTGTTTCTGCTCCGTTCAGATTTCACCTGGGTAGAAGTGAGTTGTCAGGGCCTAGCCAACTCAGGGGGCAGGGGGGCTGACCCACCACCCAGACTGCCCCAGCATGGGCCCAAACACCACCCCCTGGGAGGATGAGGCAGGTGGGTCAGCCCTCCCCCAGAAACACCTGCTGTCCTCCTTCCAGGTCTCACCCCCAATGCCCTGTTGTATAAGAAAATTTCCCAGACTCCCATACTGGGTCAGGTACCCCCTCTGGCCTCTCCCAACCCTTTGGTCTCCCCATCCCAGCCCTCTTGGGTTGTCAGTGTCTAGGGATGGGTCTGTCTCTCTGCACTTGGCTGTGCGACCCAGGAAGACAAGACTACAGTAGTTTTGGTCACCAGTGGGTCCCTAGCACTGCCCTATACAGGGCAATGATTAGAGCCAGGGCCCAATGTGTGTTGGATCTACAGATGCCACCCTAAGGAGACTGGACCTTCTTCAGGTGGCACTGGTTTTAATCAGTGCTTTAGGAACCCCAAGTTCCCTGTCCCCTCAGCTCAAAAGCATGAATGGTGGAGATGTGGTTTTCCCCAGGTAGGCCCAGTTTGTTCTGGAGAGCTCAGTGGTCCTGCCTGGGGTGGGGTGGGGGTGTGGCACAAGGAGAAGTCACAGCTGAAGGAGGCCCTGACCTCCTGCAGAATGACAGACAGAGAGGCCCCACTGCCAGGTCACCTGCACCCAGGTGTTGAAGACGTTGAAGAGTGTGAAGGGGTCACCCTGGTCACTCTCCAGTGGCCGCCGTGCTGCCGTACATTCTGGACTGCTCTGGGCACTGCGGGTGAAGGGTGACTGGACGCTGAGGGCAGCTGCGATGGTGAGCACTGGCTCTGCCAGGCTGAACATGGAGCCCAGAATCAGCATCTTCCCTGCGGCCAGCAGACAGACACTGGGCTGAGCCTCTGGGTGCTGGGATAGCTGCGCCCCTCACCACTCAGGGTCCCCTAACCCATCCTGCCCCCACCTCCCCCTATCTCGCCCACAAAGGGCATGGGGAGCCAGATAGATTCAAACCCCACACTGTGATATCTGGTCATGTGACCTCAGGCAAGGGCCTGTTTCCCCTTCTGTAGATTAGAGATAACCGCGGGGCCAGCCTCCTCAGGAACGTAGGGGACACTGTCTAAGTGCTGACTACTACTGTCAGCAATGTCACTGTCTTCCCTACTCTTCCAGTTACAACTGAGTCCCCGGCACTCATTTTGAACTGCCAAGGTCTCCTTCTACAGTGTGAACTGAATGTTGGCTGTGACTTGATCTGCTCTGGCACATGGGAGGTGCTGACTTTTGTGCCTACTGCAGAATGAATCTTCTGCCATCTTCGTTGGAAGCAGAGGCAGAAGGGGGAGGTGGAAGGTAAAGAGGGAAGAGGAGAAAGAAGGGGGAGAAAGGCAGGGAAAGGGGGAGGAGGGGAAGAAGGGAGGACGGGGAAGGACACAGAGATGCAAACGGGTAGGAATCGTATTCCCACGTGGCCAAAGAACTGGGGGAAAATGTCTCCATTTGCAAGCACTCACCAGTAGAAACTAGACTTCCCCTGTTTCTGGGGACCTGAGAAGACCCTGGGCCTCATGGGATTCTTGGGCCCCACCTGCCTGCCCCATGGCCAGTGGTCCACATGTCACGTGTCTAGATTTGCCCTCACCGTTCCCTTTGACTGTCTTTACACAAAGTGCCTGTCACAGGGCTGGACTCATGAAATAAAGGTGAGCAGAAAGCAAGTCCTATTCCAGGACTCTCTAGCTCTGTCACCTGGGGCAACTCCCTGTGCCTCTGTTTCCCCATCTATAAAAAGGGGTAACAGCAGCATCTATCTCTCCTCTTAGGGCTGCCATGAGGATTAACTGTTTCACCTTGTGAAGCCTCAGAACTGCACCTGGTGCAGAGGACAGTAACTGAGCCATCTGGGCCCAGGACCACCCCGGCACAGGCCATCTGAGCCTCCCAACTCTGCAGTTGTAGGACCCACTGGGCTAGTGAGTGAGCACCAGCCATTCTCTGAACCTTGGTTTCCTCAGATGGAAAGTGAAGTCACTTACTCCCAGCCTGCATGAGGCACTTAGCATCACATCTGATCAAAGTCAGGCTCTATCACTCACTTGTTCCACACCTTCAGGCACATGTCAGCGCCCCACTATGCCTCAGTTTCCTCACCTGTACATCTGGAGCAATCAGAGGCCCTGACCTCAGTAGGTAAGGATAAAATGATATGAAGTCCCTAAAGCTGGCATGCAAAGTGTTCGTGAAACATTACTTTGCTTCCCAGCTCTGATTCTCCTTACTCTAGCCCTGTTTCCATTTTTGGTTTTTTTGGGGTTTTTTTTTTGGCAGCTGCCAGTACATGGATCTGAACCCGTTACCTCGGTGTTACCAGCACCACTCTAACCAAGTGGGCTGACTGGCCAGTCTACCCTTGTTTCCTTCTAAAACAAACAAAAATAACCATCGTCTTAGCCTTGGGAGGCCCTCAGAGTCCATCACCTCCAGCCTCCTGCCCACACTGAAGTCCTACAGTGTTGCTATGATATGGGACCTTAAAGTTGTTAATTCCAAAGACTCTGTGGAGCAACATGCTCAGGAAATGGTGTCCTGGGTGGTCCTGCTGAGGCAGGAATATCGTGTGGGCTGTTGGTGGAAACAGAATGTCTTCAATCAGGAGAATCAGGCAAGAAGAACGTGCCTCGGTCAGTGGCTCCTCTAGAGGGGCAAGGATGACTCAAGAATGAGCAAGAGGAAGTGGCAACTAAGTCATGATATCCTGATGACCGCAAGAGAGGGGTGCGAGGGCAAAGCCAGGGCCAGGCTGTGTACAGGAGAAAAGGGGGATGGGTCTAAGCTATGGAAAACCCAGGATTCCTGCATTCAGGGGGTCTTGGGTACCCCATAAATACACCAAATGCTGGGGTATCCAAGTGGGAGAGCTTGCCTTTTATGTCACTCATTCGAAATCAGGGTGCTCCACATCACGTTCGCTGAAGCAGCCTTGCAAGCCAGATACCTCCAGCCACGCCTAACATATAGTGGTGGCATCTGAAGTCTCAAGTAAGCAACCTAAGACACTAACGCTGTGTCACAGGTCAGCGGCGAGGACAACAGGACCAGAGGGCCTACTGGCCCTGAATCCCTCAGGATAAACGCCCCCCCATTCCTCATTACACACACTGTGGGGACAAGGAGCACCACATCCATCTGTGACTGGTCACTGAAGACCTGAACAGGAGGGCCAGGAACTGGAAATGGTGTGGCTTCCATTGGGCTCTGTGGACCTGGCCTTTCCTGGCCCTTAACAAATTGTCAAGCCGATTCCTTCATTTTCTGGCCACCTTCAGGCACATAAAACCCAGTTCCACTTAAACACTTCAGTCTCCCTTCCACTTCAAAGCTCCTCACCTGATCCAGCTCCCCTTCACTCCTCAGGCCTCTGTTCAGATGTCATTGTCTCCCGGTCCCCCTATCTCCATCCCTGCTTCCTGCTTTGCTTTCCGCTCAGCATGGATCACCAGCTGACATGACATACGTTTGACTCACTTATCTTGCTCACTGTCTCTCCCATTACATGTGAGCTCCACAAGGCCAGGAGTTTTGTTTTCTTCACTGAGCAGGTACTCAAAAAATATTTAACAAATGAATAAACGAATGATGGGACTGTCGGGTAACACTTCCTACTTTCTCCGCTCAAGCCATACTGGCCTTCTTAGTGTTCCCCTCACACACCACAGGGCTTTTATACTAACTATTTTCTTTGCCCGGAGTGCCCTTCTACTACATCTGCACTGTTCAATACAGCAGCCACTGGCTACATGTGGCTACTGAGCCCTTGAAATGTGGCTAGTTGAAATTGAGATATGCTGTGAGTATAAAATACAAAGGTACTTCAAAACTTCCATGGAAAAACAGAAGTGAAAGATAATACCATGAACTTTTTGGAGTACCCTCATACACACCAGATTTCCAAGACTTGTATGAAAAAATAATATAAAATACCACAATAATGTTTTATGTTGATTATACATTGAAACTATAATGTTTTGGATATATTTAGTTAAATAAGATACATTATCAAACTTAATTACAACTATTTCTTTTTATTTTTTAACATAGTTACTAGAAAGTTTTAAATTACATATGGGGCTTACATTACATTTTTATATTTCTACTGGCAAGCATTTGAGGTACCTACCTATTTGAGGGCTCCCACCCCTTATCTCCATTTCTCTGCACCAATGTTACCTGCCCGATGAAGACTGCCTGAGGTCTGTATCATAAATGGCAATTCCCCAACCACCCCAACACTTCCTATGCACCCTCTCTTGCTTTTATCTTTTCTCCAAAACACTTAGCACTATATGATCTACCATGTATTATACTTATTTTCCTGATTTATTGCTGGTCTTCCCCACTGGAACGTCAGCTCCCATGGGCAGAGATTTATATCCGTTTGTCCACTGCTGTATCCCCAGTACCTGGCACAGAGGACTTCTGAATGAATGAACTGGGTCCAGGGAAGGAACAGACTTGCGTTCTCATCACTCAAGAGAGTGAGCAGTGCCCTGCACTAGCTCTGGGTGTCCTGTGTGATCACCCAGAGGGGGGTCCTCACCAATCACGACATCCACAGGCAGCTGGGCCAGCAGGGACCCGATGGGGGTGAGAGCCTCTGAGTTGTCCAGGGCGCCCTGGTCCCGGAGGTAGAGGATGGCAGTTTCCAGGCTGGCTGGTGGTGGGGGCTCAATGAAGGGGAAGGTTCGGGGGTCTCCCACACTCATGCTCTTCATCTGGAATGAGAACCAAACCTCCCCAGGATCAGGGAACACATGAGCCACTGTGGAGCACTGGATGTGGGGATGGTTGGGGATCACAAAATCATGGTACTTTAAAAACTCCCAATGTCAAGGTCCATTGTACAGAGGTAGAGGAGGGGGGCAATCATCTATCTCGGTCTTTGTCTGCCCAGTCCATCTTCTCCCAGACCCTGACTGTGGAGAAGGAGCACCTGATCAAGCTGGACCAATGTTCCTCAGCCCCCAGTCATAGCAACTGCCTAAGGAATGAGCACATGACATGAGCTAGGCCAATCAGAATCCTTCCCTGAGACTTGGCAAACAGAGAGAGAAGTTCCAGCATCCTCTTGGTTTGTGAGTGGCCACAATGGAAGCCCACAACTGCTATGGTTATTTTTAACACTGCCTAGAAATTAGCTCAACCACAGCAGATGGAGAAATCCTTAGATTGCTCCTAAGCTAGACAAGTGCACAGTCCCTCCCTGCCAATGGATACACAAATTGATAAAATCCCCTTTTCTGCCTATGATAGTTTGAGTTGTATTTCTCTCATTTTCAATCAAAAGAATCCCAATTAATTCAACAGCCGGGTGGGCAGTGGGCACCCTTCCCAGGCTTGCATAGCATCTCTTATGACCATGACAGAGTAAGAAAGCTCAGAGAGCCTGCTCACCTGGCTCTGATCTGAAGGCACTAGAAGTTCCGGCTGTCCACCTAGCAACCAGCTATTTCACCTTGCTCCCTGCTATCTGAGCCTTGATGTTGTCTGAGATCACCCAATACTCGTTAAATATTTATAAACTAGAAGCTCTCAGCGGGGGGCAGAGCATAGATTTTTTTTTTTTTTTTTTTTTAAAGCTTTCCAGATGATTCCAACATGCAGCCAGGGCTGAGAATCACTGCTTTGATCTAGTTAGGCAATGCCACTCCCCTGGACAATTAGTGGTCATAGGGTGGACACACGTGATCCGGTTCTGCTAACACATAGGACAGGAGACTGGCTAGGGGACTTTGGAGAACGGTTCCCATGACCTTAAAAATCAGACCCACAAAAAAGGGCAGTACTTTGTTTCTGCCTCTAGAGGGTAAAGGGAGAAGAGGTGATGCCCACGGCTGCCATAGTGAACTGGCATTCATGAAGAAGGCTCTGAAGCTCTCACATGGAATCCTGACTCTGCCACTTGCCAGCTGTGTGATCTGGGGCAAGTTGCTTTACCTTTTTGTACATCCTTTTCCTCATCCATAAATTAGAATGATAAGATTACCTACTGAATAGTTTTTGTGAGGATCAAAACAGTTATATACATAAAACACTTAGAACAGTGCTTGGCCCATAGGAAGCACTAGATAAGTGTTTTCTTATCATCATCATCATCATCATCATTAGGAAAGCTGCTGATTGACTGAGGTTGGAAAGATGGAAAGAACCTAAGTCTTTTATAACATCACTGATCCACTTACAAAAACAAATCTGGAACCTCCCTACTTTGGGGCTTGGCTTCCTGTTATGTGAAACACATTTTCTGTATTATTCAAGTCGGTGTTTTTTTAAATGGTAGGCTATGAGTCACTAGTGGGTCACAGAATCCAAGTAGTGGTCACAACCAGCATTTTTTTAAAAAATGAAATCAAACAGAATAGAAAATATCAGCATGCACCACTTGCAGGAAAGGTGCTGGATTGTGCTACTCTTACACTCACATGCATGTGAGCCTGTGGCAGACACCATTAGCTGTTCCCCACTTTCCTTTTCCTCTCATTCCTGATCATGGAGACTACACTGCCATGCCTCCCTCACAGTTAGGAGTGGCCATGAGGCTGAGCTCCAACCAGGGGAAGGTGAGTGGAAGGCAAATGCACCATTTACAGGCCTGACTCCTGTACTCATCTTCGTGCTGTCCCACTCAGCCCCCTCAGCTGGCTACAAGCAGATGTTGAGAAGGCCCCAGGAAGATGATGGAGCCATAAGAGGGAAGGTGCCTGGGTCCCTGAATAAAGGAAACTGCTTACCAACCTGAGAATTAAAATTGTTATGTTAGCCATTTTGTGATTGGATCTACTTGTCAGAGTAGCCTAACCTAAGCTAATAACTAATGAAATAAGAATCACAAAATATATTGAGAAACCCTGGTTTTAAAAGCCACTTTCTGTTCCGTTTCCTGTTACAACAGCTGAAAGAATTCTGATTGAGTCACAGGGTTCGTCCCTTGACCCTGCAGATTTGAGGAACAATTCTTCCCTCAACATGGGTTTTTTGTTTTGTTTATTTTACTTTGGCAACTGGCTGGTACAGCACCATGCTCTAACCAACTGAGCTAACCAGCCAGCCCTCAACACAGGTTTTGACATTTGGCCAGCCCTGCCCTAATTGGTCCTAAATTCCTGGGAATAGTCCTATCTAAATGCCTCCCAGCGTCTTCCCTGGCACCAGGAATCAGTATATAGTCCCTTCCCTGCCCAAGTCTCACCTGCAATACCAATGCATCCAAGGCCACCCTTTGAATTTCTGGGACAGGGTAGGGGGCGAAGGCATCATAGTCTGATTCAGCATAGAGACGAAAGCAGACTCCAGGGCCTGTGCGGCCCGCACGGCCCTTACGCTGCTCTGCGCTGGCCTGACTGATCCAGAACTCCTGCAGCCGCTGAAGTTTGGCTTGTGGGTCATAGCTCATCTCCTTCACCTTCCCTGGGAGGAGAGAAGGGGAGCAATGAAGGCAGGGTATCTGTGTGTAGCAGCCATGTGCAAACATCCACACACCTGGTGTTGTATCCGTTCATTCACTGACATCCTTACTTACACCTTCATTCCATTAATCCTAACCAAGAGCTTATTCTGGACCCATTTTATTCATTTATTCTTTTGTTTCTTCATTCACACATCTTTTCATTATTTTCTTAAGTCTTTGCTCCTTCAGAGGTTCAGTCACCCAACATATCTTTATTAAAGCACCTACTATGTGTCAGGCACTGTACTAGGTGGTACAGATACAGCCATAAATAAACCAAAGGCCTTGGTCTCAAAAGACTGAACAGAATGCCATATTCCATCCATCATAAGACCAACATTTTTCATATTTTATTGTCTCTGAAAATGGGACTCCTTAAAAATCAATGGCATGTCAATGTTTAACTGACAGCCTTTAAAAAAATTTTGGCACACCCACCCACTCCACTGTGCACACTCGCAGTCAGTGGGCCAGCCAGGAGGTGGCAGCAGTCAGCAAGGGGAGGTGGGGCAGGGGCAGCAGGGCAGCTTCCTTATGGCTCCAAGGGTCCACCTTCCACCTCCTATACTGGAGCCACCAGCAGCAGCCAGCAGAGGTGTGCTGTAGGTCGATGGCTTCTAAGACGCTGGATGGATTCATTGGACTGGGCAATTGCCCAGTCCAATGAATGGGGAATGGGCAAAAAATTTCATGAAACATGGCTATCCACTATTTATGATGCATCCCTGATGCGTGCAAAGAGTTTCAAGATGCAGGTGAAATTGTCTTCCCCAGCAGATGTAGCCAAAAAAAGCTGACAAAATTATTAACAATGCTGACCACCAATATCAACACCATAGAAGCTTGTTCTGGAGCAAATGGAATTCTAAAAAAAAGGGAAGAAAGGCTCATTATTAATAGATTCCAGTCCTATTGATACTACAGTTTCAAAAGAACCGGCCAAAGAAGTTGAGAAAATAGGAGCATTTTCAAATATGTCCGTTTCTGGTGGTATAGGAGCTGCTCAGTCTGAAAACCTCACATGTATGATGGGAGGAATCAAAGATGAATTTGCTGCTGCCCAACAGTTGTCAGGGTGCATGGGCTCCAATGTGGTGTATTGTGGAGCTGCTGGGACTGGGCAGACTGCAGAGATCTGCAACAACATGCTGTTAGCTGTTAGTATGATTGGAACAGCAAAAGCTACGAATCTTGGAATCAGATTATGGCTTGACACAAAACTACTGGCTAAAATCTTATATATAAGCTAAGGACAGTTTTGGTCAAGTGACACTTATAATCTTGTACCTGGGGTGATAGATGTAATTCTCTAGGCTAATAATCATCAGGTGGATTTGGAACAATACTCATGGCTAGAAATGTGGGATTGGCACAAGACTCTGCTACCCACACAAAGAGCCCAATCCTTCTGGGCAATCTGGCCCATCAGATATACAGGATGATATGTGCAAAGGGCCACTCAAGGGCCGGCCCCTGGCTCACTTGGGAGAGTGTGGTACTGATAACACCAAGACCACGAGTTCAGATCCCTATATAGAGATGGCCTGTTAGCTCACTTGGGAGAGCATAGTGCTGACAACACCAAGTCAAGGTTTAAGATCCCCTTACCAGTCACCTTTTTTTAAAAAAAAAGGGCCACTCAACGAAAGACTTCTCTGTTCCAGTTTCCACAAGAGAAGGAGACCTTGTGACTGTGCCCTTTGGCCATGGACACTGTTAGGAACCAAATTCTATTTTGGAGCTTCCTACTACCTCACTCTACAAGTAAATGGATTTAATCACAGGTCTCTTGTCTGCTTTTGATTGTGTAGGTCACAATAATCCCTAGGATTTTGCACCTATTTTTAACTGCTTATTCTTTTCATCTGTTTAGCAAACATATATTTCTGAAATTTTTTTTTCTGCAAGCCACTGATGGTCTCTGCTAACTAGCTGAATTGACTTTTCAAAAAATTTGATCCCTGAGCATCTTCAACTTCATCAAATACTTCAGTCAGGATATTATTTACTCCATTTCACAAATAAAACCAAATATTTTGTCAACAGGATGAAACCCATCTTAAAGGAAAGAAAAGAAATCAGTGTGAGGAGAGGAGTTAGAGAATAGAAATAAATTACTACCCATATCCCTCAGGAAATTTGTCCTATTAACCAAGTGGTGGTAACTGACTTATTTTCCGGAGAGTTGATAAAGCAAGAGAACTTGGTGCTGCATGTTTTATAATGTGGACTCAGTTACAATACTGTAGTGTGTCCCTTTTGTTAAAACTACCCACACACAGCAGACTTGTTTTTATATTTTTTGTTTCCTTGTACATTCTTACTGCAATTTTTTATTTCAAAAGAATGATACCTTTAGGCCTGTCTCAGAACCAAAGATCATATTTGCTTTAGATAATTATTACATTATTTTAAATAACAGCCATATTATTTTGAGTTCAAATAAGCTTCTATGGGCCGGCCCATGGCTCACTCGGGAGAGTGCAGTGCTAATAACACCAAGGCCCCAGGTTCGGATCCCATATACGGATGGCCGGTTCGCTCACTGGCTGAGCGTGGTGCTGACCACACCAAGTCAAGGGTTAAGATCCCCTTACCGGTCATCTTTAAAAAAAAAAAACAAATAAGTTTCTATGCTGATAAAAAATTTTCTTAATGGTACATGAAATTATTGAATGTTTTACCATCGATGGCATCCCAGAGTCAATACAATAATGTAACTGCTAATATTTATTGAGCATTCACTCTGTGCCAGATACTGTCCTAAACACCCAAATATATTAACTCACTTAATCCTTATAACCTGAGGGAGGTGCTGTTATTATTGCCATTTTACAGATAAGCAGATACATAAAGCGTTGGTGACAAGACCCAAGTCACACAGCCAGCAGTGAACACACCCAGGCTGGTTCCAGCATTTCCTAACCACTATGCCATGCTGACTTTCCAGCAAACTTACTAGAAGGGAAGACATAAAATAAAAAAAACAGAGCAACAGATATAAAATATAGTGCAGTCCCACTCATATGGGAAGCAACAGTGGAAGGGGAAGGGGTATGTCACTTATACAGAGGGGACAATGTGGGTCTCTCTGATGGAGAGATACTTATGTAGGCCCTGAAATAAAGTGAGGGAATGAGGCTTGTAGATAGCTGGAGAAAGACAGCACTCAGCAGAGAGAACAGCAAGTGCAAGGGCCCTGGGGCAGAAAAGCTTGGACTGTTGGAGAAAAATTAAGATGTTGCCACTGCTCCACAGCCCCAAATGCCACCTACTTCCTGCTTCTGTCTAAAGCTCCCTGGCTACATCTGCACATCTCTGGACCCCACATTTCTTTCTAGGTCCTTGGGGTGGGGGGTGGTGGCTGGACGTAGCCCTTACCAGAATCTACTACAAAGCGGATCCCATCAATAGTGACTGAGGTCTCAGCAATGTTGGTGGAGAGGATACATTTCCGGACTCCGGGAGGTGGCACATCAAATACCTAGGTAAAATGGAGGAGGTGGCATCAGGGACTAACTCAGCCCAGACTGACCTATGTGTCCAGTGGCTTTCTGGATGTCCCATGGGCACCCCACACCTGAGTGTCTAAAATGGCTTCAGCATCTTCCACTGAACCCTCTCCTCCTGCAGAGTCTGCACTGCAGAGATGGCTCAACACCCACATCACCTGGGCTGTCCTGAGTCCCCTTTCCCCCTCAGCCCCACTGCCACACCTGAACATCCTGAGCATTTCCTGAATTCCTTCCCTCCTCCCCACACCTCCAGCCCCTGCCTTGTTCCAGGCCTCTCCTTTCCCGCTCAGATCCTGCTCCAGCTTCCCCTCTGTTCTCTGTTCTCTAGCTTCTGGTCTCACAGCCCCTAATCCATCCCTCATACAGCAGCCAAAGGGATCTCCTAAAGAACAAACTGGCACTGACCACTGCCTTGCTCAGAACCCTCCCATGGCTCCCCAGAGCCTTCAGGACAAAGCCCTGGCACCACAAAGGGTTTTCAAGGTCCCTTGTGGTCTAGCCCCACCCACCGCTCCAGTCCCATCTCTCCTGACTTCCCCTTCACAGTCTGGACGCCAGCCACACTGCATGCTGTTTCCCAGTTGCTCCATATTTCTTTCCCCACAGGCCCTTTGCACAAACCCCTTACTTCTAAGAGACAGTCAAGCACAATTGTTAAGAGCAGAGGCAACAACTATGGCCTGTGGACCAAATCCAGCCTGCCACCTGTTTTTGTAAATAAAGCATTACAGCAACACTGCCTCACCCGTTTAGTTTCTGGCTGTTTTAACACCACAGGGGTAGAGCTAAGCAGCTATGACAGAGAGCCCGTGGTCCTCCAAGCTGAAAATATTTACTCTCTTGCTCTTCACAAAAAGTTTGCCGACCTGTGATTAAGAGCCTGGGCTCAGGGCCAAACTCCTCAAGTTCACAGCCTGGCCCTGCCGCTAGGTGGCTATGCACCTTTACATAAATGTAACACACATCTCTGTGTTTGTGGAGTCAGATCAGTCCTGCATATAGCTACCTTGACCTCCTCCTCCTTCCTGGCCTGCACAGACCTGCCCCACTCTGCCTGGCTTTGTGTGATACCTTGTCCTGGTCGGCCACAGAGAGGGCGCTGTGCAGCGGCAGCACCACCCAGCGCTGGGTGTGGCTGGCATAGGTCTGGGCAGCCTCAAGCACGGTGCTGATCTCTGCCATGCCACTGAGGAAGACCAAGAGGTCACCCCGCTCCTCAGGAGGATACTTGTTGTCAATGGCCTCCAGCACCCTCAGAAAAGGCTGCGGGTCCAACTTTTCCGACTTGGACGTTGTTGGCTCCACTTCCTGTGGCTGGTATACAACCTGTGACAAGACAACCCCCGGCAGGAGCACACCCTGTCACTCTAGCTCAGAGCAACAGAGTGGGGAGATCACAAGCTGACGGAGAAGACAAGGGTCAGTCAGGCAGCAGGCAGCACACTCAAATTGAGTAATTTTTGGAGGATGTAATAAAAAGACAAAGTAGCAAGGTAACTGGAAGGCTTCCAGGGTGGTAGTAACGTTTAATTTTTTAAATCTGGGGGCTGGCTACATAAATGTATTGTTTGTTGGTTTTTTGGTGGCTGGCCAGTAGAGGAATCCGCACCCTTGACCTTGGTGTCATGATGACACCTTGCTCTAACCAATTGAGCTAGCTGGCCAGCCCTACATAAATGTACTTAATTTGTGAAAATTGCTTGAGCTATACACGTAAGATATATGTATTCTTTGTATTTAGAGTACGATAACTTCAACAAGAAAAAAAATTCTAAATGGCAGAATCAGGATTAAACTTTAAAAAGCATTTCTTAGGAAGCATCCTCATTCTTTTTTTTATGACTGCTTGGAACACAGATTCATGAACATTTAGAACCAGAAACCACAAGGGACAATGAAGCTTTGACTCTACAGACAAAAACAACTCTAGGACAGTGGTGCTCAATCGGGGGTGGTTTTGTCCCCCAGGGGACATGTGCATACATATGGAGAGATTTTTGGTTGTCACAGTTGGGAGAGGAGAATGCTACTAGCATCTAGGGGGTAGAGGCCACGGATGCTGCTAAATATCCTACAACATACAGGACAGCCCCCACCACAAATAATTATCCAGCACAAAATGTCAGTATTGCTGACTTAGAGAAATCCTGCCCTATGAGATGGTAGAGCAATAAGAAAGGAGGCTACATCCCAGAATGACCACAGGGAACAGAGCAGCCCCCAACCTGGACCGGCCAGACTGTCTTATAAGAGAAAGAAACCTCTACGTCCAGACTGTCTTATAAGAGAAAGAAACTTCTATGTCCAGACTGTCTTATAAGAGAAAGAAACTTCTACCTTATTTGAGCCTTTATAATTTTGGGTCTCTCTGTTACAGCAGTCTACCTCTTACTCCAACGTGCACTTAGCACTCAACCTGTAAATTCTCAGAAAACAGCTGCTTAAAAAAGAGAGAGAATGTCCTTAACTGAAGAGATGGGAAATAGAGCAACAGAGAGAAGAGACATGTCCAGGTTTGGCCAGAGACTAGATTGGGAGGTCTGGGGATGTGGCAGAAGGGGGAAGTACTCACTGTAATGGGAAATAGCCTCCCTGGCACCTGCACCACAGGGGCATTACCGAAGTAGCTGGAGAAGAGTGAGATGTTGATGGTGGCCGACATGAGGATGACCTTCAGGTCAGGCCGCTTGGGCAGCAGGCGCCGGAGGACGCCCAGGAGGAAGTCATTGTGGAGGTGCCGCTCATGGACTTCATCCACGATCAGCACTTCATACTGAGGCAGACTGGGCTCCCGCTGGATTTGCCGCAGGAGCAGCCCCACTGTCAGGAACACAATCTTAGTGGCCGCCGAGCGTGTGCTCTCAAAGCGGATCTGGTAGCCAACCTGGGGTGGGAGGGAGGAAGGTGAGGTCAGGAGAGGACCCTGGGCCTGGCCACCAGCCCCCCACCTTGCCAAAATTGAAAAGCTGAGCAAATGCCATGCCTATGCATCAGACTCTGGAATCCAATAGACTTGGGTTTGAATCTCACCTCTGCCATTTAGTGCTGTTGATTTTGGGCAAGCCATGCCATCCCTTAAAGTCATAATTTTTTCTCCCACATGTTGTGAAAATTTCAGGTGATAATGCACATAAAGTATCTGACACAGTGCCTGGTATGTGATATCCGTTAACTATAATAGTAATAATTAACTGTTGTTTGAGTCCTTACTATATGCCAGAAACTACTCTAAATGCTTGATGAGTATCAATTCACTTCATCCTCAAAACCACCACACAATGTAAGAACTATTATTATCCCCATCTCACCAATAAGGAAACTGAGGCCACTCATCCAAGGTAACAGAGCTAAAAAGAGGTATTGAGAGGAAATGTATCTTAACCCTATTTCACACCACACACACACAATCAATTCCGAATGAATTACAGTTTTAAAGGTACAAGTTTTTAGGAAAAAACACAGCAGAACATCTTCATGACCTTAAAGTAGATTTCTTAAACAGAACCTAAAGAGTGCTAACCATAAAAAGAAAATGACAAACTGGATTATATTAACATGAGAAGACACCATATCCAAAGATATCATTAAGAGAATGAAAGACAACTCACAGCAGAGGAGACAAGATTTGCAGTATATAAATCCTACAAAGGACTCATATCCAGAATCTATGAAGAGCTACAAATCAAGAACAATGTAAAAGACAAATGGGAAAAAGACGTGAACAGCTGTTTCACAAAAGAGGATCTCCAGATGGCCGATAAATATGTGAAAAGGTCCTTTGTCATCAGGGAACTGCAAATTGAAACCCAATGCAAATGCAAGTGTGATACCACTACACATCCACCAGAAAAGCTAAAATGAAAAAGACTAACTGTACCAGGTATTGGTGACAACATGGAACATACTGCTGGTAGGAGTATAAATCGGTACGACCATTTGCAGAATGGTTTGGAAGTATCTACTAAAGTTAAATATACATGAACATCTAATGATACTACTCCCAGATATATACCCAATAGAAATACATACCAAAAGACACTAAAAGACGTGTCCTACAATGTTCATATCAGCACCATTCACAAAAGCTTAAAACTGGAAATCCCACATATTTGCATCAACAGAAAGGATAAATGCACTGTGGTACCTTCATAATGAAATACTGTACAGCAGTGAGAATGAATGAGGTACACCTACACACTCACTATAGATGAATCTCATACACCTAATGGTGAGCAACAAAAGCCACAAAAGAGAATGCAAGCTTCCATCTATAAAAGTAAAAAAAAGGGCCGAGCCCGTGGCGCACTCGGGAGAGTGCGGCGCTGGGAGCGCGGCAACGCTCCCGCCGCGGGTTCGGATCCTATATAGGAATGACCAGTGCACTCCCTGGCTGAGTGCAGGTCACAAAAAAAAAAAAAAAAGTAAAAAAAAAAGAGCAGCAAAAATAATCTATGATAGTCTACCATTAACTAAGGTGTGATGATAACCTATCACTAATACAATCATCTATTACCAAGAATAGTGATAACCCTTGGGGCCTCAAGCTCAAGGTAATAACTAGAAAGGAAAACAAGAGAGTTTGTGGGTGTGGTATGTTTGATTTTTCTTTTTTAATCTGGGTGCTGGCTACATAAACGTATTCAATTTGTGAAAACTCACTGAGCCCATATACTTATTGTATGTGTGCACTCTTCTGTGCTTAGAGCATTATAACTTCAACAACAAAAACTTTTAAGTGGTAGAGCCAGGATTAGAATCCTAGAAATTATTAAGGAAGTGTCCTTAATAATTCTTTTTATGGCTTCTCAGAAAAGATTGATGAGCATTGAGGACATTTCCAATTTTTTTGCTGTTACAGTGCTATACTGAGTAATGCCAGCGTCAAAGTTCTAAAAGAATCATCGCTGGGTCAAAGGGTATATGCTTAACTTTTACTGACACTGCCATGTGGACAAGCAACTTATTCCCCAGGGTCACACTGGAAAACTTGGAAACCAATTATGTGCCACTCACCTGTGAGCCATATTGACTGAGGCTCTCAAAGCCAACACGCTTGGCCAGCGAGATGCAGGCAATTCGCCGAGGCTGAGTGCAAGCCACATGACTGAAGCCAGCGGCCAGCAGGTACTGGGGCACCTGAGTGGACTTGCCACAGCCCGTGTCACCAGCTACCACCACCACCTGGTGATCCTTCAGCATCTGCAGGATGCGGTTCCCATACTGGGCAATGGGGAGTGCTGCCCGCTCACGCTGCAGTTTGGCCAACCGCCCAAAAGCCTGCTTCTGGCCAAAGTCCAGGTAGTGCAACAAGGCTCTGCGGAACTCAGACATTCTCTCCATCGACAAGCGTCTGCCTATCCCCCGAGAGCCCCATGTATCAGGGCCAAGTACAGAGAGGTTGATGCGATAACGAGGGTCGTAAGCACTTGGTAGGTTGGCTAGTGCTGGGATGCTGTGCTTGGGATGCCCAGGGTCTTTATCCTCCTTCCTGGAGGTCTTGAGATTCTGGAATCTCTGCAGGCGTTCAAAAAAGATCCAGAACTTCTGGCATTCCTCAGAACCTTGACGGATATAATCCTCATCACGGAAGAAGGCATCCTCTAAGAGACGACGGGTCTCTGGACAATTCCAGTCCCATTTCTCCAGGACCTCTTCCTCACTGGGAGCTTGGTGGTGGTCTCGGTGATCCCTGCCCTCCCTTGTTCTGGGAAAAGGCATGTTGCTAATCACAATGCTGTCATTAAATTGGCCTCAGTTCCGATCACCCAGATCAAATATTCTCATCCATTTCCTACCTCCAGCAGTAAGACCAGTGCCTGCAATAAGGAACCACTTTCTCTTCAAAGAGCTAATTTTTCTCTTTGTTCATGGTACAGGACCACCACAAATGACAAAGTAAGTGGCCAGGCACGTGGCTGAGTTGGTGACACACAGGGCACCTCATGACTCCTGCAGTAATCTCTGAGATGGATACAAGTTCATCCTGGGTTTTCAGGCCCTGAATGCCTGGGAAAGAAAACAGAAGACATTCATTGATTTTTAGGAATATTTAATAAAAGCCTGCTGTTTCTCAAGTACTGAACTAGGAAAAGGAGGTCAGGTATAAGACTACCTGAGCCCTCACAGACAGCCATGGTCACATAAGAGACACACGCTTCACCAGACTGTGACAATCCAGTGATTAGGGTTGTGATAAAAGATGCCCCGGGAGCCACGGGAGCCCAGAGAGGTGCCTGGCCAGGCTTAGAAGTCAGGGATGGATCCCAGAGGAGTGGATATTTGACCTTAGACCTAAAGGAAAGATGTAGGTCACATGGCTGATCAACAGAGATCAGCCAAGAATCTTGTTGTGAGAGCTAATAACATGAGAGGGGTGTGATATAATGAAAAGAATAAGGCAAGAGTTCTTAATTGGGGGTCCGCTGAGCTTCAGGACACCAGAAACCCTTTTAAATTAAACGTAAAATTTTCCAAGTGCTGGGCTGGCCAGTTAGCTCAGTTGGTTAGAGCGTAGCACTAATAACACCAAGGTATTGGGTTTGATCCCTGCACCAGCCAGCTGAGGGGAAAAAAAATTCATGTGTTATGTATGTATTATGTTCGCCTACATGACACGTTCCTTTCCCCTCTTTCTGATAACAGTATCAACCCCCCTTTGGAGAACAGTCCCTTCCTCAAGCCCACAGGGTTCTGACATCCTTTAAATCAGAGAACACTTATTGGTTAGGCAAGTGACAAAGGCCTGGCCAATCATGGTATTCTATTCCCCCTTTAACCTAGGCAATTGGACTGAGGAGTAGATACAAGACCCAAGCAGGGCTAACCACAGCCCTTCTCTGGAATTTACACTTGGTTACTAAGAGAAAAGCTCTCATTTTATCTATTATGACTAAGCAAGCTTGATATAAACCTGGAGCTATTTGCAGTAGGCCTGGGACATGATAGTCTTTCCTAGAAACTATTCTAGAGGAAAGTCTGCATATAGACGCACAGCCATGAACAAGAATGGTTACTGTGCAACTACAGGGAGAGGAGAAATGGAGGTAAAAGGAGAGGAGGAGCTTGGCAACATCATTTAGTGCTTGAGGCTTAGTTCCCTTCAACCCTCCACTTCTCCACTACACAAGAAAATGCCATTTTTGCTTAAAGCTGGGTTTTTGACTGTGGGCTGAAAATGTCCTAATAAAGAGCATACCCTCATATGTGCAATTTTTTGGAGGGAAGTTCATCATTCAGATTCTTAAAGGGGTTCATAGTCTTAAAAGTGTTCAGAACCTTCCTTGGTAAAGGCTTTGGAGTCAATCAGATCTGGGTTTGAATCTCAACTTTATCATTTACTAGGTGTGTGACCATCAGCAAATTAACAACTTTGAGGCAGTTTTCTTCATCTATAATATGGGGACAATATCCATCCCAAAACACTGCAGTGTTTATCACCTACCCTGGTACAAAGAAGCTAAGTAGTAACTGGTATTCAAGTTCAGTGCTTTTCCCCCACAATGACAGAGATGACCAACACGAGGAAAACAGTGAGAACCAGGGTCAAACAACCTGGAAAAGATTAGAGTAAAAAGGCCACAAATCACCTTCATTACAGTGCGTTGGCAATGATTTCACGTGCTCTGCCTTCAACCTCTCAAGAGCCATCATGGAACAGATTTCAGAGACTGATCTCCGCAGTCCCAGGGGAAAAAACTCAGGACAACTCTGGGAGTTAGAGCCAGATACGGACTCCCAGTGAAAAGAACTTGTGAACTGGTAGAGTTGTTTCCCACAGCAACAACAGCCTGTGGGGAGTGTGCATCACTTCTTGCTGAACACGGTGGCCTGAGTGATGCTAGGGCTCCTTCAGAATAAATTATCTCCCATACCAGCCAACCGCCAAAAAAAAAAAAAATGTGTATGTATATATATATATATATACATATATATATATATATACATACACATATATATATAATTCCTGTTTCGAGGGAAGATGAGAAGGCCTTGGATGGCTACTGTGATACTAAGCCAGAGTTTCTCAGAAAAGAACAGGGTAAGGAAAAGGAAAGCAGTCCTCTCAGGCTATAAACTATGTATGCTGGGCCCAACTGAGAGCATCCCCAAGCCCTCAAATAGTCTACTAGTCTATTCTCTTAGGCTTTTAGATTGTCTGGATCTTGCAGTTTCCTTACACCTGTGCTTCTAGCCATCTCCCGGTCTCTTGGCCTATTTCTCCTAGGCTCATGGCCTTTACTTGGTCTCTGTTTTCCTCTCACCATCTTTAGGCCTCAGTCTCTTTTTCAGTCTATCTTCTTGCTCACCATCCTCATCTCTCTTCCCTTTCCTAGTCTGATCACATCTCTCTTCATATTTCTGTTTTCTACTCTCATTTTCTCTGTAATCCAACTGTCTCTTTCTCCATCCCTATTCAGTTCTCCACTTGACTTTCTCCATCTATCTCATTTTCTGTTTGAATCTTTTTTTCTGGTTCTCCATTTTTGCCTCCCACCAGGGTTCACTCTCCATCACCTTCTCGTCCTTTCCATTTCTCCACCTCATACTTTGTCTCCCAATTGTCCGAAGCTTTAACAGTAGTTAACACTTACTGCTTACTTTTATTATCACATATACATATTCTAAATCACATACATATGCACACATACACACACACTTTTCTCACAACCCTAAGAAAGTGCTATTATCACCCCCTATTTTACTCAGCCACAGAGAAGGAAGGAATAAAAGGCAAATGAGGAATTAAAACCTAGGGATTTAGAATCCATTTCCTCCCTTCTCCATTCTCCAGCATGATTCTCCATCGTCTCCAGTTTTCGTCGGGTTCTCCCTATTTCATTGTCTCCACCTTTCCGTATCTACCGGTCTCTCCTCATGATTCGGTGTCTTGTTCCTCCATTTAAATCGTTCCCCTCTTCGGTCTATTTCTGCTCCCTACTGCCCCCTCTAATTTTTCTACGTTTTCCTCCACCTCCTGAGTTCATGGAGCGACCACATCTCTCTCAGCCTCAGACTCTGTGAGCCTCTCGGTGAAACCCATCAGCCTTGCGTCCTCGATCTCTCTCGTTCTCTGCTTCCCTCTTCTCTCAACACCCCCAACCCTCTTTCGTTCTCTCAGTTTCTCGAAGCTTCTTTCCGTGCCTCCACTTCTTTCAATCTCGGTCCTCTGCCCCCCAGGTTCTCTCAGAGACGCTCAGGCTCCATCTCCTTCCGCTCCTGCCGATCCTTTGGCTTCCTCCCAGATTTTCCTCGCCCCTGAGCTCTCTCCCAAGCTACCCCGGACAGACTCGGACTCCGACCGCCGCCAACGCCGCCACCATCCGCAACGGCCCCATCCCCCTCACCTCACTAACGGCCGCGAGCGCCTCAACTTCCGGTCCCGGCGACCCTCGCGCGCCCGACCAGTCCTACGCCTGCGCACGCTGCCCTCACGCATCGACCCCGCCCCTCCCCAGACAGAGGAGCCAGTCCGGAGTTGCGGGCGGCCCAAGACCCACCTCGCGTCTGCGCACAGCACGCTCACGCCCCGCCTCGTTTTGGGCGGAGCCTCTGGCGGCCCTGCGTCTTTTAGGGGCGAGTGGAAGCGTCGCGGTAGGGACTTGCAAGCGCTTGCTCCCCATCCCGTCCCCGTACTCACTCCTTATGCACAACCACCTGCTCCCCAGGGTCGCCGGGAAGCCGGAGTTTTAACCCAACGTGTGAGCTGGCTCGGGCCCAGGAACTATTAAAGCAGTCCCATGATCACTCTGTTAATGTATCATTAACTAAATCCAACCCAACCCCAAGCTCCCTGAAGGTAGGGTCCGTTTCTGTCCTGGACGTCTTGTGTTCCCCAGAGCCTGACGCAGAGTAGATGGTTGGTAAAAGTCTGTTGAGTGAACGACTAAATGAATGAGAAAAATGAGTCCTCTGCAGTCCTAGACGTGCCAGTCGTGTGGGACTGGGCCTCAATTTCCCCATTTATAACAGGATAATACCTACTTTGTTGGGAAAAAAAATTAAAAAGTACTCGTATACATAAGGTACATAAACTGTGCTGTACATATAAGTGCTCAATAAATGTTAGATTTTTGTTAATAATATCATCGCCTTCCTATCATTCTATTTCCTTAGGGTAACATTGCCCTTTAGAGGGTACATCCTGCAGGTCTGGAGTTGGTTCTAGGCACTGGACATACAGCAGTGAACAAAACAGGTAAAGTCCCTGATCTTGAGAGCTCGCATCTTAGTGACACAAAAAGAAAAATAAATAGGATGTTGAGCAGTACTTCCTGCTATATGGATCAAACAAAGCAGGAAAGGGGCATATAGAGTGATGCTGTCTTAAGTAGCGTGGTCATGAGATTCGAATTCAGGGCTTAGGGAAAAAATGTTAATTAAAAAATTAAGTGGCATGGTCAAAGAAGACATCTTCATTAAATTTGCAGTTCAGCAGAGAGCTGAAAAAAATGAGGCAGTGAGCCATAGGGATACCTTGGGGAGGGGGGCTCATTCTAGGTAGAAGAAACAGCAAATATAAAAACTGAGACTAGAACGATCTTGGTGACTTCAAGGAACATCACATAGGCTTGTGTGGCTGGAGGGAGGGAGGGAGAAATAGTAAGGAATGAAGTGGGGGAGAGGAGGAGGATAGATCATATATACCGTGGCAAAGACTTTGGCTTCTAATTTGAGTGAGGTGGGAGCCATGAGAAGAGTTTGAGCAGAGGAGGAACATGAGACATGATCTGACTTAGATTTTAACAGGATTCTCTAGCTCCCATGTGGGGAACAGACAGTAGGGAACCAAGATGAGAAAAGGTAACCAGGGAATAGGCCACTGCAATAGATGAGAAATGGTGATGGCTGGACCAGGGCAATGTCAAAGTAGATGGCTCCAGTTGGATTCTGAAGATATTTTGAAGGTAGAACACAGAGGGATTGGCTGATAGATTGGCAATGGAATGTGAAAGAAAGTGAGACCTGAAAGATGACCCTAAAGTTTTTGGCCTGAGTACCTGGAATTATGGAGTTGCCACCCACTGAAATCAAGATGTAGGAGGAGGGCTGAGATAAAATCCAGTGTTCTGTTTTGAGCATATTAAGTTTAAATTATATATTGGACATGTCAAGTGGAAAGTTGGATATAATTATCAAACCTTTGGGAAACAACTCAGAGAGGCCAATTCATACATTATTATCAAAAGAAGGAGGGGAACAAAAGAACTAAGTATTCTTCTTAAAATTTCCAATCAAAAACTAGAACTTTTAAAAGAGGAAAATAGGAGGAGGTAAACAACAAATATGAAATCAAAGAAAGCCACAACCTGCCAATGTAGGATTGAGTAACAAACTTGAGACTAGTTCTTAGAAAAAATATTAAGACCTTTCTTTGGAAACTCCAGGAAATCAATATTTTTATGGTAAAAATTAAACAGAAACAAATGACACGAATAAGCAAACTTAAGAACCAAAAATGGAGAGTTACAACAAACAGAAAACATTCTTTTTAATGACCAAGGGAATTTTATGTAAAATTGCACAGAAATATGCTTGAACGTTCCCATAAAATTTATTCTTTTTTTCTTTTTTGACCGGTAAGGGGATCGCAACCCTTGGCTCAGTGCCATCCACACCACGCTCAGCCAGTGAGCGCACCGGCCATCCCTACATAGGATCTAAACCCGTGACCTCGGCGCTACCAGCACCGCACTCTCCCGAGTGAGCCATGGGCTGGCCCATAAAATTTATTCTTTTTTTCTTTTTTGACCGGTAAGGGGATCGCAACCCTTGGCTCAGTGCCGTCCACACCATGCTCAGCCAGTGAGCGCACCGGCCATCCCTATATAGGATACGAACCCGTGACCTCGGCGCTACCAGCACCGCACTCTCCCGAGTGAGCCACGGGCCAGCCTATAAAATTTATTCTTAAAAAAAAGAAAAGCTAATGAAATAATAAATGAAAAAAAATTAAATCATGAAAGGTGTTTTATAAAAGTTATCAAAAAACTCTCCAAAATGGCACCTGGTCCCAATGGATCAACACAAGGATTTTTCAAACTTTTCAAGAAACTGTATAAGCTATCCCAGAACAAAATTCATTCTACAAGACTTCTTGGTCTTAATAATTCATGCTTGAGAATTCTGAATAAAATACCAAGGAATAAAATATGTATTGTTGAGGACCTAATATGTAGTCCTGTATCAGATAAAGTAAAAAAGAGATAGCAAGAAAGATATCCCCACCACTGGGGAGCTCACAGTCTAGTTGGAAGAAAATGGTATAGATAAAGAAAGTTTGGCTCTTTCTAAGCTCTGGGACGGGAGAAGGAGAGACAGAAATTAAAATGGTCTAGTTGTTACGCTTGGGGAATTTACAGTTTAACTGGTTTCTAGAGACCCAAAGAAGGGAAGAGAACTTCCACCCTGGGAGGGGCGTGAATCAGGGAGGACTCCCTAGAGGAAGTGTCATTTGAGTGAGGCCTTGAAGAAAAATTTTGGTGGTAAAGGGCATGAGCATTGAAGTCAAGTAAAACTGGAATCAAATTCCAGCTCTCCAACTTCCTTGTTGTGTGATCTTGGACAAGTGACCTCCCTTCCCTGGACTTTAGCTTATAAAATGAAGCATCTCACCCTATCTCTCTGGGTTGTTTTGAAAGTTACCTTCAAGGAGAAACAATGCATCAAGTGCTGTCTTAGAGTAATGACTCTATATAAAGGTACCACTACTATGTGACTGAAAAGACCTGAGCAGGTGAAATTCTGCAGTAGATTCTAGAGCAGCATTGTCCAGTTGAAATTGTAATGATGGAAATGTTATATATCTGTGCTGTCCAATACAGCAGCCACCAGCCATATGTGGCTACTGAGCACTTGAACTATGGCCAGTGTGCCTGAGGAACTAAATTTTAAATTGTAGTTAATTTTAATTTGAATAGCCACAGATTTCTAGTGATTACCAAATTGGACAGCATAGAACAGAAGAACTTTCAGACAGTAGAACCAGCTTGAGAAAAGGCCCAATAGTATGAAAATAATACAGCCTAGAGGATTTATGTTAGTTTCCTACAGCTGCTGTAACAAATTGCCACAAACATAGTCACTTAAAACAATATAAATGTATTCTCTTAAAGTTTTGAATATCAGAAGCCTAAAATCAAAGTACCAACAGGTCTGTGTTCCTTCTGGGGGCTTTGGAGAGAATCTGTTTCCTTGCCTTTTTCAGCTTCTGGAGGTCACCTGCATTCCTTGGCTCATGGTCCCTGTCTCACATCACTCTGCCCTGTGCCTGTCATTGCATCTCCTACTACTGACTCAGATCCTTCTGCTTCCCTCTGAAAAGGACCCTTGTGGTTACACTGGGCCCACCTGGACACTCCAGGATCATCTCCTCATCTCAAGATCCTTAACTTAATCACATCTGCCATGTAAGGTCACATATTCACAGGTTCAGGGGATTAGGATGTGGACATCATTGGGAGCCATTACTCTGCCTGCTACAGGGTCTGAGAAGCTCGAGAATAAGTGTGTTCAGCAGTGGAGAGAAGCACTGAATGCTAAACTAAGGAGTCTAGACATGGCCTTACCTTCAAAATAGGTTCATAATCTGTTAACCTCTCACCACCTGTGCTGTATTACCCTGATCCAAGTCACTATCATCTTGCTTGGACTATTGCAGTAGCCTCCTCACTTCCCTCCCCCTCCCCCACTGTAGTCTAATCTCCACCAGCAATCAGAGGGATCCTATTAAAATCTAAGTCACATCAAGACACTCCCCCGCTCAGAATAGAGTTGCCTGATTTAGCAAACACACACAAAAATTACAGAATGTGCAGTTAAGTTTGAATTTCAGATAAACAATAAATAATTTTCAGTATAAGTCTGTCCCAAATATTGTATGGAACAGACTTATACTAAAAAAAAATTTGTTGTTGTTTATCTGAAACTCAAAAAACAATTTTTTTTTGAAAGATGACCTGCAAGGGGATCTTAACCCTTGACTTGGTGTTGTCAGCACCATGCTCTCCCACATGAGCTAACCGGCCATCCCTTTATAAGGATCCGAACCTGTGGCCTTGGTGTTATCAGCATCACACTCTCCCAAGTGAGCCACGGGCCGGCCCTTGAAACTCAAATTTAATTGGGAGTCTTGTATTTTATCTGGTAATCGTAGCTCAGAACTCTCCCTGAATCCCCAAACACTTGCTATGGCCTAGGAGAATTTCAGACTCTGGCCTCCCATTACCTCTCTCCCTTCATCTCCCTTTATACTCTCCCCCTCACTCACTCTGCTCCATCTACACTGGCCTCTTCACAGTTTCTGGAATATGCCAGGTACATCTTGCCTCAGGACCTTTGCACTTGCTGTTCTCTCTCCTGGGAATGTTTTTCACCTAGATTTTAGCATGACTTCCTCTCCCTTCTTCAGGACTTGGCTCAAATATCACCTTACCCAAGGGGCCATGCCTGGCTAAACTATACCACTGCCTCACCCAGCTCTCTTTGTCCCCTGAGGTTTCTTAGCACCTATCACCACTTGACAGATTCCATATTCCTTTGTTTGTTTGCTTATTGTCTGTCTTCCTTCACTAGAATGTCAGCTCCCTAAAGGCAGGGTTTGTGTCTCTTTTGGTCACTACTATACCAGCAATGCCTGTAACAAGGCCTTGCCACATAGCAGGTGCATAATGGATGTTTGTTAAAGGAATAAAGGAATAAAATGAAGATATCATTGAGCCCCCGGATCCAGCTATGCCTGAAGCTAGTGAAATGGGATAGGAGGAAACAAACCAGTGTCCCTCAAGCCTATACCTCATTCTCTGAGACCAGGTCATGGCTGGTGGATTTCTTGCTGACCACGCTTTCATCTTTGCTCTGGGACTCCCTCAGGGCCCAGTGACACGCAGCTGGCAGTGACCTGCGAAGTTGAGCCCGCCCAAAATACATGAAGAGCATGGGATTGAGGCAGCTGTGAGCAAGGGCAAAGCCCATGACCAGGGGTTCAGCCCTCAGGGCCCTGGACAGGAGCACAGAGTTGGGGGCAGCTGCAGACAGTACCAGCGCCAGCATGTGATAGGGGGCCCAGCAGACAAAAAAGGCCGCTATGATGGCCGTGCCCAGTGGCCAGTGACGACGGGTCGCTCGGCACAGGAGGACACCATGGCAGCTGGCCACAACCACCAGTGGTCCCAGGAAGCCAAAAATAAACCGAGTGGCAGTCACTGTGTTCTCAGCCCTGGCCGAGCCTCTGTAGTCCACCACACACTCCAGCTGGGATGGGAAGTGCTCCTGGTGCAGCCGGCGGTAGATGGCAGAGGGCATGGTCAGCAGCAGGGCCAAAGCCCAAGCTGCCCCACAGGCCACCTGCACCCTACGTGCCCGCCCATCTGAAGTCCACCAAGTCGGACTGAGGGCCAGCAGGCAAAGGTCAGTGCTGAAAGCAGCCAGGAGCAGGACGCCAGTGTACATGGACAGCAGGATGACCGAGGGCAGCACCCGACAGCCTACTGCTCCGTAGGGCCAGTGTCCCCCACAGGCAATGGGCACAGCCAGGATGGGGAGGGACAAACAGCAGAGCAAATCCGCCACAGCCAGGTGGAGGAACCAGATGGCACCCACCCTCTGGTGGGCCTCCTTCCCAGTCACCCAGGCCACCATGGTGTTGCCTGGCACCCCCACCAGGAAGACAGCTGCATACAGCAGGAGTGGGGCCACACGGAGGGGGTCGACGGAGAGGCAGGCGCCATCTGAGCAGTCCACAGGGAGATCTGGGATGTCGCTGTAATCCCCATACTCGTAGCTGAAGGAAACGTTCTCCATCCAGCCCCAGACACCTGAACAGAAGAGAAATGCTATGAAATCTCAGTGAAGAAAACTCTAAGGTGCGTGTTAATCCTAGGGTGTAGAAAGCCCAGACCATCAGCATCTTGGAAACTAGAATATTACAACCATAGAACTCTACTGCTTTAAATGTTAGAAGGCTAGCTCATTTGCATCTTGGAGTTCTAGAATATTACAATCTTAGGACTCCAACATGTCAGAATATTGGAATTGCAGACTTGCTAAAAATTTTAGAGCCCCATCTCATTTGCACCTTGGAATTCCAAAATATTGCAACTTTAGACCTCCAGCATGTTTATATGTAGAATGTAGAATATTGTAATTCTAGAATGCCAAAGTGTTAGAACCCCAGCTCGGAATTCTAGAAAACCCCAATGTTAGAACTCTAGCATAAAAACTCTAGATAAAAATCTTGGAATTCCAAAATAATAAACTATTAGAACCAATTATTATTTGTTATTACAGAGCTGCACTGTCCAGTAGAACTTTCAACGTTGATGGAAATGTTCTATATCCAATGCCCTAGTTGTCAGCCACATGTGGCTACTGAGAAACTAAAGAACTGAATTTTCACTTTTACTTAATTTTACTTGGTTTATCTACCTGTGATTAGTGGCTACCTTGTTGGACAGTGAAATTCTAGAGCACCGAAATGTTAGAACACCAGCCCATTAGCTACCTGGAGTTCTAGAATTTAAAATGTTGGAATCAGAATATCTATCAAGAGGGTAAAAGGTTAACGTGTATTCATAGCAAAAGTACTTGTCTTGGTTCTTCCTCATCCTGTTTTTTCTAATCTTGGTGCAATGAAAATGTGCCTCTGGAGCAATTTTTAACCTTTTTTAATATAAACAAGATTATAGTAAAATATGTGGACAGCAAAGTGCACACATCACAGAGGTACAGCTTGCTGGGATTCATACCTGAACCCATCTGTGTAACTAGCATCCAGGTCGAGAAGCAAAACATTCCTAGAATCTTCTTAGAGCAATTTTAAAATGGGATACTAGAGTTAGGAAAGAGAAAATACAACATGTTGAATGCTCTACAATTCATTTGTTCATTCATTCATTCATTCAACACAGTTCCTGAGCCCCTTTTCTGTTCCACGTGCTATTCTAGGCACTGAGACACAGGAGGAGACAAGACAGATAAAAATCACTTTCCCCTGGAAGCTGACACTTCATGAGAAAAGTCAGACAGTAAAGAAATAATTAAGCAAAATACATAGTATTTGGGAAGATGATAAATGCCATGGAAAAAAATCACACAGGGAAGCTGGCCATGTGGGAATTTCACATGAGTGCTCAGGGAAGGCTTCTCTGAGAAGGTGACATTTGCACAAAAACCTAAAGGAATTGAGGGAGGGAGCCGTGTGGAGGTCTGGGGGAAGAGTGTTCCAGGCAGAGAGAATAGCCCGTGCAAAGGCTCCAAGGTGGGAACATGATGGTCACGTTCAAGGAACAGCAAGGAGGTTGGGTTGGCATGTTATGTGCCAGGCATTGCTCCAAGCAGCTTTGAACATAATATCACTTAATCCTTATAATAACCTTCTGATTTTGATTGTATTATAGCCATTTCACAGATGAAGTAACAGAGGCCCAGAGAAGTTAAGTAACCCACCTAAGATCACTCAGATAAGTAGGTAACACAGTTGAGTTTCAAACAGTGTTAGGCCTACTCTGGAACCCCATGCTCTAGAATATTTTCATCCCCAAATCTTCGACTCTGGAGAGTTGGAAGGCAGTACAGCCAGATGCTCCATGACCCTCGGTGACAGTTGCAGTTGACTCTCTGTTTCCTCATCTGAGAAATGCAACTCATGGAGGTGAACATACCTCACTGGTTTGGAGAGGCCTTGAGGAGTTAATACATGTAAAGCATGTCACACCAAACAAGTGCTCAGACAGAGCTTTGAGTAGGACAGGACCCAAGAGTCCCTGCCCCACACAATGTCAAAGTAACCTGGCCCTGCAGCTCTCTGTTGACTATCATGCATTGGCTAGCACTGCCCAGAGCTCCAGCTGGTGCTGACACAACAGGAAGGACAGAGAGGAAGTTGGGGCAGTCCCCTCTGGTCTTTCCACCCTGCCAGGTAGCATTTAAGAGGCCAAGCCACTTTTTTGTGTGTGTTTGGAGTTTGGCACCATGCTTTCATATTATCTGCATCTCTAGGGTAAATGTGCACAGGATTTAAAAACTCAAAACTCCTACCAGCTGTGTGGCCATGGGCAAGTCACCTAACCTGTCTGTACCTCAGTTTCCTTGTCTACAAATGGGAATAATCACACACTTACCTTACAGGGTGTCGTAAGAACACAACAAGTTAGCAGGAGCGAAGAGCGACCACAGCACTGGGCTGCAGGGAGCATTACACGTTAGCTGCTGTAATCGCCATCTACACACACGCTCTCTCCCCTCCCAGAACCCGCTCTGCCCGGCTGCTGCTGATTACAGCCCAGGGAACTTTCTGCGCGTAAGCGACATTATCAGTCTGTGGCATTTCCTTCTTAACATTTTACACAGAAATGAGAGCTTTCAGCACACACTCTTCCATTTCTTCATCATTTCCCCTTAATGCATCTTAGAACTGTTTCCCAATCTAACCACACACACATCAACCCCATTCTTTGCAGGAATTGCGAAACCAGTCCACAGGCTGCAGGTGTCATGTTAACCAGCCTCAAACTGGTTACATTTAATAATCATGGTAATGATAACCATGAGAAGCATTATTATTTTATTATTTTTTACAATAAATAAAATGTCTTTATTTTTATATTGATTACTCATATACTTATATCTATAGATAAAACATAATTACCATTCTTATTATTTAATAACAGTTAAAATAATAGATGAGTTTGTAGAGCACCTATTATGTACCAGACATAACTCTCCTAACAATCCTGTGAGGTAAGTATTACGATTATCCCCATTTCTCAGATCATTAATATTATTCTTATCCTCATTTTCCAGGACATCAGCTCCTCTCTGCTCTGGCTCCACTGTGTCTGTGGCATCTAAAACAGTACCTGGCACACAGCAGGTGTTCAGTCTGTATTTGGTGAGTGAAAGAATGAAAGAAGAAATGGAGGCACAGAGAGGCTAAGCGATCACTTCGATTTCTTTCAGTTTTTTGCGATAACAAGCACCCTCATGCGTGCCTCACATGTGTTCGTATGTCAGCCAGTCTCGCTGGAACTTGAGCTCTGGAAACCCTGGAGCAGAAGCTACTGCAGCTGAACACAGGAATCCTTGCCTATGACCCAGCAACCTGCCCTCCTCCCAGAAAAGCACGTGTATGTTCTCCAAATGTACTAGAATGTTCACAGCCGCCCAAGATGGGAAGCCACCCAAATATTCACCCACAGCAGAATGAATAAACACATCATGGTATATTCACACCGTAGAATATTCTACAACAAAGAATGAACAAGCCACACCCAAGAATGTGGATGGATTTCATGATATAATGTTGAGGGAAGGAAGCCAGTTACACAGGAGAATGTACTAAATGATTCCATTCATAGAAATTTCAGAAACAGGCAAAAAGGGCTCTATGGTGTTAGAAGTCAGGACTGACTACCTTTGGGGTGGATAGTGATTGGGAAAGGTCCCCAGGGGGTCAGGGGACTGTGCTGTGCCTGGCCCAGGTGCTGGTTACCTGGCTGTGAGCTGCCCAGTTCTGGCATGTGCACTTTCTTGTGTGTATGTTGTACATCAAAATAAAGTGAAAGAAGCTTCCTTAAGAAACGAAATCGCTGAGATAAGGGCTTGTTCACAGGGCATGCTACAGGTTGGTTGATTCGCCAGAAGCTGCAAGAATTCCTGCAGGTTTGAGAGAGGCTGTGTCCTGTTAGTACGCCTAAGTGTGACAAAATGTTTGGACCCTTTGACAAGAGCTTTTCTGTTGGTCTGCCCAAGTGAATGCCAAGAGTCCAGGACTCTGACCTGGATTCCAGGGTGCTGATGCAAAGATTACACAGCTTGAATTCTGATTCTGATTCCTAGATTCTAAAAGTAGCGATTCTAGGATACCAAGATCATGAAATCCCTCCCTCTTCTTCCTCCCCTCTCTTATTCCCTCCATCCTTACCGTCTCTTCCAAGAGCCTCCCCAATCTGGCTAGGTGCCACTTGAGAGCACACTCCAGACCCACAGCCAGAACTCAGGAGGTCTGGGGTCTCTCTCCCATATCTGGCAGCTGGTGGACGGACTCCTGGAATCTGCCCTAATTGCTGGGGCTCCTGTCTGACGCGTCTGGCCACTGCCACCTCATGTGCCCCAGTAAACCATCACAACCAGGAAAAACAGGAGTGACCTTTTCCCACTCCCAGGGTGTGTTTGTCCCGTCTTCTTCCCATGACTCATGTAGCCCAAAATTACAGGACAGCCGGTGAGGCTGGAGACAACATGGATGGGCGGAGAGCTGACCCCATGTCCCCAACCCTAGCGTCAATGTCACCAGCTTCCTGGAAGCCAGACCTGCATGTGGTTTCCCCTTTAAGGTCTGCAGGTCTTGGCCTGGGTTCAATCTCCCACGTGGCCCTCTGAGGTCCTGCCTGAATGCACCAATTGATGATACCCTCCTCCCGGCCTCCAGCTGAGAGCTCAGCCCCTCCCTTCTGCCCTCTGCAGAGCCTCAAGGACAGATAAATATTCCTCCCTACTCATGTGTTCTGAGAAAGATAGCTCAGGGTCACAACCTCCACAAAAGACCAAGTGGGCCAAGTACAGGACCTGAGGCCTCAGTGGTAGGCAAAACACAAAGAAGTCCTATCTGCTCTCTGGGAAGATCCAACTTTCCATCTGTAAAATGGGAAGATGTTAACCATAGTGCTTCTTAACCTTCTCTCCTAGCATAGTACAGTGGCTGAGAACATGGCTCTAGAGCCAGAATGATAAGATTCATATTCCAGGTCCACTGTTGCCAAGTTTCAGGGCCTCAGATCCTCTGAGCCTCAACTTCCTCATCTGTGAAGTGGACGGTTGCCATGAGCATTAAATATGTGAATAGATTTAAAACACACAGAACAGCACCTGGCACATATGCTATGTACATGTTTGTGAAATTAACAACAACAACAAAGAATACAATATAAATTCTTAAAATACACATTCACACAATGCAGGCTTAGCTAGAGGAAGTGGCTCCAACTCCAGCTTTGGAATCTCTTTATTCAGCACTTCTCGGTGTCTGTGCTCCTCCCTGTGCAAGCTTTAGAAGCTGAAGGGATATATTTATACTTTTGTTTTCTTGTTGTTTAGAGAATAAAATCACACTGTTAGAGGAAGTCGTTTCTGAGGAAAGAGGCAGGGAATCCATCTGTGACCTGGGGCATCTCCAGTCCCTTCCCTGGTTGATATTCTCTTGGCCGAGCCTGGCCCCAGACCCCAATAGAGACAAATGTCCCCTCAGCCCCCTCCCCCCTGCCCCCGTCCTGGGAGCTTCTTCATCTCCTACATCCTGCCAACCCTAGGCCCCTGTGGGAACCTGCCCTGGTCAGAAGAAGAGAGTTAAGATGGAAGAAACCGACAGTGGGAGGCTATCCTTTATCAGGTCAAACTTCCTCTGACCTAAAGAATTTACAGGAGTCTGTTTCTCAGATTGCTTGATCTTGATAAATTCCTTATCTAGCCACTAAGTCTCTGGGTGTAAGTTTCTCCGGGATGCAAAGGTTTACTGGTGTCCCTGGAGCTGAGGGCTCTAACCTGGGGGTGTGGGGGTGCTGTGGACCAAGAGCAGGGTCTCGACAGGCCTCAGAAGGCTGGGAGGGGCATTCAGGGGGAGGGGTCCTTTCTTAGCCACCCTATAAGATGCTGACAACCAGCCCCTCAACTCACCCGCCATCTCCTCCCTGGAGAAACTTAGAATGAGAATATCCTAGATTATTAAGTCAACTCACATGAAATCGCCATCTTTGTAGGTCAAAATAGGTTGAATTCCAGCAAATCCATAGAGACAGAATGCAGATTCGTGGTTGCCAGGGTCCGACAGGATGGGGAATGCAGAGTGACTGCTCACCAGATATGGCTTTTCTTTTGGGGTGGTGAAAATTCTCTGCAACTGGATAGCAGTTATGGTTGTACAACACTGGGAATGTACTAACTGCCACTAATTCTGTGTTTTTGCATCTTACCGTGATTTTTCAGAACAACAAATAAATAAACCGTTACACCACATTCACCCCAAAATAGGATGAATTTTGTCATTCCATAGGGTTCAACCTTATGAAATTATAGGATGCTGACAGGGCAGGTGGCTAAGATGAGGAAACCACCTCTTTTCTCTTCTGAACGATAAAATACAGAGCAATATACAGCATGTGAAGGGCTTCCAGATAGCTGGAGTTTCCCGGAGGGTGGTGCGTGGGGGAAGGCATGGAAGCTCCGCGCCCCTTCCCCCAGAGCTGGCCCTGTGCATCTCTTCCTCTGTATCCTGTGTAGTACCCTTTATTATTTTTTTTAATTTTATTTTGTCGATATACATTTTGGCTGATTATTGCTCCCCATCACCAAAACCTCCCTCCCTTCTCCCTCCCCCCCTCCCCCCCAACAATGTCCTTTCTGTTTGCTTGTCGTATCAACTTCAAGGAATTGTGGTTGTTATATCTTCCCCCCCCCCGGTTTTGTGTGTGTGTGTGTGTGTGTGTGTGTGTGTGTGTGTGTGTGTGAATTTATATATTAATTTTTAGCTCCCACCAATAAGTGAGAACATGTGGTATTTCTCTTTCTGTGCCTGACTTGTTTCACTTAATATAATTCTCTCGAGGTCCATCCATGTTGTTGCAAATGGCAGTATTTCATTCGTTTTTATAGCTGAGTAGTATTCCATTGTGTAGATATACCACAATTTCCGTATCCACTCATCTGATGATGGACATTTGGGCTGGTTCCAACTCTTGGCTATTGTAAAGAGTGCTGCGATGAACATTGGGGAACAGGTATACCTTCGACTTGATGATTTCCATTCCTCTGGGTATATTCCCAACAGTGGGATAGCTGGGTCGTATGGTAGATCTATCTGCAATTGTTTGAGGAACCTCCATACCATTTTCCATAGAGGCTGCACCATTTTGCAGTCCCACCAACAATGTATGAGAGTTCCTTTTTCTCCGCAGCCTCGCCAGCATTTATCGTTCAGTCTTTTGGATTTTAGCCATCCTAACTGGGGTGAGATGGTATCTCAGTGTGGTTTTGATTTGCATTTCCCAGATGCTGAGTGATGTTGAGCATTTTTTCATATGTCTGTTGGCCATTTGTATATCTTCCTTAGAGAAATGCCTACTTAGCTCTTTTGCCCATTTTTTAATTGGGTTGCTTGTTTTCTTCTTGTAAAGTTGTTTGAGTTCCTTGTATATTCTGGATATTAATCCTTTGTCAGATGTATATTTTGCAAATATTTTCTCCCACTCTGTTGGTTGTCTTTTAACTCTGTTAATTGTTTCTTTTGCTGTGCAGAAGCTTTTTAGTTTGATATAATCCCATTTGTTTATTTTTCCTTTGGTTGCCCGTGCTTTTGAGGTCAATACCCTTTATAATAAAGGGTAAATGAAACTACAAAGTGCCAGGCCCTGTGGGAAGTGCTTTGGATGCAATGATAACAGTGTGAACACGATGCCTGACTTTGTTGGGCTTATTGTCCATTGAGGGTTATCCTACTTTGATGCTTGGAAGTTTGTGAGAATTCTGCCACACTAGACAGTCATAGTCAACAACCAAAAAATGAAAGACATATAGGAAATAATTGTAACCAATTTATGCCTATTCAAAGAAAACTGGTGATGAAGAATTGTCCTGTTTACATTTGCCTGCATTGAAACATCTTGTTCCCTTCTGGAATAGCTGGTACTTATATGTTAGGTCATGCAATATTAAACTGATTACAAAGAAAAAAAAGTATATATATAGCATGTGATATTTGATGCATGGAAAAGAATGTCAACATATGTGTAAATTATAAAGCACAATCATAAAATAAACATCTGTGAAATCACCATCCATCTTAGAATCTTTACATATCTTAGATAAAGGGTTGGTAAATTTCTTCCATAAAAAGAAAGTAAATATTTTCATTTTTGTGGCTAAAAAAGTCACTCAAGTTTTCGGTCACATCCTCTCAACTCTGCTCCAGTAGTGTGGAAGCAGACATAGATCAAATGGGCATGGCTGTGTCAATAAAAGTTTACTTACAAAAACAAGCAGTAAGCCAGATTTGCTGACCCCTGATCTAAATCAAAGACTCTGAAGACTGGAGTGTTAGAATCACAGACTCCTAGAATGTTGGAATCATAAGCTATTTGACCCAAGGGATCTTATAATGTGAGTTACAGACTATTTGAATCACAGGGTTCTAGAATGTCACACCAGAACCTCCAGCTGTTAGATAGTGGAATGTTGCAGATGCTCTGAACTTTAATCAAGGAAGTCAACTCTGAGCAGTGTAGCCACTGGCCGTGTGAGGCTACTGAGCACTTGAAATGTGGTGGCTTCAAGGAAAGAAGTGCCATGAGTATAAAATTCACACCAAATTTTGAAAACTTAGTACAAAAACAAAATGTGAAATCTCTCGAGAATTTTTTTTATATTGATTGCATACTGAAATATTATCTTAAATATATTGGGTTAAATAAAATATATTACCAAAAGAAATTTTACCTGATTCTTTTTGTTTCTCTTTTGCTTTTCTCCTGCTTACCAGCTGGAAAATGTAAAATCATGTATGTGGTTCACATTACCTTTCAAATCTAGAGTAAAACCATCCTGGTTATTAGAAATGGGAGGCGCAGGAAGGTCTCATGACACAAATACAGCAGAGGAGGCTCTGGCCCCAGGTCTCAGGGGACCCACGTCACCATCTGGGTGAGTGAGAACCAAAGAGTGGGGGGGACTGGGGCTGCAGGTCTGGGGAGAAGCACAGCCCAACTCAGCCAGGCCTATCATCTACTTCCTTTCCTCACCACTTCCCCTCCAAAACTTGTTGACCCAGCAGATTCCCTGGGCCATGGATTTAGCAATCGCCTGGCCCTTCAGCCCACTTCCCTCCTGGGTGGGGCTGGTCAACATTAGGCAGAAGCTGCCTCAGAAAGGCCACCTGGATCGCACACATTAGCCTCCAAAGTGTTTCTAGAAGACCATTGTGGGGCCAGTTCTTGGGACAGTTTTTCCTTCCTAAATCAGAGAGGAAGGGGGACACACATCCCAAAACAGGAAAGCTAGAAGAGAGCCAGGAACAGAGATGGAATGTAGGGGCTGGGGAAGCAGAAGAGAAAGTCAAGGAGGACTTCCCGGAGGAGGCCATACTCAAAGAAAATAGAACAGGGACAGGGATGGTCTTTGGAAAACAGGCTGGATAGCCAGGATACCAGCAAAGAGGCAAGGCAGGGACACAGTGGGAACAGATGAAGGGCTTAGATCAGGCAGGGCATGGGGTGGGGATAAGCTTGGGTCCTAGGCTCAGGCCTGGGTAACTGGGTGGGCAGTGAGGTTGTCCCTGGGATGGGATGCAAGGAGAAGAAGAGATTTGGGAAAGGGTGCTGAGGTCAGTTTGTGCATGCTGAGTGAGCAGGGAGGTCAGGTGTGGAAAGAGAGATGTTGAAGGTATTGGGTGAAATCTCAAGAGTGAGCGATAGGAGAAGTGCGTTGAAGAGAGCTCAAAAAAGCCAACGCTGAAGAGGAGAGGAAGAATCTCTGTGAAGGAGGCAGAGAAGGATCAAGCCGGGAGGCAGAGGAAAACCAGCCAGGCCAGGAGCCAACCAGGGAGGAGGCCAGTAGGTGGGATGTTGGCTGAAGGGGAAGTCTAAGGGCCATTCAGGCTCGTGAGGTCTTCTTGAGGGGTACCAGGAACACCCCCACGAGCTGAAGGCAGCTGGGGCTCAGGTGCTCCTCAGTGACCTCACTGCTCGGGGATCTGCGCCCATGAACACAAGTCACAGAGCAAATCTCGCACTAGGTACCGACATTTACTATCGAGCAGGCACGTACACCCCACACAGCCTCTTCTGGAAGCTCAACAGAGTACCTGTCCTTTTAGGGGCTCAGATGGTATCTTTATTTTTTATTTATTTGTTCTTATTTTTTGGCAGCTGGTACAGGGATCCAAATCTTTGACCTTGGTGTTGTCAGCACCATGGTCTACTGCGTGAACTAACCCACCAGTCCTCAGACAGGATCTTTAGATAACGGTTGTACCCAAGGGAGCTGTGACTGTACTGTCGTGGCAGGATTCAGCTACGTTTCCCGTCAGAATCAGGCAAAACCTTGGTCCAGCACCCCATGCAGAGGTGGTGTTCCCTAAACTCTAATCCTGTTCTTGCAAAGAGGGAGAGGGACTCAATATCTGATATGGCGGCCACCAGCCCTGAGTGGCTACTGGGCACTTGAAATGGGGGAGTTTGAATTGAGACTTGCTCTGAGTGTTACATACACTCAGGATTTCAAAGACTTAGTACCAAAAAAAAAGCAAAAGATCTCATTATAATTTTTTACATTGATTACGTGTTAAAATATAATTTGCATATAGTGGATTAAATAAAATATATTATTGATTATATTATTTTATGTATTAAGTATTATATATAGCAATATAATACAAATATATTAATAGTATCAATATGACTATAATATATTAACATATATTGTGTTATGTATTTTATATATTATATCTGTACTATATTGATATTCATATAATACATAATATTCATATAATACAATTAAAATATCATTAATATAATTGTTCCTAATATAACACATAATTATATTATTAAATATGTTACTATTATTTCATCTGTTTCTTTTTACTTTTTTAATGTGGCTACTAGAAAATGTGAAACTACATATGTGACTCATCATATCTCTGTCGCACAGCATTGGTCTGTACAATATTTCTAGCCAATCCACACACACACAACGCTGAGCAGAAATACTGTGAAGTCAATTATACTTGATAAATAACACAACATTTCAACATTTATTATTGTTTATTTTCTTCATTAAAGTCATGCATACTCATTTTTAAAAAGCTCAAAAGTTTACATACTGTGTGATTTCATTAAATAACATTCTTGAAAGGACGTTAAAGAAATGAAGTGTGGTGGTATCCTGCTGCCAGGGGTTAAGGAGAAGGCTGGAGAGGGCAGAGGGAAGTGGGCATGGCTATAGAAGGGCATCCCGGGGGATCCTTGTGGTGATGGGAATGTTCTGTATCTTGACTGTACCAACGTCAAGGTTCTGGTTGTGAGACTAACTTTCCTTTGCAGGATGTTACCACTGTGGGGAACTGGGTAAAGGGTACTAAGGATACCTCTGTATTTATTTCTTAACGTTTATTTAATTGTTAATTAATTAATTAATTGTTGCGTTGTGTTTTGCAATGATCTCAAAATAAAAAGTCTAATTTTTAAAAAAGCATAAACAAAGCAGTTTTCAAAGTAAAAAAGTCAAGTTCTCCCATCTCCCCTTACCAGCAAGCCATTACTGGATGTGCATCTGCCCGGCCAACGTCCCCGAGCCGCATCGTCGCAGGCGCGCCTTCCTCACACTTTCCACCGTGACCAAATCACGTCTGCTTACTTAACACTTTTTCTAAGAACCCAATTAAGTAACATTTTAACTGAATGTATTTCTTTAAATCAACTCACGACGGCTTAGATAGATCCATGGACTTTTGCTCTATCCTCCCAAGCAAGAATAACTTGAGATGCCGGTGACAATTTTTTCCCAACTCTCCATAAAGTAAATACGTGACCATTTTTTAGAAAGTGAGAATGCTCCTGTTTGTGTGTATTCGATATGTGCTGATGAACGCTACACGCACGGACATTGCTGTGTGGAGGTTCCCAGGTGCCTCGCTTTCAGTTTGTGTTTCAAAAGACTCAGATGGAAAGACAGGCGTGGTGTCCCCAGAAGGAAGCGTTAATGTTGGAAATGAGGAAGGATGAGTAGGATGAGAAGAGTTAGTTTGGAAGAGGAGGGACAAGTCTGGGAAAGAGAAGGAAGGAAGCAGAGGTCACTAAGACAACACGCCACCTCCCCAAGAGCTGAGTTGAAATCAGTAGAAAGAGGGTGACCAGCAGGGAAGAGCCTCAGGCGGATGGTGACCTGGGACGCCTGCCCTCACACCGTTTGGCTCTTCTCAGCCGGCGTGTCCACCGTGGAGCGTGTGAAAGACTTGCTCTCCCTGACCACGGACTCCTCCGTCAGCACGTTCCGGAGCAGGCTGGGCAGGGATCTGCGCAGCCGGCCCTGAAAGCCCTGGCCGGCAACCACGTAGATGATGGGATTGATGCAGCAGTTGATGTAGGCGATGGAGACACACAGCGGGTCCAACTTGCTCACCTGTTGGAAGATGCCTGAGGACGGCTGCAGCAAGGCCAGCATCATCCCTGTCACCTGGTAGGGCAGCCAGAAGATAAAGAAGCTAGTCACCACTGCCACCACCACCTTGAGTGTCTTGGTGGACCGCGTGGCCCTGCGGCTCCATGTCCGGAGCAGAAGGAAGGTGTAACAGATGGTGAGGGTGAGCAGTGGCCACAGAAAGCCCACAATCAGCCGGACGATGGCCACGGCTTTCTCCCTGTGCTGACCGTTTTTACCATAGTCAACGCCACAGAACACCCTGGGTGGGAAGTACTCTTCATGCACCGCACGATATAGGAAGGAGGGTATGGTCAGCAGCAGGGCCAAGGCCCAGGCCACGCCACAGGCCACCCAGGCCAAGCCAGCCCCTCGGAAGTTCTGGCACCAGATGGGATTGAACACCAGCACAAAGCGGTCAGCACTGATGGTGGCCAGCAGCAGGATGCTGGCATACATGTTGAGCAGGATTAGGGAGGGCAGGATGTGGCAGGCCACCACACCAAAGGGCCAGTGGCCGTGCTGGACAATGGATACAAATAAGATGGGCAGTGCCAGGCAGGAGAGGAGGTCGGCCACCGCCAGGTTGAGAAACCAGATGGCATTGATTGTTCGCCTGGCCTCGAATGCCGTCACCCAGACCACCAGGGTGTTGCCCGGCACTCCCACCAGGAAGACAACTGTAAAGATGATCAAGGCCAGGACATCAGGAATGCGCAGTGTGTTGGAAACTTTATCCACAGGAATGCTGGGGTCCAGGGTTATGGAATCATAGTTGGAGTAATCATTGGTGCTACTGTCCACGGGATCCTAAGTGGAATCAGAGAGGCAGGGAGAGGATGAGTCTGGAGACACGTGCCAGGGGAGCCTGTCGCTCAAGTGACTTTTTGCATTCAAGCTTATCCCGGGAAATGGCGATGTGAAGGCTGACAGTCAGCTGGGGTGTCACGCCATTTATTTATTTACTTACTTGCTTATTTCTTTTGGCACAAGGATCCAAACCCTTGACCTTGGTGTTACCTATACTGTGCTCTAACCAACTGAGCTGACAGGCCAGCCCCACACCATTTATTAAAATATCGAAATGCTGATTGGTCGCTTGCCACCCTGCCATTTCCCTCCAGAATCCCCTGGACTTTCCCATGATCCAGCAACCAAATGGTTAAAGCCCAGCCTTGCTGCAAGGCTGCAGCCACTATCCATTCTGATAGGTCAGTGACCAGGACATGCCACTAGTTAGAAATTTTTAATATCGCTTACAGAGATGCTATTAACAGACAGCTTCCCCACACACATCCGCTGTCACCACACTCCCTTCTCCTGCCTTCCACCCACTGAGGCAGATGATCAGCTCTGCGCTCCTCCTTCAAGTGGCCACCCAGAGGAGGCAGTGGCTGTGCAGTATCTCATTTACCTTGGAGGGCACAAGATGGAAGGAGGAGGAGGGCACCCCCAAAAACTCAGTCATCAAGACAAATAATATTTTAATATAATATTTTAAAGAATCCAAATTAATGCCAAAAATCCCAGGTGAAAAAAATTTCCAAGTTTTAAACAAAGACAGCCTGCGTTGTTTGTTTGTTTTGTGACCCTGCATCTATTGTGCGACCGCAGCTGTAGTTTCCAATCAGCCCACGGTGTGCATTCTCAGCTGGGGGAGCTAACGCAGGTGCACAGCGTGACTGACCACAGTATGCAAACATATTGCACAAAGAGGGCTTTCTGGACAGTCATGGGGGGTCGGGGGCTTTCTGGTGAGTGTTTTCAGAGCTTTATTAACTTTTTCTACTTGGCTCAAACTGTGAGAAGATATTTCGCTAAGGGTATATAGGAGCGCACACGATGTGTCCTTTTGCCCTGGGCTCCAGTTACGGCTCAGAATGGCACTAGGGTTAGGAGTTTTGGCTTTAGGGTCCAGATCCTGACTGCCTGTGTGAAGCCTGTATGACCCTCTCACTGCAAGTTCCCTTAGGGCTCCATGCCCTCCCTTTCTTTCCTAGCTAACTCCCATGGAGCGCCTAGCAGCCCATCGGTTTTAACTATCATTATTCCAAAACCGTAGGCCGTTAGGGAGATTTATCAGTCTTAAGCAGAGAAAAAATGTTTGGGGTCAACAAAAGGAAGAATAAGAAATATAGATATGCTAATCACCCTGATTTGATCATCTCACATGGCATCAAAATATCATTGTGTACCACATAAATATGTACAATTATTATGTGTCAATTAAAAAATAATTTTAAAAATCTGAAAAAAAAAAGAAATGAATTTTTTTTTTCCTTGCTGGATGGAGGGTAGAAGGGATGAAAGGAAAAGAGACAGGTAATGAGTTCAAGAACAAAAGGGCCTCACCTAGATTATGGTCTCTAAAGACTATTTGCCGTTCAAAGAAGCCAAGGGTCCTTGGAGAAAGGTTGAGTCCTATTCTAGGACAGGAAATACACAAAGATGAGCCCACAACATCTTGCACTAGAAAGTAAGGAAATTCTTTGTAAATGACAGGTCATGTCAATAGGACAAAGAGACAGCCTGAGATGGTTACCACTACCCAAATACGGGACAATTTGAGCACCAGATAATAATTGCAATGAAATGAGACACACTAATATATAATGTGACTTCATAATGATAATAAAAACAAGCAAACTCATTGGTTACTTTTTTATTCTGGAAAGGAAAAGAAGCATTTATGCAGCTATTTCTGTATAAAGTATATGAAGGTACTTCAAAAAATTCATGGAAAAAATAGAATTAAAAGATAACACATGAGACCTGGGCAGGTTTCAAACCTAGCGATAACGCACTAGATTTCCATCTCATAAAAATCACTCAGACTTTTCTGCAGAGGGAAGATTAGATTCGGCACAGACTGGGCAGGTAGCTGAGTCAGAAAGGTTTTGAAGGGATTCACATGAGGAATTCAGAGATTAATTCATAACAACAGAGACTGTGGGAAGGAGAAGATTTAATAGACAAGAGGAAGGTGAAAATCGTACGAACTTGGGGATTTTTTTTTTTAAAAAGTTGTGGCTGGGCCGGCCCGTGGCTCACTCGGTAGAGTGCGGTGCTGATAACACCAAGGCCACGGGTTCGGATCCTATATAGGGATGGCCGGTCCACGGGTTCGGATCCTATATAGGGATGGCCGGTTTGCTCACTGGCTGAGCGTGGTGCTGACAACACCAAGTCAAGGGTTAAGATCCCCTTACCGGTCATCTTTTAAAAAAAAAAAAAAAAAAGTTGTGGCTGAAACATCAGCGTTCAGACCCTGAAGTAGAAAGGAAGACAAACAAAGGAGCACAGGCTTTTTAAGGCTCTTGTTTCCCCATTACTAGTGAAAAAGACAACGCCCCCCAGGACACAGTGGGTGCTCAAGAAACATTTGTTATGTAGGTGAGTAATTGTTTTACTGGAACAAATAAAGGAAGTGTAAAAGTGGGAAAAAAAGAAGATAATACAAATTCGTCCATGAACTTTTCAAAGTACCCTTGTATTTCAGGGTAACACAAAGATTAAAAGTGGGATAGTCCTTCTTTGTAGAAGAATCATGCACGTGGACAATGAGCACCCACGTCTCCGAAAGCCATTTAGGGGAAAAGTTGACAGAGAATTTACAATAAATGGGTTGGGCTGGCACCATGAGCCTGCTGCTCGGACTTAGCAAACCAAGAAGACAGACAAGCAGACATTATGTGCCATCCGATGTGAGGCGGTGGGCAGGACAGAGCACCACCTAGGAAGTCATCTTTGACACGAAAAAACAAATGGAACCTGAATCTAATCAAGGTTCTGGATTTCAAACTACTAGTTTACAGGAAAAGCCAGAGACACTAGAGGAACGCAGTCAGCCAGGTCAGACCGCGGGAAACGCTGGAGGGAGAAAGGTCTGGTTCCTTCCACAAATAAATGACAGCACTTTTTAAAAAGAAGAACTGTTACAGATTCAAAGGGATTTAAGAGGAATTTCAACTCAAGGCAATATGAAGACCTCATTTGGATACTGATTTGAATAACCAACCGGAAAAGAAGACATTTTTGAAACAATCTGGCAGCTTTAAAAACAGACTGGATATTTTATAATAGTAAGAAATCAGAGCTAATTTAATAAATGTGATATAGGATTGTATTTTTGTTGTTTTTTTTTAAAGTAGGACAGGGCCTTCTGTGATAGAGATACATAGCAGGTGAAATAGGATGTCTTGGGCTTGTTTTAAAACATTCCAGCAAAAGAAATAGCTATTGGGGAGGGAAAGGGAGAGGTAGAGAGGGAGGGGGAGGAGGAAGGGAAAGAGGGAGGGAGGGAGGGAGAGAAACAGAGAGGGAGGGAGGAGGGGAGGGCTAGGTGGCTAAGAACGGTGGTGTTGGTAACTGTTGAGGCTGGTTGATGGGTACGTGGGGTATCGTAATATCGTTCTCTCCACTTCTGTGTGTTTGAAATTTTTCATAATGAAATAAAATAAAGAATAGAAGAGTCCTGAGCAGTTCTTCCCAGACAGAATTGCAGGAGGCTGTTACGCCCCCAAGAGAGAAAGGCTGCTGGAGGTGGAAGCTGGACTGAAGAAAGCCCTGTAGGCAAATCTGTGTCCAGAGACACCAGACACTCCATGAAAAAATCCCCATGCGGGGCACAGATTGATCATATTAAAGCAGCCAGTATTTACTGAGCACCTCTATGTGCCCGGCACGGCATTAGCTCTTTCAGTCCTGACCACAGCCCTATAAGCAGGTTCTATTAATATGCCCATTTTGTGGATGAGGAAACAAGAGGCACCGGGCAGTGAAGTAGCCTGTTCCCGGTCGCACGGATAGTCATTCAGACCTGCACAGGCCGGGACGCAAACTCAGACAGCCGCTTCCCCACCATTTCCAAGGGGCGCTGTGGACACCAAACCAGGAAAACAGGGACAGTGAATAATAGAAATTGTTGTTATAGAAATATTCAGAGCTGGATTTTGAGTGCATTTGAATTTGCAGACTGAGTATTTACGCAAACAGAAACACCCACCTTGCAGGTGAAATAAGATGAAAAATGTCTAATCGCCTAGCACAGAGCCTGGCACACCAGAGGGGGCAAGAAATGGCAGTCATTGCTATTATTATTTATTGATATTATGATGATTGAAGAGTTCAGATTGTCTTTCTCTGGACGCTCTTTTTCAATTTGTCGTCGTCTCCTGTTGCCCTGAGGTTGGCCATGCTGTGATCAGTGGGAACTCGCTGGTGGAGATGTACCAGGGATTAAATTACTGAAAGGGAACATGCCGATGTCAGCTGGTGAGAGGATGAACAGGGTGTGGCCTATTCATTCAGTGGAATATTATTCAGCCATAAAAAGCAATGAGTCGCCGATACATGCTACAGTGTGAATGAACTTTGAAACAATGTTATGCTGAGTGAAAGAAGTCGGGCACAAAAGATCGCATATTGGACGATTCCATATGTATGAAAGGTCCAGAAGAGACAAATCCATAGAGACAGAAAGAAGTCTAGTGGTGCCAGGGGCTGGGGAGTGAATACTGGGGACTGACTGCTTAGCTGGTGTGAGGTTTCTCCTTCAGGTGATGAAAAGGTTTTGGAAATAGACAGAGATTGTGGTTGCACAACATTGTGAATTTATCAAATTCCACTGAACTGTACACTTTTAAATGGTGAATTATATGTGTTGTATGAATTTTACATAATAAAAAAATGCCCGTGCCATGAAGACAAGGAAGGACTGAGGGACTGACTGTTCCAGATGAACATTATTGAGACAATTGGGCAAGTTGGAATATGTCCTGTCTGTGGACTACATAACAGTGTTGCATCGAGTGTTAAATTTCCTGGCATTGATCACTGTGCTGTGTGCATGTGGGTGGATGTCCTTGTTCTTGAGAAACAGACACTGAAATAATTACAGGTAAAGGGACATGATGCCTGTGACTTACTTTCAAAAAAGTTCAGAAAAAAATATGATAAATGATAGATACAGATAGAAAGGTAGGTAGAGAGATAGATAAATGATGGAAGGGTGGATAACGAATGAATAGATAAATACATAGATACACAGATAGCTGATCAATATATGGAAATGGGTGGATAGATGATGGACAGGTGGGTGATAGATATCGAGTGGATGGATGGATGGGTGGAGATATATTACTGATAGACAGATGATGGATGGGGGATGGATGGATGAATGAATGGGTGGGTGGACGATGGATGAGACAGATAGATAATAGATACAGTAAATCTGGAGAATCTGAGAGTTCTTTGTACTATTCTTGTAATTTTTCTATAAATTTGAAAATATTTCAAAATAGAAAGTTAAAATTTTTGAAATATTTCCATTAGTAAATAGCCCCTGCCTTCAACCACCCACCCTACTATGCCCCCCAGCACTCTGGCCTCCCATTTCCTACTCTGGGACCCTCCCCCCAGGTCCCCATGCTCAGATCACTAAAGGGCTAATGCCAGGCACAGCATGAGGCCCCAGACCCTGTTCAGGGGGGCTCTGCATCTTAGTAGGTTGTTAAATATTTGGAATGCCACCCTCAGATGTATACATGAAACTAACTTTTCCCTCTGCTGGTTTCACAATCTGTCAGCAATCCTTGGCTGCACAATGACTCAGACCCTCTGAAGAGGAGACTCCCCACCCCCGGCTCCCCTCATGAGCTGACAAAGCTCCTTTCCTGGCGTGAGCTCACTCAGTCCCTTCCTCTCACTGACTTCATGACAGCAGAAAAAAAAAATGCTGATTCTAACTCTATGGTTTTCAGGATCCCCTTGATGCAAACAGCTAGAAAGTTTTGCCGTTGCAGCATCCCCACAAAGACTGGAAAAAACTGAAGCATTTAAGCTAATTTAAGCCAGTTTCCCCTTGCTGGAGAGAGGACTGGCTAAATTAACGATGGCACATCCAAACAACAGAATACTGCGCAACTGTCAAGAAGAATGAGGAAGCTGTTAAAGTGGTGATGTGGAAAGACCTCCGAGATAGGGGCGAAATCAAAAGAGCAAGAGTGGAGCTGTGCGTAAAGCGTGCTGTCTACAAAAGGGGATCGTCCTCTCTCAATCTGTCTCTACCTGCATGTGTGCGCGCGCTTGTGTGTGCACAAACTAGCTCCAGCGGCTTATAACAGTGGTTGTCCCTGGGGAGAAAAATGGGGTAATTGCGGGAGACAGGAATTGGAAGGCAGCTTTTCCCTATATCTGCTTTGTTCTTGTTGGATATAGAACCATGTAAGTGCATTGCCCATTCCGAAAACTGAATATTATATAAAATATATCAAACCATCCGTGGTTCTACCTTTCTAGGAGTCTAAGAAAGATTCTAAGAACATTTCTTCATTGAACAAATATTAAATGGCTAGAGGATTGGTTCATGACATACCTGGTCCCTGCTCTCAGAGAGGTTCTGGTCTACAGGGAGAAAGAAATTAATCAACTGTGATGAGAACCAAGAGTATTTAGTAAAGAGTCCAGCCTGGAGTGGGGTCAGGAAAAGGTCCCGGAGACATAAAACTATAAACCTGCTGCACTGTCCAATAGAACTTTTTACGATGATGGAGACACTCTATATCTGCACCGTCCAATATGACAGCCACAGGTGGCTGTTGAGTGTTTGAAATGTGGCCAGCGTGTCTGACAAACTGCACTTTTAGTTTTAGGTCATTCTAATTAAATTTAGATAGCCACGTGTGGCCAGTGGCAACCGGATCAGATGGTGCAGGTTGAAGGCTACGCAGGGGGTCATAAGTGCCAGGCACTGTTCAAGGTGCTTCCCAGGTGTTGGTTCGTTGATTAGTTAATAACAAGATTTATGTCACAACAACTTGAAGGGCGGGGGTACTATTATATTGTTGCTAAATTCACATGCTCATTTTAGGGAGGGCCCTTGTCTGTGGCATGAAAAAAGAAGTCTAGATCAGAAGCTGGGAAGAAGAGGAGCATCGAATTGTCCAGGTGAGGTGAGGAACAATGGTGGCTTGAACTAGGTGGCAGCGATGAGGAGACATGGATGGATCCGATGGGAACAGGGTGAAGGAGAAGACACGGCACTTACGAGAATAGAAATAGTAATTGCCAAGCTCTGTCCTAAGCCCTTCTCGTGTATTATCTCATTTAATCCATACAAGAACCCCAGGAGGGTTATTGCTATTGCAACACTTATTTTACAGATGAGAAAACTAAGGCTACAAAGAGGTTAAGACCTTTCCAGGTCCTCTCAGTTAGCAAGAGCAGAGACAGGAGGGAACTCCTGAGAGTTGAACTCCAGAGCCCTCTCTCTGCGTGGCTACCAGTCCTAACATATGGTGGGAGTGAGGGATGTGCATTCTAGATAGAAGACCCCAAGGAAAGAAGGCCAGCATGGCTGGCAGGTGGCCGAGATAAGGTTGGAAAGTCCACAAATGTCATGTGAAAGAATTTGTATTTTATCCTGGGGTGATGGGGAGCCATGGATGGTCTTTGAGGTAGAGAGGGACTAGGTTAGAATTTTCATTTAGAAAGTTCCCTCTAGCCACTGTGAGGAGGTGAGACAAGAGGCAGGAGCGCCAGAGGGAAGGCTGTGACAGGGATTCAGGCCTATTAAGATGAGGGTCTGGATGGGAGTGATGGCTGAGAGGAGGAAGAAAATGGGGAGACTTGAGATTACAGAGAAGAGGCATGACTGGGACACAGTCGGGCAGCTGACGCATGGCTTCAGGTCCCCTATCCTTCCCATAGGGAAAGTCCTGCCAATTGTCCCCCCCCTAAAGTGGGAATAACAGGCCCACTCAGGAATGCTTTCAGAGCCAGTAAATACATAGAAGGCGAGGTTTGCTTTCATTTCTTGAGCATCCCCCTCCCTCTTCCTACATGGACACAACATCTTTAAACAATCCACTCACGGAAGCACGTAAAACCATAGTATGTTGTGACCCTTGAGAAATGGGATCAGACACTTCAACTTTCGTGTTTCTTTTCTCAAATTTGCACAATCTTTATAATGAAAAATCCCTAAGCAATAAAAACAAAACCACTCACGTTCTTAAAATCAAGTGAAAAAGATAAGCCTCCATATACTTTGAAGATGCAGTGAACTGCCTCTCAAATTCAAAGACAAAAATTGTTTGGTAAAACTGTGCAAATGAGGGTGTGGACAAACAGGTAATCTCAGGCACTGTAGTGGGTAATTCAAATTGGTACAACTTTTGGCGTTACCTGTTAAAATAAAAATTGGCCATGCCTTGGAGTCAACATTCGCAATTCTGGAAACCCAATCACTAGTCCAAAGATGAAAGTAGAAGGACAATTTTAGTTTTAAAGACAGAATATTGGAAGCAACCTAAATCTACACTGACAGGGAATAGAACCTCCCACTGGAATATTACACAGCTGACAAAAAGAAGGAGGCATCTCCCTTGAGATACGTGGCAATGAAGTACCTTCCTCATAGGTTAATATAAAATTGGTAAATGCAGGGCTGGCCAGTTAGCTCACTTGGGACAGCGTGGTGCTGGCAATGCCAGGGTAAAGGGTTTGGATCCCCTTGCCAGCCAGCCATGAAAAAAGAAATTAATAAATGTCAAGTGCTTAGCAAAATGCCTGGTATGCAGTAAGCACTCAATAAACACTGATTAACAATATGTTTTTGTGAAAAAAAAAGTAAGGTGTAGAATAATGTATAAAACATACTTCTATTTGCAAGAGGGAGAAAGGACAGACATGTCACACACACTGAGCACCAGTTGTATGCCAGGCACTGTTGTAAGAGCTTTCCATGTACTATCTCATTTAATTCTCTCAACTAGCCTATGATGTAGGTTCTGGGGGTTTTTTGTTGTTGTTTTTTGTTTGTTTGTTTGCTTGCTTGCTTGCTTGCTTGGAGCTGGCCATATAGGTTCTCTTACTATCCTTGCCTTTAAAAGGAGCAGGAAGCCCAGACAGCACAAGTCTCCTGAGCTACTACACAGGAGAGGCAGAAGTCGAAGTTGGTTTCAGGTCCCCCATATCAAGCTACCCCTTACTTCGTCCCTAAGCATCCGTTCATGGGCATCTGTAGACTATTTCTGGAAGGATCTACTATAAACTGGTATCCATAAACTGCTCCTGGGGGCAATGACAACAGTCAGAGGCTCTGGGGTAGGCAGGGAGAGTTGCTTTTCACTGAATACCCTTTGGTACTTTGGCATATTTTATGAAAAGAAAAAAAAAAGAAGCAAATGGTTGCTCCTATTCTGAAAGTCCTGTTGCCCAAGTCGGATCTCAAGGGTGGAATGAAGCAACATCACACTCCTCCCTGGTCCATTCAACTAGTTTTCCATTTCCTCTTTTTTTTTCTTTTTTAAAGATGACCGGTAAGGGGATCTGAACCCTTGACTTGGTGTTGTCAGCACCACACTCTCCCGAGTGAGCCACGGGCCGGCCCCTTCCATTTCCTCTTTCACGCAGATGAAGCAAGGCAAGACCCTCTGTGACAGCAGGTGCTAAATCACAGCTCTTCTGGTGCAGTGGCCCCAACAGGGACACAGGTACAGAAGGGAAACCCTGGTGTACCCTGGGGACACACAAAATCCCTCGAGACTCACAGAATCCATGGGATAGCCCAGTTCTTCCACCCACCATTGAATGACCCAAGCCATCCCTGTGCCTGCTGGGGCCTCAGTTTCCCCATCTCTAGAATTAGAACATCTGAAACACCATGTCAGTAACTTTATCATTCTTCCAAACTACCTCTTTCCAGCCTCCCAACCTGGGCCCCTGCCATTCCTGCTGCCAGGAAAGGCTTTTCTGCGTTTCTCTGCTTGTGGAATATTCTTAGTCATCTTACAAGACCCAACTGAAGAGTTTCCTCCCCTGAGGAAACTTCTCAGGTCCCCAGCCCTGTGAGCTTGCTGTCGCTCCCACAATCCCTTGACAATGTTATTCCTTGGCTACATCCCAACCCTGGAGTGTGAGAGTCTGGGATGAGGGTGAGGAGAGAAGGGGGGAGATTGAATACAGGGAGTGGGAGGAAGGAAAGGGAGAGACAGAGTAAGAAGGGGAGAGTTGGGGAGAGGGAAAAGGACCCACGGGAGCAGAGATGGGAGGTGAGAGGGCTCCTGCACCTGTTCCCTTCCGAGACTCACCATATTCTGGTCTCCTGGGCTCCCCAATGATCCCTCCTATCTGTTTGGGCTCCCCGATCGAAGGTCCTTCTTGCCCCCAGACTGTGGCTTTTAAAGCCCCAAGGGCTGGTGCAGATAGGAGGGAGGAAATAACCCGTCTTTCCTCTCTGGCGTCCTCATTGGTCAGCGCACTGGTCACCGTGTCTGGGGCTCCCTCTGTGGGCACACACCCGAGGATTGTAAACATCCCCTGCCAGTCAGAGGAAGGAGGCCAGGGCTCAGAAAACTGAGAGAATTCCTGGTCCAAGAAGGAATGAAGCCAGTTCAAAGAGGCTCCCGCCCCTGTCTGGGCTCAGCCCCTCTCTTGGCCTTGGTCTCCCCATCTGAGGCCATCTCTCTCTTTCCTTCTAAAGCCCTAGGCTTCTGGGGAAAAGCTCAGGGGTCCAGTTGGCTTAAACTCTCATGGGGCCCTAGAGAGCAGGGATTGTGATCCCCAGCCTCCCAGCCAGGTTGCTTGGAGGCCCAGAGAGGCCAAGCAGGCCTGGGGAGGTGGCCCAGCACTTGGGTACCTTTTGCTATTAAATCTTCCTTCTAAGGTTTTGATGTTGTCAGGAGACGGCACCCCCCCCCCCCCAACAAGCCACAAGCATCCGACTTGGAAATGGGGTCCATATCGCATCCTTTCCAGCTTCATTCTAGGTTATCTTAGAGACATGCTGGGTGAAAAGTATTTTATATTACTTTCCTGTGGCTGCTGTAACAAATTGCCATGAAATGGGTGGCTTAAAACAACAGAAATTTGTTCTCACACAGTTCTGGAGGCCAAAAGTCCAAAATCAAGAAGTTGGCAGGGCCATGTTTCCTCCAGAGAATCCAGGGAAGAGTCCGCTCCTTGCCTCTTCCAGCTTCGTAAACCTTTTTTTTTTTTTTTTCTTAATTTTATTTGGTCGATATACAATGTGGTTGATTATTGTGGCCCATTACCGAAAGCCCCCTCCCTCCTCCCTCTCCCCCCTCCCACCCAACAATGTCCTTTCTGTTTGCTTGTCGTATCAACTTCAAGGAATTGTAATTGTTATGTCTTCTCCCCCCCCCCCGGGTTTTTGTGTGTGTGTGTGTGTGTGTGTGTGTGTGTGAATTTATATATTAATTTTTAGCTCCCACCAATAAGTGAGAACATGTGATATTTCTCTTTCTGTGCCTGACTCGTTTCACTTAGTATAATTCTCTCAAGGCCCATCCATGTTGTTGCAAATGGCAGTATTTCATTCGTTTTTATAGCTGAGTAGTATTCCATTGTGTAGATGTACCACATTTTCCGTATCCACTCACTGATGATGGACATTTGGGCTGGTTCCAACTCTTGGCTATTGTAAACAGTGCTGCGATGAAAATTGGGGAACAGGTATACCTTCGACTTGATGATTTCCATTCCTCTGGGTATATTCCCAGCAGTGGGATAGCTGGGTCATATGGCAGATCTATCTGCAATTTTTTGAGGAACCTCCATACCATTTTCCATAGAGGCTGCACCATTTTGCAGTCCCACCAACAATATATGAGAGTTCCTTTTTCTCCGCAACCTCGCCAGCATTTATCGTTCAGAGTCTTTTGGATTTTAGCCATCCTAACTGGGGTGAGATGGTATCTCAGTGTAGTTTTGATTTGCATTTCCCGGATGCTGAGTGATGTTGAGCATTTTTTCATATGTCTGTTGCCCATTTGTATATCTTCCTTAGAGAAATGCCTACTTAGCTCTTTTGCCCATTTTTTCATTGGGTTGCTTGTTTTTTTCTTTTAAAGTTGTTTGAGTTCCTTGTATATTCTGGATATTAATCCTTTGTCAGATGTATATTTTGCAAATATTTTCTCCCACTCTGTTGGTTGTCTTTTAACTCTGTTAATTGTTTCTTTTGCTGTGCAGAAGCTCTTTAGTTTGATATAATCCCATTTGTTTATTTTTCCTTTGGTTGCCTGTGCTTTGGGGGTCCTATTCATGAAATCTGTGTCCAGTCCTATTTCCTGAAGTGTTTCTCCTATGTTTTCTTTAAGAAGTTTTATTGTTTCAGGGTGCATATTTAATTGTTTAATCCATTTTGAGTTGACTTTAGTGTATGGTGAAAGGTGTGGGTCTAGTTTCATTCTCCTGCATATGGATATCCAGTTCTCCCAGCACCATTTGCTAAAGAGGCAGTCTCTTCCCCAGTGTATAGGCTTGGTGCCTTTGTCAACAGCTTCGTAATCCTTGACTTAAGGCTACATCACTGCAATCTGTGCCTCTGAGATTGCACTGCCTCCTCCTCCACTGTGTGTCTCACTTCTCCCTCTGCCGTCCTCGTATCATGACCCTTGTGATTAAATCCGGATATACCAGGATCGTCTCTCGATCTCAAGGTCCTTAACTTAATCACATCTGCAAAGCACCTTTTGCCATGTGAGATCACATTCTCAGCTTCTGGGAAGTAGGACGTGGACTTCATGGGGGCCATTTTTCAGCCTACAACAAATGGGTGTGATTGTGACGCTGATTACAGAAACAGGCTCGATTTTTCCCACACTGTTCTGCAACTCCACAATAATCACCCACCTCTTTCCCCACAGTATTTTTCTACAGCAATCTTCAATGTTAAAAAAAAAATCTAGTCTATTTTCATTGAAAAAGTAATCCGTGCTCGTTGAAAACATTCCAACAATCCGGAAATGCACTCCCTTCCCTCCACCCCCAGAAAAAAAAGAAAGAAAAAAAAGAAAGGCATTGAAACGTCCACCACCTGCCACCTTCTGAATTCACAGTTGGAATGCGTTCACCAAGACTTTTATAAACGCGGTGTTTGTGTTTTGAGATGGAAATGTGGGTACACGATGTTCTGCAAGGTTTAGTTCCACTAAACGAAGCCATGCGTATGGACTACATTGCTCAGCAAGGGTTTTGAAGGTCTATTGATGGGGATTTGGGGCGTCATAAGAATGCGGTGTTGTTCTCACCCTGGCCTCAGGGGGGCGCTGGAGCAGGGCTACCCAGGAGGCCAGGCCACACCCACTTGACTTTCAGGATTTTGGACCAAAGCTGCATCCCGCCTTAAAGCATGGGATCTTAACATTTTCTATGCCTTGGACCCTTGATGAAGCTTTGAACCCCTTCTCAGAATAATTGTTTTGTAACTTTTTATTTTGATGGAATTTCAAACTTAACCAGAAGTTGCAATAGTAAAAGCAACCCTGTATTCCCTTCACCCAGATTGATGCATTGTTAACATTTGTCCAAGTGCTTTAGTATGCTTCCACCACGTATTTATGGGGGGGTGGGGGGCGTGTATATCAATCAGGGTGGTCCAGAGAGAAGAACCAATAGAGAAGACAGAGAGAGAGAGAGAGGAAGAGAGAGACATTTTAAAAAATGGGCTCATGCGACTGTGGGAGCTGGCAATCCGTAGGAAACTAATACAGGAGGTATAGATCCGTAACTATAACTATAGTTACATCTGTTTACATCTTCCCCTGAATCATTTGAGAGGAAGTTGGAAACGTCATGCCCCTTTATCCTAAATTCTTCATTGTGTGTCTCTTAAGAACAAGAAGATATTCTCTGTCATAACCACAGAATAGCTATTGAAATAAGGAAATGTAATACTGATGCAACACTGTTATGTAATCCAGCTCCTCACTGAATTTCATCAATTGTTTCAATAATGTGCTTTATCCCTTTTTTTTTTTTTCAGAATAATGTGCTTCATAAGTACATTTCAAAATGTCTTGTTCTGTTTAAACAGCATGATAACTCCTTTGTTAGTTTGAAACCTGTTTATTTAATCACTTCCCAACTGGTGAAATTTTAGGTGGTTTCCAATATTTTTGTTCACACCACAGCAAGCATCCTTGTATATATATCCTAGGACCCGTACACAAATATTCATTGCAGATGACTCTCTAGCAGTGAAATTACAGGGCAGTGTGTACACACATTCTCTATGTTTGTAACCTTTATGCTGGTGTCTCTTCATCGTCTTCAAGATCCAGATGTGCCCTGCCCAATATGGCAGCCCGCCAGCCACATGTGGCCTCTGAAGGCTCAAAATATGGTGAGTTCAAATTGACAAGGGCTGTGAGTATAACACATATACCAGATTTCAAAGACTTAGTACAAAAAAATCATAAAAGATCTTAATAATTTTTATATTAATAACATGTTAAAATAATATTTTGGAAAAATTGGGTTAAGCAAAATATATTATGTTATTATAATTAAATATCATTATATGTATTAATATAATATGTATAATAATATCATCACTATGACTATACTATATTAATATATCACTAATATCATTGATTTTAATATAATATATAATAATTGTATTATTAGATATGTTACCATTATCATTTCATCTGTTCCTTTTTTTTTTTTATTGCTACTAGAAAATTTTAAATTACATATAAGGCTGACATTTGTGGCCCACATTATATTTTTATAGGACAGCACAATTCTAGAGCCCTCAGCCCACCTGGAGCCTTTGTGTGAATAATTAAGAGGCGCCCTCTCCAGGCAGTCAGAGCCCTGTACTAGAGCACACACACACAGTTTCACAAAGAGAGTCACTTCTGACTCCTACCTTTACATTTATTTCTCTCTCACATACCATGTGTGACTCATGGCTTCCACTTTGCAGTCTAAGATGGCTGCTTGAGTTTCCTCATCTCCAAACAGTAAGGGAAAAAGGAGCCAGGGGAACAGATGTCCATTCCCTTTAAGGGTAAGACTCAGAAGGGACACACTTTGCTTCCCATTCACAGCCCACTGGCTGGAATGCATTCACATGGCTGCACCTAGCTGCAAGGGAGTTTCGGAAACATAGTCTTTAGCTGGGTGGCCATGGGTCTTGTTAAAACTTTATTCCAGGGCTGGTCCATGGTTCACTCGGTAGAGTGTGGTGCTGATAACACCAAGGCCAGGGGTTCGGATCCCATATAGGGATGACCGGTTAGCTCACTGGGTGAGCATGGTGCTGACAACACCAAGTCAAGAGTTAAGATCCCCTTACTGGTCATCTTTTAAAAACAAACAAACAAACAAAAAAACCTTTATTCCAGTGGACAAAAGGGAAAATACATACTAGAGGACAATTAGAAGTCTGTCACAAACAGCATCAAGAAAGGCATCACTAATTTAAATAAAACAATCTTATTTATTATTACTTAAATAAGAAATCTAGTAGAGGAAAAAGTGTGAGAGAAAAAGGATGTGCCACTGATTTTCTTCTGGTTTACTAAAAAATATTCACACATATGTGCATGAAAATAATATTACCAGGGACGTCAATAAAAATAATATTACCAGGGCCATTATTAAGTGAGACAAACTGTGAAATGCAGGAACAGCCCACAAACCACTCCCACTTCTGACACCAACCACAGAGTTTCTAGGTTGCCAACATCACCCTCAGTCTGACACCAAATACAAGTTCAAGGGGCCCCAAGACGTCTTCAGGTTTGATAATTTGCTAGAAAGACTCACAGAACTCACTGAAAGCTGCTGTACTAGTGGTTATGGTCTATTATGGTGAAGGATACAGATTAAAATGCACCAAAGAAAGAGATGAATGGGGCAGAGTCCAGGTGAGTTCCACATTCAGAGCTTCCAGCTGTCCGGTTCTTCTCCCAAAAAAGTCAAGGATGGCTCCAACTTTCTCGGCTGCCATATGTGGCAATATAAATGGATTACTGCCAATGAGAAGAGCTCACTCAAGCTTTGGTGTTCAGTCTTTGTTGGGGCTTGGTCATGTATACCTGGCTGGTCACCAACATGGCTGATCTCAGTCTCCAGCCCCTCTGCAGATCAAGCTGATACTACATGACCCAAAGCCCCCACCCTCAATCACATTGTTAGACTATCTGGCACCAAAGGCCCCAGGTAAATAAAGACACTTTTATTAGGTGAGACATTCGAGTAACTTAGAGATGACCTCCCAGGAGCTCAGAGTGAAGGCCAGACCTCTCTTTGGACAATGTTAAATTTTTTACTATGCAACAACTGTAAGGAAAATAGAAACAATTTAGTCAGGCTTCCTCACCTCCTATCAGGCAGGACATAATTCAGCACATTTTTGCACATACACTGTGAACTAGTTATATAAGAATAGTGTAACTGTGCATGTGCGCTTATGTAATCCTTAGCTTCTGGCCACTATTGTGTACTTGTAATGTAAGAGAGACAACTACTCTGAACTGCAAGTCGGCAGAGCAGCAGAGTGGAGGCAGAGCTCCTGTCTGAAATAAAGCATGTCTGTTGTGCCTGAGGTTGCTAGAATCTTCTTTCAACTACCTGACTCGTGATCTACACAGGATGGGGCAGAGGGATCAATGATTCCAGCCCAACAAACGACCGATTGTAATTACAGACTTTTTAGAAGTGAAAAGTTATTTACGTAGGACATAAGAACAAAATCTGAAGTCTGGGTGTCTCATAAGATTCCTTTGTTAGAAATAATCTTTACAGAGTATTTTTATGATATAGAATCATGCCTGCTTTCCTGAAATTGTGGAGAATGAAAAGCTTTTTTTTTTCTCGTCTTGCTGTGATTTGTTTTTACCAGCAGTTAGAAAGGCCTACAGTTTCAAAGTAAAATCCTGGGATTCTTCCAGTTAGCACTAAGAGAAAAAAAATTGGTACGTCTGACAACCCACAGAGGAGTGGAAGAAGAAATATTACATATCTCTGGCAAAGGATTTGTACCTGGAATCTATAAAGAACTCTTACAAGTCACAAGAAAAAAGCAGCCCAGTAGTAAAATGGGTTAAAGTCTTGAATAGGTATTTCATAAAAAGAATATTCAGATAGCTAAATAAATACATTAAAAAGTGTGGATGACTTTCTTGGTCAACAGGGAAACACAAGTTAAAATCATAGTGTGGTTCTACTACACGCTCATGAGAAAGACTAAGATAAAAAAGCAGGAAACAGAGCAACCTGAATCCTCACACACAGCTGCAGGGAGTGTAAAATGGTGCAGCCACTTTAGGAAGCTTTGCATGGTATCTACTAAAATTAAACAGGCACCTAACCTATGACCTAGCAAGCCCACTCCTAGGTATTTACTCAATGGAGAAGCAAGCATGTCTGGTAAAAGAATGTTCTAGAATGTTCATAGCAGCTTTATTGTTGGTAACAACCAACAACTGGAAACCAACAAGAAATCCATCAACAGTAGAATGGATAAATAAATTGTATATTTAATAAAACACTATATAGCAGTAAAAAGGAATATGAAAACTAATAGTAAAAAAACTTATTCATGTAACAAGCAACATGGCTGAATCTCAAAGCCATTATGTTGAGTGAAAGAAGCCAAATACTAAAGCATACATATTGTATAATTCTATTTAAATGAAGTTTAAGAACAGACAAAAGTAGACTTTGGTGTTGTAAGCCAGGATAGAAGTTACTTCTGAGGGTTAGAAACTGAAAGGCAGAGTAGGGGGAGCTTGGTGTTTCAAAACATTCTGTTTCCTGATCTAAGTGTTGTTTACTCAGGGATGTTCAGCTGTGAAAAAGGTATAAAGCCATACCCTTATGATTTGTGAAGCTTTATGTCTGAATCTTATTGATGGAGTTTGGATGTGTTGTCCCCTCCAAAACTCATGTGGAAATTTGATCTCCAATGTGGCAGTGTTGGAAACTGATTGAGTCATGGGGGCAGATCCCTCATGAATGGATTAATGCTCTCCCTGGCGGAGGAGGGGAAGTGAGCGAGTTCTTGCTCTATTAGTTCCCACGAGAACTGATTGTTTAAAGGACCCTGGCACCTCCTCTCTCTCTCTTGCTTCCTCTCTCTTGCTTCCTCTCGCCATGTGATCTGCTTGTACCTGCCAGCTGCCTGCCACTTTCCACCATGAGTAGAAGCAGTCTGCGGCCCATGCCAGATGCAGCTGTCCCAGAATCGTAAGCCAAATAAACCTCTTTCCTTTATAAATTACCCAGTCTCATGTATTTCTGTCATAGCAATACGAAATGGACTAAAACACTTATACTTGAGTTAAAAGTTGTGTTCTTTTAAGGAGATCTGAGAGACTTAAAATTTACACAATGGAAAAGAAAGAAGCAGAAAAGGGTCACTGCCAATTGGCATATGGAACACGTGTTATTTTGCATCTACTATCCCTAGCACTTTGCAAAGCCCAGCTCCCATCAGGAACGGATGGGCTGAGCAGGTGGCTGCAGCCACCATGCTCGAAGAGAAGCACTGTGCTCAGCCACCAGCCTGCCAGTGGCCACAGAAAGCCCAGAGCCAGCCAAATGTTGCTTGTCACTCACCACCACCCCCTTGCATGGCGCTGAGGTTCCTCAGCTTTCAAGATGGGATGTGGTAGGCCTATCGGCAGTGGTTCTTGGGTCCACACAGCCTTCCAACCCTGGCCTGACTGGTTTACCAGAATTTTGAGCACCAGCTGGACAGTAAGCACCAGGGAGAGGCTGGGAGGAAGAAGCTGGAGGACACATCAGGCAGAGGGCCTCTCAAAGGCTGGCATAAAACACCACCACCAGCAACAATAATAATAATAACAGCCCGGCTATCACTGAGAGATTGCTCAATGCCAGGCACTGTCCCAAGCACTTCACAATAACCAAAGTTGGTGGAGATGAGACATGCCAACCCTAACAGAATGCAGAATGGAACTTATATTCCTATTACTCTGAATATTCTAGAAGTTTCTAACTCTAAAGTTGTAAATGTGTAAGAGTGTGATTCTAAGATGTCAGTTCTAAGTTGTAAGTATGTAAGAGTTTGATTCTAAGATGTCAGTTCTAAGATTGATTGCTTGACAAAATGCACTCTTTTTTGGTGTACAGATCTGCGATAAAAGCATAAAGTCATGTAACTGTTGTGGCGCAGACTCGACAGAGAAGTGATCAGCACTCAGAGGGTTGGAGAGTAAGGTATTTTATCATGCCAGTGGGCCCAGACGAGCCAGCACTCCAGGCTCTGAGCCCCAAGCTCAAGTGTTACAGGGTTTATATAGGCAACTCTTCCAGGTTTTTAAGTTTCACTTTCTCAGCATTCACATAGCTATTGCAATAAGCAAGCACAGTTTACAGAAGCAGGAGTGCAGAGCCGTTCATTATCAGTAAAGCTAATACAACAAGCAGGTTCTGTTTTAAAGGCAAAACAAGCTACTGAAAGAATTCATTTTGAATCTTCCCAATACAACCACCACTACAGACAAGACACAGAACAGTCCCATCACCCCAGAAAGTTCTCTCGGGCTGCTTCTTTACAGTCAACCTCTCCCACCCCCACACCCCACCAACCCCTGTATGCCCTGGCAATCACTTATCTATTCTCCATCACCATAGTTTTGCCTTTTCAAGAATGTCATTTAAATGGGATCATACAGTATGTAGCTTTTTAAATTTGACTTCTTTTACTTAGCATAATACATTTAAAACTCATCCTTATTGTGTGTATCAAAAGTTCCTTCTAATTTCTAAGTGGTATTTCATCATATAGATGTATCACAGTTTGTTTATTCACTCACCAGTAGAAGGACATTTGAGTTGTTTCCACAGTTTGAAGCAATCTTGAAAAAAGCCACTGTAAACATTCTTGTACACGGTTTTCTGGGATCCTAAGTTTTCACTTCTCTTGAAATGACTGTGTTAGTTTTCTGTGACTGCTGTAACAAATTGCCACAAACTGGGTAGCCTAAGACAATACAAATTTATGCTCTCACAGTTCTGGAGTCCGGAAGTCTGAAATCAAGCCGTCGGTAGGGCTGTGCTCCAGCCAAATGCTCTAAGGGAACATCATTCCTTGCCTTTTCCAGCTTCTGGTGACTGCTAGCATTCTTTGGCTTGTGGCCACATCACTCCAGTCTCTGCTTCCATCTTCACATGGCTTTCTTCTCTGTGTCTGTGTGTTTTCCTCTTCTATCTCTTATAAGGACACTTACCACTGAATTTAGCGTTCTCTGGGATAATTCAGGATGGTCTCACCTTGAGATCTTTAATTTAATTACATCTGCAAAGACCCTTTTTCCAAATAATGTTACATTCACAGATTCTGGGTGGACACATATTTTGTGAGCCACCATTCAACCCACTACACTAACAAACTGTTTTCTGAGGGGCTGCACCATTTTGCATTCCCAGCAGCAGATTCTCTGATTTTAAAGGTCCTAACCTGCGCTGGGTTGGGGGGAAACAAGGGGAAATGCCCCAGAATCTTCCCACTGATGGATGGGGAGGCTGGGAAGTTGACGGAGCAACTCCTATCACCTTTTGGGTAAGAGTTGCCCCAGAGGACATTAAACTTCCCCACACTGTTGGGGTGCATCTGGGGTCCAAGTAAGTTCACTGATACCAGAGAAAATCAATAGGAAAGAAATGGGTACCAAGCTGAGAAGTCTAGAGGCTGTCCCTATGCTGGACACTGTCAGCCCCAGCTGCAGGTGAACCTAGGTGGGTCAAAGGGTGACACAGAGGGACATCAACAGTGTCCACTACACACGGATGACCCTTGACAATTTTTTTTTCCAGAAAATTTTCTCTGCCCTAGCCAAAAGAAGTAATTCTCTTTCTGCCAGTAATTTTTTAAAATTAATATAAATCAGTTTTTCTACTTCATCTCTAAATCAGTGTTCAAAAAATAATAATAATGTAACACTATCAGGTTTAAGGAGCACTGAATTGTTACCTGTTCTGAAGAACAAAATCATCAGCATGCCCAGGAGGCTCTAATATCTCAACTGGCTTGGAAGACATGGAAGCTATGTACAAACAATGAAGTAGAGCTAATCGGGCATGTAAAACAAGCATAAGAAATATCCTTGAGGAAATAAGGGGGTATATTGCAAACTTGAAGCAAGAAGAGGAAGTTATGAAGTAGAACCTAACTGGAGATAGGGATAAAAAGTGTATAATTACTGGAATAAAGAACTCCATAGGCATGTTGAATGGCAGAATAGATACAGCTAAAAAACGAATGTGCAAGGTAAAAATGCTGCCCCAGAAGGTATCAGTAAGGGACAGAAAGAGGGAAACTGTAAGGAAAAAAATTAAGATATGTAACAATGCAAGTAAAAGTTCCAGCTTCCGTCCACCAAATAGAATCTCCCTGAAAAAGAGAAAAGAGAGCATGGGTAAGAAAACACTGTGTGAAAAATTATTCTCTAAGAATTTCCTAGAACCAAGGACGTCATGCTTCCTACTGAAGTGTTTACTACATAATGAGCAAGATAAACTAGAAGAAAAGTAACAAAACCAAATAAATGCTAGTAACAGCTTAAAATATCAAAGAACTAGAGAAAATCACAAAAGCCTCCAGAAAGAAAAAAAAATAGATTTCTTACAAAAGAAAAAGAAGCTGGGGGCTGGCTAGTCAGCTCACTTGGTTAAGAGCGTGGTGTTCTAGCACCAAAGTCAGGGATCCGGATCCATGTACTGGCCAGCTGCAAAAAAAAATAATAATAGAATAAGAATCTGATGTCAATGTGTGCGTGCTGCTGGAGGGGTGCTTAGGGGAACTGCACACTCGTGAGAACAATTATCGGACTGCCATCTCTAAGGAGAGATAAGAGAAGAGACATAGAAAAAGGGATAAGAGAGATGGGAGAAGACAAGGGTTGGTAGGTGGGTGAGAAGGAAGAGGGGAGGAAGGGGAGAGGTAGAAAGACGTGAGGAAATATCAATGAGAGGCCAAGAAGAGAAAAAGTGGAGGTAATGGGAAATGTTTTGCCCTTGACCTTGCCGTTTTTCCAATTTGGGGCTGCCCAAGGCCCTGTGTGGCCTGGGTTGTGGTGCTTAAAGAAAAAAATGTGGGTGAGGAGAGAAAATGAGTCTTGAGATTTTCCATCGGTCTGAGCTGTTTTCTAGGGTTCAGGGGTAGGGAGTCAAATAGGGTCTCCCAGTCTCCATCATGAATTCTGAACAGGGAATAGCGCAGACAAAATTCATGCTCACCAGGAGAGCAGAATGGGGGTTTTAGGCTCCGAAAGATCTCCCAAGAGAGACTACCAGAGACCGAGCACCTGGGGGCTGTGCCCAGGCTCTCTTCCTGAGCTTTGGGATCCTCCCAGGCCCAGAGAGGCTATGCAGGTCCACAAGCTGCCTAGCATTCTGGTGACTTCCCCCAGCCAAGTCCTCTTGCCTACAGTTTTGGGGTTGCTGTCGGAGCCCAGCAGCCCACCTTCTCTTTTCCCACTTCAGCTCTCTGGACTCACCCTTCCCTGCTATTCAGGTACTTCCTGGTGTTAGGTTGGGTTCCAAAGCAAATCTCAAGATGGGATTCATGGAGAAGTAATTTCTTAGGAAGTGGTTCCCAAGAAAAAACTGTTGGCAGGAGGGAGGTGAGGAAGTGAGACAGGTGTCAACCTAAATAACAGACATAGAGGGAGACTCTCTAAAAGAAAATGATATTTATTTGAGAATGGAAATATGTGTGCCATAGCAAACTAAGTGCATATTCAGGGAGGTAAAAGAAGACAAAGGTTTTTAAAGGAAGAATGAGGAGGGTGACGTAATTGTCTTGAGATCATTATGCTTGGCTGCAAGGATCAATAGTGGCACCAGTCTGAGGATGGACAGGCACTTGCTGGGCAGATGTCCTCACAGAAGTACTTTTTCGTGTAAGGTTGTGATGGCCTCTGCAAAAGGTTGTGGTTGTTGCAGTCTTTCGTGATAGCTCTTGTTATCAAGCATTTATGCTGAGAGCCCCTCCTTCATGACCTTCCCTGGCTCAGAGTTTTTAACCCGAGTGACTCCATTTTTATTCTGACAACCTTCACACAGGGAAGAGAAGGATGCCAAGCATCCCAGAAAGGGTAACTGGCTCAGTCCCACGAGGGAGTCGGAGATGTAAATCACACTTCAGAATGGGCCCCAGTAGGGCTCTGGGAGTTGAAGTGTTTATTCCCCTACAACCGTCGGCCATTGGATAAGAGCTGCATGGGGACGGGAGGCTAATTTTCAGTCACTTCCTAATCTGGCAAAGTAGGTTCTAGAAGCAACAAAGGGAATAGACACTGGCTGGCAGGAAGCTGGTGTGCACAAAAGGAAGAAGGAATCTGGAGGTGTGGAGGCAACACAGAGCATCGGTCGAATCTCTCCACCTCCACCTCCAATCTCATTCCCTTTCCCGTGTGTTAGTGATTTAGCCTTGTCCGGGGTTCATTTCCATGTATGGACACACCCCAGCCACTGTCCACAGTGTCCAGGCTAAAAGCACAAGCTCCGGAGAGATCAGGCAATATAGAGATCCTGAGGACAGAGAAATAGAGGGTGTGTGTCCCAGTTTCAAAATGTACACCCTGGGCTACCATGGAAAGCTGGAGGTGGTAAAGACAAGGATGCTGGTCAACAAATTCCAGGTTGCTAGAACTGACCAAGACAGCAGGATTGCATTGCCTCAGACACATTGAGCAGGACACACAGAAATCAGTAGGTTGGAGCATGGTGTTATAACACCAAGGTCAAGGGTTTGAATCCCTGCAGTGGCCAGCCACCAAAAAAAAAAAGAAAAAAGGAAGAAAAGAAATCACTGAGTTCTGTTACAATTTGGAGAGCCAGTGGATGGTAAAAATGATGCAGGGTGGTCCCTTCTCCATATCACCCCATGTGGTAGATTGCATTATTGGCCCCAATTCTTCACCCCTCCCTACATCCTCATTCTTGCCAAGCTTCATTATGGCCTTTTGAATTTGGGACTGACTATGTGACTTATTTGGCCAACAATACACAAGCAGAAGTGACAGCAGGTCAGTTTTCAGTCCATGCCTTAAGAAGCCATGTATATTTCTACTTGCCATTTCTGCCATTGCCCAGAGAAAAACTTGTCCAGGCTAGACCACTGGTCTCGAGAGGAGGATAAGAAACACACAAAGAAGAAACAACACTGAACCGGAGAGAGCAGCTGTTGCAGCACCCAGTTCATCTTAAGAATTTCAATTATTAGTCATGCAATAAATGGTCTGGTTTTTTAAAAAAAAAAATTTTTTTTAAAGAAAAAAGAAACAGAGCACAGCCACCAAGCCATCTTGTCGACCTGCAGTAAAAAGCAGAGCCTCCCAGCCTTGCTCAGCTTCCTCCCCCATAACCAACATGCTGATACGTGAATGATAGTCAATGGTGGCTGTTTGAAGTCCCTGAGTGTTGGGGTAGTTTGCATAATAAGTAGGTCATTTGTAGAATTGTTTAGGCCAATTTGGATGAAGTAGAGTAGTAATAAAAAGGTTTGGTAGAGCCAAACTGCTGTGTATTCTTCTAAACCTGTGTCTTTTGCCTCCTGGGCACCAGTAAGACTATATTTCCCAGCCTTCCTTGCAGTTCCGTGCGGCCATGTGACTGCGTTCTATGCAATGGACCATGAGTAGAAGAAATGTATGCTGCTTTCAAATGTGGTCCATTAAAAGCTTCTGTGAAGCCCTCCCTGCCATATTCCCCTTCTGATAGGGGATCCTGAATACAGAGGATCTAGTAGAGGCTACCAGGGCCCTATGAGATAAAAAAGCCACCTGACCGAAGATTCTGGGTCCCTGAGCCACATGGAACGTCGCCCACCAGCCAGGAACATTGGCATTGGCCCTTTTCTATTATGTTGTACCACAGAGATTTCCGGATGTAACTCTTACCACATCTAGACTTGCCTAATATCAGAATTGAACTGGGGAGAAGGAAATGAGGAAGTATAGAGAGTTTATGTAAACAGGTTCATAATGGGGCAGTTTGGTAACATGCTCACTCAATACTCATAAACCCTCACTTCTATATTCTCTGCAATCCTTTCATATTTCTTTTTTTTTTTGTTTTGTTTTTTTTTGTTTTTTTTTGTTTTTTTTTGTTTTTTTTGTTTTTTTTTAAATTTTATTTTGTCGATATACATTGTAGCTGATTAATGCTCCCCATCACCAAAACCTCCCTCCCTTCTCCCTCCCCCCCTCCCCCCAACCATGTCCTTTCTGTTTGTTTGTTGTATCAACTTCAAATAATTGTGGTTGTTATATCTTCTTCCCCCCCCCCCGGGTTTGTGTGTGTATGTGTGTATGTGTGTGTGTGAATTTATATATTAATTTTTAGCTCCCACCAATAAGTGAGAACATGTGGTATTTCTCTTTCTGTGCCTGACTTGTTTCACTTAATATAATTCTCTCGAGGTCCATCCATGTTGTTGCAAATGGCAGTATTTCATTCGTTTTTATAGCTGAGTAGTATTCCATTGTGTAGATGTACCACATTTTCCGTATCCACTCATCTGATGATGGGCATTTGGGCTGGTTCCAACTCTTGGCTATTGTAAAGAGTGCTGCGATAAACATTGGGGAACAGGTATACCTTCGACTTGATGATTTCCATTCCTCTGGGTATATTCCCAACAGTGGGATGGCTGGGTCGTATGGTAGATCTATCTGCAATTGTTTAAGGAACCTCCATACCATTTTCCATAGAGGCTGCACCATTTTGCAGTCCCACCAACAATGTATGAGAGTTCCTTTTTCTCCGCAGCCTCGCCAGCATTTATCGTTCATAGTCTTTTGGATTTTAGCCATCCTAACTGGGGTTAGATGGTATCTCAATGTGGTTTTGATTTGCATTTCCCGGATGCTGAGTGATGTTGAGCATTTTTTCATATGTCTGCTGGCCATTTGGATATCTTCCTTAGAGAAATGCCTACTTAGCTCTTTTGCCCATTTTTTAATTGGGTTGCTTGTTTTCTTCTTGTAAAGTTGTTTGAGTTCCTTATATATTCTGGATATTAATCCTTTGTCAGATGTATATTTTGCAAATATTTTCTCCCACTCTGTTGGTTGTCTTTTAACTCTTTTAATTGTTTCTTTTGCTGTGCAGAAGCTTTTTAGTTTGATATAATCCCATTTGTTTATTTTTCCTTTGGTTGCCCGTGCTTTTGGGGTCGTATTCATGAAGTCTGTGCCCAGTCCTATTTCCTGAAGTGTTTCCCCTATGTTTTCTTTAAGAAGTTTTATTGTCTCAGGGTGTATATTTAAATCCTTAATCCATTTTGAGTTGATTTTAGTATACGGTGAGAGGTATGGATCTAGTTTCATTCTCCTGCATATCGATATCCAGTTATCCCAGCACCACTTGCTGAAGAGGCAGTCCCTTCCCCAGTGAATAGGCTTGGTGCCTTTGTCAAAGATCAGATGGCAGTAAGTGTGTGGGTTGATTTCTGGATTCTCTATTCTATTCCATTGGTCAGTGTGTCTGTTTTTATGCCAGTACCATACTGTTTTGGTTATTATAGCTTTGTAGTATAGCTTAAAGTCAGGTAGTGTTATGCCTCCAGCTTTATTTTTTTTGCTGAGCATTGCTTTGGCTATTCGTGGTCTTTTATTGTTCCATATAAATGTCTGAATAGTTTTTTCCATTTCTGAGAAAAATGTCTTTGGAATTTTGATGGGGATTGCATTGAATTTGTATATCATTTTGGGTAGTATGGACATTTTCACTATGTCCTTTCATATTTCTATGATCAGTAAGCTCCCCAGTGAAGAGGCTTCCATTCCTTTAACACCATCTCAATTGCCTGCCCCCTTACCTTCCAAAGTTGATGACTTACAACCTTGCCAAAATTATGAGTTTTCCCCAACCCTGAGCCAGATTTTACTTAGATTCTTTTAACTACTGTCAACCTAAAGGAAGAAACCACAGCAAAAATGTGAATCAGTGAGTTTATTTGGGTCGAGGTTAAGGACTGCAGCCTGGGAAACACAAATCCAAGTTTCCCTGAAGATGTGCTCTACCTGGCAGCGGTTATAGACAGACTTTTTTTTTTTTAAGATGACCAGTAAGGGGATCTTATCCCTTGACTTGGTGTTGTCAGCACCATGCTCTCCCAAGTGAGCTAACCAGTCATCCCTATATAGGGATCCAAACCTGTGGCCTTGGTGTTATCAGCACAACACACTCCCAAGTGAGCTATGGGCTGGCCCATAGACAGGCTTTTAAAGGAAAAAGGAGAAGTTAGGGGGGCAATTCCAAAGTTGTTTGCCAAGAATTTACATTGGTTCACTAAAATAACATGAGCTATGTATTGGCTATACATTGTTCTTTGCATCATAAATTCCATAACATTGCAACAAAGAAAGAGTGATGGTCACATTGTACAACTTGTGATAACATTTGGATAATTTATACCCATTGGTGATGGCAGATAGTCTGGGTACTATTGCTAAAACATATCTTTAGCAATTTTCTCACACATGGGTGAGGGGGATGTGACTGAAGCCCCATGATCATATCTCTCTGGGTTAAATAAGTTTAGAGACCTCATGTCTCACATTATTCTATGCCACTTTTCTTTCTCATTACCATGTGTTAGTAATTTTAGGACACTAAGTAACAGAGACCACTCAGAAGATTTTTGCTGCCACTTCACTGTCAATTTCGATGTTTGATGATATTGATATTACCTATATTGAGAACTACTATCAGTTCAAACAATCCAAGAATACCAAACCCCACTTGAGAATGGGGAAATAATTATCCCTAAGTCTCCATTTTCCTCTTCACCCAGCCTAACACATGGGCACCCAACTAAAGATTACATCTCCCAGCCTCTCTTGCAGCTAGGTGTGGCCACTGAAAAATGTATGGCCAACCAATGGGACGTGAGCAGGAATGTGTTCGCAGCTTCTGAGTGGATGCCCCCTTCCCTCTTCCCATTCAAATTGGCTGGTATTTGGTTGTGTCTGTGAAACATCTTGCACCACGTAGATGAGAGCAATGCCCTAGGAATGGAGAGCAACAAGACAGAATGTAATGCAGGGCCTCTAACACGATAGAGCCCATCATTGCTTCCACTGAGATGCTATATGAGAAGGAAACCAACCTCTATATTGTTTAAATCACTGTTAATTTGAATCTCCAAGACAGCAATTGAGTCTGTATCCTAAGTAATTCAGTTAGACATAGATCAGTCATGTATTCATGCCACAGTCAACACCCCAGCAGGAAACAGTGATTTTTCCAGCAGGCAGAAGTGGACTCAATCATTTTATTACCTTTCTCAGGACAGAAATTTCCATTTCAAGACCTATATCTACCTTTCTCTTACTTAAAGGATGAGTCCCTCTCTGTTCTAGAATAAAAATAGAGAAAGCAAGCCAGTATAATCACCACAACAAAGTACAATTGAAATCCAGAATATACAAGGAACTCAAACAGCTTAACAGCAAAAAAACAAGTAACCCAATAAAAAAAGGGGCAAAGGAGCGGAGTAGGCATTTCTCAAAGGAAGATATACAAATGGCCAACAGACACATGAAAAATGCTCAACATTACTCAGCATTCAGGAAATGCAAATCAAAACCACTTTGAGATACCATCTCACTCCAGTTAGGCTGCCTAATACCCAAAAGACTGAGAATAATAAATGTTGGTGAGGATGTAGAGAAAAGGGAACCCTCCTACACTGTCGGCGGGACTGCGAAATGGTGCAGCTTTTATGGAAAATGGTACAGAGTTTCCTCAAACAATTACAGATAGATCTACCATATGACCCAGCTATCCCACTGCTGGGGATATACCCAGAGGAATGGAAATCATCATGTCAAAAAGACACCTGTACTCCCATGTTTATTGCAGCAGTGCTATTTACAGTAGCCAAGAGTTGGAACCAGCCTGAATGCCCGTCATCAGATGAGTGGATAAGGAAACTGTTGTATATCTACACAACAGAATACTACTCTACTGTAAAAAAGAATGAAATACTACCATTTACAGCAACATGGATGGACTTAGAGAAAGTTATATTAAGTGAAATAAACCAGGCACAGAAAGAGAAATACTGCATGCTCTCACTTCTATGTGGGGGCTAATAAAAATAAATAAATAAATATACAAACAAACAGGGAAAGAAGACACAACAATCACAATAATTCTTTGAACTTGTTAAGATAAGTGAACAGATATGATATTAATGTGGGGAGGGAGACAGAGGGAGGTAAAGGAGGAATTGGTAAAGGGACATGAAAATCAACTACATTGTATACTAGCAAACTAAAAAAAAATTTTTTAAGTACAATTGAACAAATGATATGTAGGTTGTTTTGTTTTCTCCTTCCTCACTGTTGCTTATTTTCTGAGAATGGGGCACAGAGATCTTTGGGTAATTTGCTTAAGAAAATTGGTCATAGTTTATAAACTCAATCTTATTCCTTGAGCAGGAAACAATACATTTTATCATGTATTATATCTCATAATAAGTGACCTGAATGTTGACCCCTGTCCGTCCCTCCATCTGGATGGACCCAACCCTCGTGGATGATGGATATACCCAGGAAAGATAGTGCCAGCCCTATTCAACATCCCGACGGCTCAAAAAGAGTAATCAGCAGACAAAGACCACACTGGTTATTTTAACAGAGAGAATTTGATATGACGATTGTTAACCGGGTATCGGAGAACTGAAAAGGCAAAAAGGGAACTCTAAGGCATTCATTCTCCAACTGCAGTCCCCAGACCAGCAGCATCAATATGGCCTGGAAATTTATTAGAAATGCAAATTATTGAACCCTACCTAGGTCAGAAACTCTGGAGGTGGATCCCAGCAGCCTGTTTTTTAACAAGACCTCTGGATGATTCTGATGCATACTCAACTTTGAGAACCATTGCACTGAGGTATCTTGCAGAAAGTAATTACCACCATAGGGCTGGGGAAACAAAGGGGAAAAACTAGAATTATTAAAACTCGTAACCTTAGAGGAGAGCCTCCTGGGGCTGGGACCTGGATCTCTGTCTCTAATTTAGCAAATAGAAAGAAAGGACATGCAGTTGAATTTGAATTTCATATAAACAACCAGGTGACACCAACAGGAAAAGGAAGCCAGAAAAGAAACAGGAAGAAGCAGCAGATAGGAAGTAGCAAATCCTTTCTTCTTCCTCCAGCCTAGAGTTTTCCTCCAGAGCCCCCTATTGGTGGAGTCTAATAGGGAGCCAGCTGGCAAAGGGGATAAGGGGTTTGCAGAGTCCCAGCCCCCGCATCACAGAGTATAAAAGGTGGATTTAGAGCTAGGAGAAAATAACTTAACAACCAGAACAGTAATCGTCTCCTTTTCTCAATCTCTGGTTCCTTCCAGGCAGGAATATCTACAAGCGAACCGAGCAAACCCGTGTGGACAAGTAACTACAAGATTCATTGCCAACACTGAGATGACCAGAGTCGGTGGAGTGTGAGCAGAAGTGACTTTAGTCTAGAGTGGAGCTCCAAGACAGGGGAGCACTTCGTCCACCCTTGCTCTCCTCCTTCCATTGGAACCTGGATGTGGTGACCCAGCCCTGCAAATAATGACAAGGTCCTAGGAGACGGTGAAGCCACAGCTGATGTACGGGGAAAATCCACCTGCCAACCTGTAGCACCCATCCTGGACTGTGACACACAAGTGAGAAATAAACTTTTCTTTTTAAGCCTTTGTTGGCTTGGAGTCTATTTGTTACAACAGTTCATGGCACCCGAACCAATACATGCTACTGTGCATTACACAAAGTATTTCTCTTCCTGGTCTCACTCTTCATGGCTCACACTCCTCCCAATACTTCCCCAAATCTCCCGAGATAGAAATAACCAGCTGATGGGGGGCACTTCCACCAATCACTTCTTACTTTATTTGCATACGTTTTTTTCTTTTTCCACCACTAATATTAGGTGTGGGGAGGATGTCCTGTTGCCAGGGCTACTAAGAGCGGCAAATGCCCAGTTCAGCCTTAACAGGGACATGGGGATGTCATTCATAACTTTAGGACCAGGACAAGAAATTACCATGACAGATGGACAAACAGAATAACAGGCTTCTCTTTGAAGGTCTTATTCACAGGGCACAACAACAATTTCTAAACCTTCAGAGTCTTATCGGACTCTTTGCTCACATGACACGTCAACGACAAATTTCATTTAACAAAGAGCAGAGTCAAGCTGGTAGCAGTTATTAGCATTCAGACAAGTCCTCAGATCACACAGGAAAACAAGACTGATGTGAGTTTTTTTAATTTTATATCTGATTTACTGAGATTATTTTAAGTTGTGTCTCATACAGTATAATATCTCACTCTCTGTCACTGTAGGGAGGGAACACTGCCTTCATCTCTCCCAGAGATTCTTTTTTTTCCCCACCCTCTCATGTGCAATACTTTATCTTTTTAATTGCAGTAGAATATACATAACATAAAGTTTATCATTTTAACCATATCAAAGTCTAGAGTCCAGAGGCATCAAATACATTCACACCGTTGTGCAACCATCCCCACCATCCATCCACACAACTCTCTTCATCTTGCAAAACTAGAACCCTGTACCCATTAAACAGTAACTGCCCATATTCCCCTCCCCCAGTCCCTGGCAATCGCCATTCTATGGTCTCTCTATGAATTTGACTACTCTAGGTACCTGAGCTGAATCATGCAGCATTTGTCTTTTTGTGACTGGCTTATTTCACTTAACATAGTATCCTCCAGGTTGATCCATATTGTAACTGTGCAGAATTTATTTCCTTTTTAAAGCTGAATTATATTCTATTGTATGTCTATACTACATTTTCATCAATGGACACTTGGGTTGTTTCCACCTTTTGGCTGTTGTAAATAATGCTGCTATGAGCATGGGTGTACAGATCTCCTTGAGACCTTGCTTTCAATTCTTCTGGATATTGCTATGGTCTGAATGTGCACCCCAAAACTCATGTGTTGGAAACTTAATTTCCGATGCAACAGTGTTGGGAGATGGCTCTGCCTTCATGAATGGATTAATGACGTTGTAAAAAGAGCTTATGGAAGTGGGTTCCCCCTCTTCTGTTCTTCTGCCATGTGAGGACATGGCATTCATCCCCTTCTTTGCCCTTTCACCCTCCACTATGTAAGGAAGCAGCATTCCTCCCCCCAAGAGGATGCACCATCAAGGCACCACATTGGAAGCAGAGAGCATCCCTCACCAGACATCTGAACCTGCTGGCACTATGACCTTGTACTTCCCAACCTCCAGAACTGGGAGAAATAAATTTCTGTCCTTTATAAATTACCCAGTCTCAGACATTCTGATATGGCAGCACAAATGGACCAAAACAGGTATATACCCGTATCAGAAGTGTAACTGGCGGATAACATTTTATTAATTATGGAAACAAAGTTTGGGGTCCAAGCTCTAGAATGTCATTGGCTAGCATAATAATAATCAAAAAGCAAGCAAGAGGAACTCGCTCTTACTGGCAGAAATGGAGAAAGGAATGAATGAGCTCTTACTTAATAGTGTCAAATAACAGAACATTTTCTTCCATGGGCAGGTGTCCTGGGCTCCCCTGACTTTGGGGGATCAAACAGAGGCAAATCCCTCCACAGCTCTGCCTCCTTCCCCTTGCGTATCTTCTCTCTCCCAGGTTCCCACTGACCTTTAGTCGCTCTCCTGCACTTCTATCTACCGGCCAGATCTCAAGCCTCTCCCTCCTCCCCTGAAACAGATTCTTTCTCTGATCTTCCTGCTTCTCCCCTCGTTCATCTCCTTGTTGACAGAGAACAGAGGGGCCGCACATGGCGACTGGCCACACTCCGTGGGCCCCTAGGTCCCTCTCTGCCTGGTTCTGCCTGAGCGGTATCACCCCACTTCCTCCCCTGTCTTCTGGCTTCTGGCTGGATTTGTCCAAGGGAGGGGCCAGCAGGACTAGAGGGTGAGAGAAGAGAAAACTTGACCAGGGTATTGATCACCCTGGGTCCCCCTGTTCCACCCCAAATTTGGCGGTGGCTGTGTCCCTCCACCTCCAGCCACAGCTTCCATCCAGTGACCCTCTCCCCTGGCTCCAGCTCTAAATCACCACTCCCTCTCCTGTCCCTTCAGGCCTTAGGGTGGTAAGTGCTCCCCACCATTGCTAGTCCCTGGGTGCCTCATCACACCTTTCCCTGTGCCGGTGTCTCTGAAAATAACTGCAGTGGGTGGAATGGTGCCCCTCCCCCAGAAGTCATGCTGACCCAAAACCTATGGATGTGAGTTTATTTGAAAAAAGGGTCTTTGCACATACAATTAAGCGAAGGGCCTCAAGATAAGGTCATCCTGGATTTTCTGGGTGAGCCGTAAATCCAAAGACAAGGGTACTTATAAGAGACAGAAGAGGAGAAGACACACACAGGAGAAGGCCATTGGAAGATAGAGGCAGAGATGCGAGCGACACAGCCACAAGCCAGGAGAACCACGAACCACCAGAAACTGGAAGAGGGAAGAAACGATCTTCCCAAACCGTCAGAGGAAACACAGCCCTACTGACCTCGATATCAGACTTCTGCTCTTCAGAATTGTGAGAGCATAAATTCTTGTCATTGTAAGCCACCCAGTTTGTGGTCATTTGTTATGGCAGCCACAGGAAACTAATACATGAGCACTTCATTAAACCCTCCTCGTGCAAACTGTCTGGAGCATCCCCCAGGTTTGCCGTCAGGATCCTTACTGATACCCATACTGCTTTCCTTAACTTCCCTCTGCCTAACGTCCCTAACTTAGCCACTGCCCCATCTCCCTCCTCTCCTAGGATGATCGAGGAAATGCTCGTGTCTAACTCATCCCATCTTCTCCCATGGTCTTGGGAAACTTAATCCATTGGATTCCACTCTCTGCCCTGCATCTTCAACATTTCTCTCCACTGAAGTCCCTCAAATCTGTACACCACTAATAATAATAGGAATAGTAATAACAAATGCTTAATGTACGCCAGGCACTGTTCTAAGCATTTCACACGTGTTAGCTCGTTTAATCCTCACAGTCTTATCAGAGGGACTCTGTTGTGACCCCAGTGTACAGAGGAGGAAACCGAAGCACAGAACAGAGAAGAAGCTCAAACAATGGCTTCCCTGTCCCAGCCAAAGTTCTTAGACATCATTCCAGCGTTTTCCATTTTATTACCTCACCTGGACTTCTTAACCTAATCAAGCTAAACTCTGTCCCTATCATTCTGCCAAAACAGCAGCAGTATTCATGTCTCAGGATAGATTTTTCTTAAAAACTGAGGTAAAATTCACATAACATAAAATCCTCCATTTTAAAGTGTACAATTCAGCGACATCCAGCATTCACAATGTTGTGCAACCATCACCACAAACAATTTCGTAATATTTTCATCATCCCCCCCAAAAATCCCATACCCATTGAGCAGTCATTCCCCAATCTTCCCTCTCCCCCAGCCCCTGGTAATCACTAATCTACTTTCTATCTCTATGGATTTGCCTATTCTGAACATTTCATATAAACAGAGTCATGCAATATATGGCTTTGTGTCTGGTTTTCACTTAAAAGTTTTCAAGATTCATCCATGGTGTAGACGTGTCAGAGCATGTTCCTTTTTGTTGCTGAACAACATTCCATTGACTGGATATTCTGCATATTGTTTCTCCATTCATCAGTTGATGCGCATTTGGGTTGTTTCCACTTTTTGGCAAATATGAATAATGTTTGAGATAGGAGGTGCTCAGTTTCCCTGGGCTCAGGTTATAGGACATGCCTGTAGGTTTCAAGCCATTCCCCAAGGTGTCAGGCCCCTTCACTAGGCCCTCCCCTAGAGGAAAGTTACCGTTGCTGGTTAGACCTATTTTGGGCACCAACTTGTGGAAGTGAGACCTCAGGCAGCTGGCTTTTGCAAATCCAGTGGCTGAGCACGCTCAGTAGAGAGGGGTTGTATTATCCTGGCAGCCAGGCATGCTCAGTAAAGTGGAGTTTATCCTCTGAATGACCTTCCACTAGAGATGCTAGAGAGCACAGAACATTCTTGAATGTCTCTGGGTGCATGTGATAGGATTTGACCAAAGAACATGCTCCAAGAAAAGACCAACTGAGCGTGTGCAAGGCTAATGTTACAGAACTGGAACCACCCCCTTAGTGGAATATTCATTAGATAGTGAAACCATAAAAGCCAAATCCCAGCAGGAAGAGGATTGCTGCTCACTCTCCTGGAGCCACCCTGTGTTCTGCTTGTGGAGTGTGTATTTCTCTCTTTTTGTATCAAACTTACTTTGAACAAGCAGCTGCTTATTCTCCTGAGCCAGCCTGCACTCTATACTAAATTTTAAGTATGTATTTCTTAGTTTCTATTAAACTTAGTGTGGGCCCTGCTCAGTGTCTGGAGCTAAGCTGCGCTCTCTCTGTGGAATCTGTATTTCTTATCTGTTATATTAAACCCGTTCTCATTTTCTACTGTAACTTTGCCCTTGAATTCTTTCCTGTGGCAGAGTCAAGAAGCTGGTAAGAGGACGGGGTGGGTTGAGGCCGACTATTGGGGCCCTCAGACACTTCCTCCAACATCAATATTGCTGTTTCCTGTGGTTCTATCTCTGCATTACCTCAGTTTTCTCTGCTTTTTCAATCCTCCAATACTGTTTAACCAATTTCCTACTCTACATTCTTTAGCGTAATACAGTGTGATTTTGTTGGAGTGAGCAGGACTGAAGCCAGGTTGAGACGTAAAACCACCTGGACTGCAGGAAAATTTAAAAGACAGTTTTTCTTTCTTAGCATGTATTTCTCTGAGTTCCCTCTTTTTTCATGGTTATTTGATATTTTGAACCTTAGTTATGGAGCAAGATGACATTATTTACATGAATATAAAGTTTTCAGTCAGTCTAGCACTGCAGACTTGTTACAAGCATGTACTATCCAGACCTTAAGAAAACAAGGGAGATACCAGTAAAGCTACGCTGATCCCACCTCCAGCAGGATCTTGAGGTAACAGCAAGCCCCGGAGCAGGAACCAGGTGGAGGGACCTTGCACCTGGCTCCTTGCACCGAGTTCCCCCCCTCCTGCTTTTCACTTCTCAGTTTCCATTCCCTCAGCCCCCTCTTTAAAAACCCCTCAGTAAATCTGAGTCTAGGAGATGGCTTTAGTCTGGCCATTCTTTTTCAGGTTTACCAGAGACATGGGTGAGCCTCACATCTCTCCTCAGCTCACTGGTATTCCTGAATAAAAGCCGACTTCCATTTTCACCAACAATTGGCTTTTGACTTGTTTATTTTTGTTTGGGGTCAGACAGCTAGACCTGGGCTTGGTAACATATTTGGGGAAGCCTTGGCCAGAGGCTGAATGTCCTGAGGTAACAGATTTTGGCAAATCAAGCCAGGGGTTTTTGTTTGGGGCAGGCAGCGGAACTTGAGCCTGGTAAGAAGATTTGGCAAGCTTCAGCCAGGAGGTGCGTGCTCCCTAGTATCAATTTAAGTTTTCCTGACTGGTTGCAGATTGATACAATTAGCAAAAGGTATTAACGTGCAACTTTTTGTTTGAACCTATATTTTTAATTCTCTTGGGTATGTATCCAGGAGTGGAAGCCTGGCTGTCTTCCAGTCTCATCTCGCCTGCTTGCTCTTGGCAGCATCCGACACCACTGACCAAAACCTCCTTTTCCAGAAATCTCTTTTCCTTGGCTTCCATGATGGGCGCCCCATGCTCCGGCCGCTCCTCTGAGAACTCTAGCCTCCTTAGTTGGGCAGAGAGGCAGACCCGGCTGCAGCTGCCCAGAAACAGCCATGATGTTTAGCCTCTTCCAGAATGACTCATTTATTGAATGAGTTGGGCCCATCGGGACGCAATTATGAGATGATATTCATTTTTTTCATACTCCTCTTTTGCATCCTGCCCTCTGAGAGGTAGGACAACATGGTGGTTATAGAGCCACACTGTCTGGGTTCAAATCCTGGCTCTGCTTTCTTGCTATAGGACCTTGGGCAAATGACAGTCTTTCTGTACCTCATTTTCCTCATTCATAAAGTGGGGATAGTAACAGTGCCCACCTCATTGGGTTGCTGTGAGATCATAAATGAGATTGGACAGTGCCTGGCATATGATTAGTGCCATAGACAGCATCTTAGCTTGTTTTCTGTCACTTATAACAGAATACCTGAACATGGGTAACTTATAAGAAAGTATTTATTTATTTCAGTTTGGGAGATTGAGAAGTCCATGGTCATGGGAACACATCTGGTGAGGGTCTTCTTCCTGGTGGGAACTCTGCAGAGTCTTGAGGCAGCACAGGAAATCGCAAGACAAGGGGGGTGTGGTGCAGGAATCTCAGATCTTTTTCCCCTTCCTGTGCAAGTTGTGAGTCAGGTAATTGAAAGAAGAAGATACTGGCAGCTTTTTGCAAGGTAGACATACTTTATTCTTCAGATATGAGCTTCACAGACATGTTTTATTCTCAGACACAAACTCAGGCTCTACTCTACTGACCCTCCATGTTCTGCCTTCCTTCCATGCTCCACCAACCAGCAGTTCAGAGCAGTTATCTATATACTATTAGTACACAACAGTGGCCCCAAACCAAGCACTACATAATTACAATAATCATGCTGAATCAGTAAATACACACATGCGCAGTTACACTACTTCTATAACTTGTTTCTAGAGAATGTGCTGAATCTTGCCCATTTGTAACAGATGTGAGGCAAGAGATCCTGACTCAACTTTTCCTACTTTCCTTACAGGGGGCAAGAGCATGCTAATGTGTTTGTGTCTCTCTTCCTCTTGTTATAAAGCCACCAGTTCCTCTCCCACAATAACTCGTTAATCCATTAACCCATTAATCTATGAATCCATTAACGGGTTAATTCATTTGTGAGGGCAAAGCCCTCATGATCTAATCACCTCCTAAAGGTCCCACCTCTCAACACTGCCACATTGTGGATTAAGCTTCAATATGAGTTTTGGAGGAGACATTCAGACCACAGCAGACATGTCAGCTTCTACTGTCCAATTTCCCTTGCTCACTCCTGGGTGAAGCAGGTGGAAGACAAGATACATTTAGTTCTCTCTAGAGCTTCTTCTCCGGCATTTAAAAGTCTGGTCCAGAGGGCCGGCCCGTGGCTCACTCGGGAGAGTGCGGTGCTGATAAAAGTCTGGTCCAATTTGATCCAAATCAAACTTCAGGCTCTCCATGGAAAGTTCATCCAATCCCCATGACTTCCGAGGCCAGGAAAGTTGCCATGAGAAAGGGAACGCAGACTGGATCTATTCCCACTCATGCCGTTCATGGTCAGTGTTGGGGAGGAAAGGGAAATAAAGGGATTTGAAAACCTTTCTTTAATGAAAACATATGCCTATGCAAAAATGTGTACATGAATGTTCATATCAGCTCATATCAACAAGAGCCAAAAGGTGAAAACAACCCGAACGACCATCAGCTGACGAGTGGATGTATAAAATGTGATATATCCATTCAGTGGAATATTATTCAGCCATAAAAAGGAATGAAGTTCTGATAAATGTCACAACATGGATGAAACTTGACAATATTATTCTACTTAAAAGAAGCTATATGCAAAAGACCACTTATTATACAATTCCATTTATACAAAGTGTCCAGAATGGGCAAATCTATGGAGACAGAAAGTAGATTAGTGGTTGCCTGAGGGGAAGGGGGGATCGGGGGTTCATAGCGAAAGGGTACAGGGTTTCTTTTTGGGTGATGAAAGTGTTCTAAAATTGACAGTGGTGGTGGTTGCATAACTCTGTGAATATACTAAAAATCATTGGTGAATTGGGTGAATTGTATGGTATGTGAATTATATCTCAGGAAAGCTGTTACCAAAAAAGTTTGATAGGCATGAATGCACTCTAGTGTTGAAGTCTGCTTGGTGACAAGAGCCCCAGTGGCTGTTCTTTTTCATGAGGGCCTGTCCCACTGTAGCTCCCTTTTCTCAATCCACTGGTGGTGGCGGCTCTGACCAGAAGGTTCTCAGAATTGCCATGTGTGCACAACTCCAGAGAAAGCCTTTGGGCAGTCCACAGTCCGTGGGGTTCTACAGCACTGTCACCATGTCCTCCAAACTCCAGGGAACACACGCCAAGTTTTCTAGAATCTTCCCTCACTTGGCTTGAGGTAGGGAGAAGCACCTCTCTCATCATGTGCAGCATTCCTACAACTCTCTCCAAAGAAACCTCTGTGATAATCTCTATATATAGGCTGGGGTAGAAGATAGGGTAAGGGCCCAAAAGTGTTGAGGCCAGCCCCTTATATAAGTCAGAGCCAGATGATTTAATATTTCTCTTTAGAATGCTGAGATACTTGTCACCTATTGTTTGTGCCATTGGGGGGGCCTCTGCCCCCTAAGAAAACCTTTATTTGATAGCCTGTTAAATTCACCCCATGGATACATTTCATGTTTTCCAAAAAGCCAATTACCGTGTGTAAGTGTGTTGGTTGGGTTGTCAGGAAGCAAACTCTGAGACAGCATTAGGAGTGCAAAGCAGGGGGGCTGGCCAGATAGCTCACTTGGGAAAGTGAGGTGCTGATAATACCTACGTCAAGAGTTCATATCCCATTACTGGCCAGCCCCTGGGGGTTGCGGGGGTGGTTCAAAGGGTTTAGGAATAATAGTGAAAGGAAAAGGGGTGGAAGCAGGATCGAGCTGGGGGAGCCATCAGGACTGTGACACAGGTTAGATGAAGTATCATCCGGCCCAACAGGGAGCCCTGGAGCAAAGACTGCCCATTCTAGGATTCCCACATTGGGTGGAAATGGACAGACCCTGGTAGCCCTGTCTGCTCAATCATAGGATGGGGGCAGCCCCAGGAAGAGTGAGACCTCAGCTCACATGCTGGGGCAGATCTTGAAGGCACTGTCTTAGTTCATGCGGGCTGCTATTAAAAAATGCCATACACTGGGTAGCTTATAAACAACCAAAATTTATTTCTCACAGTTCTGGAGGCTGGGAAGATCACGATCAAGGCAACAGCACATCTAGTGTCTGATGAGGGCCTGCTTCTTATAGAACATTTTCTCACTGCATCTTCACATGGTGGAAGCAGGTAGCTAGCTAGCTCTTTGCAGTCTTTTTTCTGCAAGCACTAATCCCAAAAAGCTCTACTTCTTAATACAATTACCTTTGGAGTTAGGATTCAACCCTTGTCTTACTCTGTTTTGTGCTGCAATAACAGAATACCACAGACTGGGTAATTTATAAACAGAAATTCACTAGCTCACAGTTTTGGAAACTGGGAAGTTCAATGTCAAGGCATCCACATGTTTGGTGATTCTGATTCCAAGATGGTGCCTTGAACATTGTGTCCTCCAGAGGTGAGGAATACTTCATCTTTACATGGCAGAAGATGGAAGAGCAAAGAAGCAAATGGGGGCAAACTTGACCTTCTATAATGGTATCAATCCCACCCGTGAGGGCAGAGCCCTCACCCTATCACCTCCCAAAGTTCCACCTCCTAACACTGCCACAATGGCAACCAAATTACAGCATGAGTTTTGGAGGGGACAGACATACAAATCATAGCAACCCCCAATGGGATCTGAGCAGCCCATCTCCAGGTCTTTCACTGGAAGCCTCTTATAGCTTTAAATAGCATCTACTCAGCAGGAGTTTGATTTTCCTGGTATCATTTTTGCATTTACTTATTGCAGTCAGGGAGAAATTAAATATCTAGCAATTAACATGATATTTCTCCTTTTATAAATTATTCACGTGATTCATAAATACATTCTTGTAAACAATTTTAACAATTCAGAAGTTGAGTAAAAAAATGATGCAATGAGCCCCTTTGTGCCCCTGTGTGATGGGACAGAAACCTAGACGTGGGACTGCTTTGTATAAGGTCTACGGTAGATAACATTATGGGCCCCAGTTCTTCGCCCTCCCTGTATCCACACCCTTGCCATGTAATGTGACAGGTCCCTCCCACTGTGGGTGGTGCCTCTTCCCCAATCCTTGATGATCGGCCAGGTGACTAACTCTGGCCAAGAGAATAAGGCAGATGTGACAGTGTACCAGTTCTGAGCCCAGGCTTCAAAGGATATTGCTCATTCCCACTTGCATTCTTGCATCTCTCCCATCATCATAAGAACATGCCCGGGCTAGTCCACTGGTCCCAGAAGACATTGAGAGATACAAGGAGCAGAACCCACAGAACCACACTCAGTTGAACCCAACTAATCCAACTAACCCCCAGCTGACCAACGGACTCATGAAAAATACTTTATTGTTTTAAGCTATTGAGTTTTGGGGTTGTTTGTTACACAGCAATAGCAAATTGATCCTCAGAGTTATACCTCTTTCTCTAAATCTGGATTCCCCTCATTCACTGGGGATTTCTTTCTATTGTGCATCAGGTGTGGACAGTAGAGTTCATAGCATGTTTTCTGGCCTGAACAAGGCTCCTCTCTTATTTAATGTATTCTCTTTTAGCCCCATTGCCTTCCCCTCATAGGCAACCATTCTAATGTGGTTAACACACATTACTAGTATCATTAATGTTAGCTGCTATAACAAACAAGTCCCCAAATCTTAAAGACCTAAAAGAGAAGTAAAGATTTGTTTATCACTTATGTAAAGTTGGATGCAGGTCCTGCAGCCTCCTCTACCATGTAGCTACACTATCAGGAACACATGGACTTTAAGATCTCGGTGGATGGGGAGAGAGAGAGGTGGAGGAATGTAAGGAAAGTACAAAAAGTTTAGTCAGGCTCACTCACCTTCTATACATCTGTTCCAAATGGGCAAGATTCAGAACATTCACTAGAAACAAGTTATAAAAGAAGTGTAACTTGGCACTTGTGCCCATTTACTGATCCAGCATGATTCTTGTAATTATGTAATGCTTGGCTTGTAGCCGCTATGGTGTACTAAAGGTACACAATAAAGGTAACTGCTCTGAACTGCTGGTCAGCAGAGCAGCAGAGGAGAATGGCAGAGCATGGAGGGTCAGTGGGGTAGGGCAGAGCTCATGTCTGAGGATAAAGCATGTCTGTGAGGCTCACATCTGAAGAATAATATATGTCTACCTTGAAAAAAGCTGCCAAAATCTTCTTTTAATTACCTGACTCATGGCCTGCACAGGAAAGGGACAGAAGGATCTGAGATTCCTGCTCAATAATTGGTGTAGTTTGGCAGGACCTGAGCAGGCAAGGAAGCTACAAGCCCCTTGGGAGGGGGAGGACATAATGGTCACCCTCAAGTCCATGGTACCTGGTGATAGTGTTCCTCTGGACTTGGGCTCCACTGGAAACATTGGACCAAATGGATGGGTCCCCTGAGAGCACAGAGGAAGCTCTCAGGGTATTAAGCTCCATGGTGAAAGACAGGAGTCCCGGAGAGTGGCTGGCCAGATGGGCTGGTTGTGATTTACTGTACTGCGAGCCAGTATGGACTGGGCACTCCATGAGGCAGCACAGCAAACGGCAGACATGCTGGAGAATGAAGTACAGCGACAGGTCACCCCGTTCCTGAAGCTGAGGATGATGACGACCCTGAGGGTGAGTTGGGAGAACCTGTGCGTCTCCTGATGTGACCTGTTGTGCATCAGAAAATGAAATGGGAGCAGCCCATGGGACTGCGTGGAGTACTGGTGGGCAACCCACAAGTGACCCAATGTACCACCTATGTCCCCTGTACTCAAGCTGAGTTGGTTGATTTTGGGGAAACAGTTTTGGCAGAAACAAGGTGAACCCCTAGCTGCTTGGCTTCTACATTTGTGGGACCTAGGGGTGGATGGCATAATGTGCTCTCTGCGGCAGCAGTTACAGAATAGCTGGAGATACACCCAAGGGCATGCTAACCACTCTTTGATGGAATGGGTGAATGCAGCTGTCTGGACCACGTGGACAAACGCCGGAGAACTACCTGAAACTGAGTAAATGGCAAACATTTATGGAGCTGGTTCAAGTAGTTTGGGAGTTGGGGATGCCACAGGCCATGTTTGATGTGAACACCCATGTTCAGGATGATGAGTGTTTTACAGCTGGTATGAGAGACGCAGTGTTAGAAAATGCTCCGTCAACGTCTTTTGGGTCACTGGTAGTTATAATGGGCCTATGCGTTGGTCATCCTATACCATGATGGCCAGCTTTGGTGAAGCAGAGGAGAGGAGACAAACAAAAGGGGTCTGGAAAGTCGTAAAGACCCAGCCCAAAAACAATCATCAGGACGTTATTCCAAAGGGACCTAGTAAAATCAGCCATAATCAGCTGTGGACTGGTTTGGTCAGGGCAGGGGTTAATAAACAAAAAATCAACAACCAGACAAATGTGGTGCTGTTTGCCTTATGGCAACAATTGCATCCTGAACAGTGTAAGACCAAGCGTCCAAAGGGGACAAATAACAAGATACACTCAGTGAATCTTAAAGACTTTATGGATACTCCCACAGAGGTGGATGGATTGTTCTCCCTTAGCTAGGGGACAGGTCAAGGTGCTCACCTCTTGGGGGCAGACGAGGACCGGAGGCCTCATATTGAACTGGCAATACATTGGTCTGAGACAAATGTGCAACATGTGTTGGTGTTAGTGGACACTGGCGCAGAATGTAGCCTGATACGTGGCAACCCAGATTAATTTCCTGGGGCCACAGTGAATGTTGATGGCTATGGAGGACAGACACATTAAAGTCAAAGCTGTGTCTTTGCCACTGAGCACTGGATGATTGCCCCCTCGTGTGTATACTGTGTGTGTATCTCCAGTAGCTGAATATATTTTAGGTATAGATTACTTTATGGTTTGCACCTGCAGACAACAGTTGGAGAATTATGGTTGCAAATCCGGACAGTGAAGCCTGTGTTGCGATGACATGTGAAACATGGCCCACAGGTATTACCCAAGCCAAGATGTGTGGTCAATGCAAAACGGTATCATTTGCCGGGAGGACATACACAGATAAGTGCCACTATCTCAGAGTTAGAAAAGGTTGGCATCATTAAAAGAACTATCCTGCACATTGTCCTTTTAATGTCCCGGTTTGGCCAGTGAGAACACCTGATGGTACCTGGAGAAAGACTGTGGACTATCGAGAACTGAATAAAGTAGTGCCTCCTCTGCACGCAGCTGTGCCTTCATGATTTAATGGATCAGCTAACAATTTAGCTGGGAACTTATCATTATGTACTGAACCTTGCAAATGCTTTTTTCTCTATTCCAATTTCAGTTGGCAGCCAAGATCAATTTGTCTTCGTGTGGGAATGGAGACCTTTCAAGTGTTGCTTCAAGTCTATCTGCATAGCCCAACTATCTGTCATGGTTTGGTGGTTGGGGACCTAGCCAAGTGGACTAGGCCCAGCACAGTATATTGATGATGTTCTACTAACCTATGATTCTCGTGCAGATTTAACCCAAGTAGCTCTGATGCTGCTAGGCCACTTGGAACAATGTGGGCGGGCCATGAACACAATGAAAGTGCAATGACCTGGGCTGTCTGTCAAACTCTTCGGAGCTGTGTGGTTGGGTAAGACACAAGTCATCCCGGAAGCCGTTATAGATAAGATACTGTTATACACCAGCCCATAACAGTAGCTCAGCTAGTCTTATTTGGGACTTTTGGGGTATTGGAGAGTTTTTGTAACCCATATGGCCCAAATGGCATACCCACTGTGTGCATTAATAAAGAAAGGACCTCCTTAGGATTGGACTGAAGAGGTAGAACAAGCTTACCATGCTACTAAGAGGGCAGTACAGCAAGTGCAGGCTTTGCAAGTGGCTGATCCACTAAGCCTTTTGAATTAGATGTGCATATAACACAAGAAGGGTCAGGATGGGGTTTGTGGCAGAGACAAGACCGATTCCAAATGCCTATAGGATTCTGGTCTCAGTTCTGGAAGGGCGCTGAAGTGTGTTACTCTCTGATAGAGAAACAGCAGATGTGTATTCTGCCCTGATGTCCACCGAAGACATTATAGGAACTGCCAAGGTCTTAGTAAGGACAAGATACCCCATTCTAGGTTGACCACACACGTAGACAGCCACCCCTAAAACTGGTGTGGCTCAGACTCCCAGTCTAAATGGGGAGCATATATAGAACAGAGAAGTACTGTGTCTACAAGTCCTTTGTCTAATGAATTGCAAACTGTGCTAGGACCAGTAGAGGGTGTGAAAGAAACTTTGACACAACCTGTACCCATGGAGGTGGAGACCACACCTTTCCATGAGGGAGAGACCTATTACGGAGCAGGCTTGGTATACAGATGGCTCCAGCATAGGACCCTCAGCATCGTGGATGGCTGTTGCTGTCTAGCCCTTAACTGATACCTTGTGGTATGAGAATGGCACAGGGCAAAACAACCAGTGGGCTGAATCAAGAGCAGCATGAGGGACTGGCCCGTGGCTCACTCGGGAGAGTGTGGTGCTGATAACACCAAGGCCACGGGCTCGGATCCTATATAGGGATGGCTTGTTGCTCACTGGCTGAGAGTGGTGCTGACAACAACAAGCCAAGGGTTGAGATCCCCTTACCAGTCATCTTTAAAAAAAAAAAAAAAAGAGCAGTATGGATGGTGATTAAAAAAAAATGAGCCAGGACCATTGACCATCTGTACTGACAGCTGGGCTGTATTCATGGATTTGATCTTTTGGATCTCTACCTGGAAATATCAACAGTAGCTGGTAGGTCACCGGCCCTTGTGGGGGCAAGCCAAGTGGCAAGAGTTACGGGAATTAGGACAGGAAAAGGAAGTAAGTCTTTTCCATGTCACAGGACACTTCCCCTTAGCCAGTCCAGGCAATGATGAAGGTGATGCCTTGACTAAGGTAAGATGGCTGGAGAGAGCTCCAGCAGCTGGTGTAGCTGGGTGGCTACATTGAAGAATGCAGCATGCTGGCTGCAGAACCATGTGGGTGACAGTTCAAAAGTGGAAACTTCCTTAAAATGGGAGGAGGAGCCAACGCTTGTCACATTTATCCAGTGTGCACTCTTGAGGATCCCCACCCCAGATGGGCTCCATTCTGAGGAGCCAACGTTGAGAACCCAAGGACAGGCATCCATGATGGGCAGATGGCTCACCAGGGTGCCACATAAACAAGAGAAAGAATGTCCCTGAGGGGCAGATGTGCCCCTGATGGGAAGACGGGTACCCTATGCTGATGGGCAGATTACATGGGGAAGAGTACCTCTGATCAGATGGCAAGTGGATTTTGTCGTACCACTGCCCAGTTCAGAGAATTTCAGGTATATCTTCACAGGTGTTGATACAATGACAAGTCTTTTGTCTGTATGGCCTTGCAAAGCCTCAGACCAGATAAGACATCTGTTCCTACAACCATTCTTTCTCAAGATGGTAAATTAGCAGTACTGGGAGGGAGTGCTTGTGTTTTAGTAGCATGTTGCTGCAGGCTATATTGCTACTGTGACCTACGGATACAAGGGTCAGTTATTCTTGCTAAGGGAACATGCAGAAGATCAAATGCATAGATTGTATGGCAAGTGACCCTGAACAGGTGGACTGTAAGGAAAGCAGAAAAAGTTTAGTCAGGCCCACATGCCCTACATCTGTTACAAATAGGCAAGATTCAGCACATTCACTAGAAACAAGTTATAAAAGTAGTGTAACTGTGCACGTGTGCCCATTTACTGATCCAGCATGATTCTTGTAATTATGCTTGGCTTGTGGCAGCTTATTGTGTACTAAAAGTATAAAGAGGAGAATAGCAGAGCATGGAGGGTCAGTGGGTTAGGGCAGAGCTCATGTCTGAGATAAAGCATGTCTGTGAAGCTCATCTCTGAAGAATAAAGTATGTCTACCTTGCATAAAGCTGCCACAATTTTCTTTCAGTTACCTGACTCATGGCCTGCACAGGAAGGGGCAGAAGGATCTGAGACCCATCCCAACAAGGAAATATGCCAGCTTTTAGCTGCCTCACCCCACAAGTGACAAGTGACTTCCATTGGGCAGTACTAGTCACATGGCTCCAACCTAGCTCTGGCAAATGTAAGGGAGCATGTGGATTTCATGGGTCTTTAGTAACCTCTACTTCTACCACATTTGTGTTCCTATAAAGTACATATTTTTATGTACATGTATTTTCACTTTGTATACATGATAGCAGGTAATAGCTCACTCTATGTTCTACTCACTCACTCAGTTTTTAAGATCCATGCTATGTGCTCATCTGGTCCATTGTCTCATGGCATGCATCCACCACTGCTCCTGTTATCAATTACTGCTTCACAAACCACTCCAAAAGTTCATGACTTAAAACAGTCATCTAGTTAGCTCATGAATATGCAAACTGGGCTAGTCCCAGCAGAGAAGTCTCCTCTCTGCTCCACATAGCATCAGCTGGGGCAGCTGGAATCATCCAAAGCTTACATCACTCACAGGTCTGGCAGCAGATGTGGGCTATCAGCTGGAACCCCAGCTGGGATTGTTAGCAGGGACACTGTGTTAGTCAGGGTTCTTCAGAGAAACAGAGCCAACAGGAGATAGATTGATAGATACATAATTTATTATGAGTTATTGGCCCAAGCAATTATGGAAGCTGAGAGGCCCCACAATCTGCCATCTGCAATCTAAGGCCGGCCCGTGGCTCATTCGGTAGAGTGCGATGTTGATAACACCAAGGCCACGGGTTCGGATCCTGTATAAGGATGGCCAGTTCGCTCACTGGCTGAGTGTGGTGCTGCAATCTAGAAACCCAGGAAAGCCAGTGGTATAATTCAGTCCAAATCTTAAGACCTGAGAAACAGGGGAGCCAATGGTGTAAGTTTCAGTCTGAGAGTAAGAGAAAATGAGAGATGTCCCAGCTCAAGCAGTAAGGCAGAAAAAAACGTGTGTAGGGGGTGGTCACATTCCTCCTTGGGTTCTGTTTAGGCATCAGTGGATTGGATGATGCTCACTCACACTGGAGAGAGCGATCTGCTTTACTGAGTCAACCTGTTCAAATGCTAAATCTCATCCAGAAACACCCTCACAAACACACCGAGAAATTATGTTTAATCTGGGCACCCTGTGGCCCAGTCTGGTTGATACATAGAATTAACCATCACAGACACCAACGTGTGACCTCTCCCAGGGGCTGGTTGGCTTCCTCACAGCATGGTGGTGGCTCCAGGAGCAAGCATCTCAAGACAACACCATGTAGGAGCTGCATGGTTTTTGGTGACCTAGACTTGAAAACCAAGCTGGGTTACATGTTCTACCTTCTTTTCTTTAGAAGTGAGCCACTAAATCTGGGCCATATTCAAAGGGAGAATTAGGCTCCACCTCTTGATAGGCTGGAAGGAATGTCAAAGACTTGGTGAACATGTTTTAAAACCATCATGATCGGGCCAAGCCCGTGGCGCACTCGGGAGAGTGCGGCGCTGGGAGCACAGCAACGCTTCTGCCGCAGGTTCGGATCCTATATAGGACTGGCCGGTGCACTCACTGGCTGAGTGCCGGTCATGACAAAGACAAAAAAAAAAAAAAAAACCATCATGATCATATTTTATTCATTTCACTGTCCATCCCCACCTGCTGAATGGAAACTCAGATTGCCTCCAAGTCACTGTGACCAGAAACACTGCCATAAACATCCCGCCTCTGTCCCCTAAGAGTATGGGGTACCCCAAAACTCACACTTCACTCACTGAGAGCTTTAGCGAAGGATATGGAATGCAGTAGATATTCCATCGAGGCACGAGGGGGATGATCTCACACACTAAACTGCAATTCAGTCAATATACCTCCACCTGACGAATCTCCACTGTAAGGTGGCTCTGCTCACCATGCAGGCACTGGGTCTCCTCCTTTCTCATTCCCCTTCCCCAGCTCTCTGCTTCCTCATTCCTGGACATCAGATTTTGCTATCTCCTTCCCACACACTGAATCTCTGCCCCAACTTTTTATAATGTTCAAATCTGTTAAAGTGTTTTTTTTTTCAGATGGGAAATATCTTACCATGATAAAGTTTTTTAAATGACTATGTGATGCTTATTGCAACTGAGCAAAAACTGAGGATGCAAAATTGAAATAAGATATTTAGTCTCTTGGGAGATCCATTAAGTATATAATAAAGGTACCATATGCTATTTTTATAACTATATTGAGGTACAATTGATGTGTTATAAACAGCCCAAATTTAAAATGAAAAGTATCCATGAAACTATCACCACCATCAATTTAACAAACTTGGCAGGACCCTACCCAGGAGAGGCAGAACAACATCACCACCAAGCACGCTGGTGTTCAAAACTCGCTTCATAGGCATCACATGAGGATTAAGAGAGATCATCTTGGTAAGTAGGTCCCAAAGTATGACCTGTGGACATCCTAGGGGTCCCTGAGACCCTGTCATGGGGTCTCCAAAGTCAAAACAATTTTCATAATAATACAAAGGCATGATTTGCCTTTTTCATTCTCTCCTGAGTATCCAGTGGAGTTTTCCAGAGGCTAGATTTGTGATCTTGCAACAGCTCAAATGCAGAAACAGCTGTGAGAATCCAGCTGCCTTCTGTGAGCCAGACACTGAAGAGATTCTCAGAAATGTAAAACCATGCCAACCTTCACACTAAGTTTTTTTGTTTTAGAAAATATAATATTTTTCATTTAAGATGTCATTTAGGTTAAAATGTACTGGGTTACCAAATGCCTATCATGAATGGATAAACAAAATGTGGTATACCTACACAATGGAATATTAGACTTAAAAAGGAAGGAAATTCTGACGTATGCTACATTGACGAACCTTGAAAATATTAAGCTAAATGAAACGAGCCAAACACAAAAGAACAAATACTGTATGATTCCACTTCTATGAAGTACCTAAAATAGGCAAATTCAAAGAGACAGAACGTAGACTACAGGTTAGCAGGAGCTGAGGGGAGGAGAAGTGGGAAGTGAGTGTTTAACGGGTAGAGAGTTTCAGTATGGGAAAATGAAAAAATTCTGAAGATGGGTGGTGGTGGTGATTGCACAGCAGTGTAAATGTACTTAAAAGCACCGAATTGTACCCTTAAAAATAGCTAAAATGGTAAATTTTATGTTATGTATATATTACCACAATAAAATCACAAAAAGAAAATGCAATAGATTTATAATGGTTGTTCTTAAATCAACAAGTTGTTTTTAAAATTTCTACACCTTAATTTAATACCTAATATTGACAGACACAACCCACATAAAAACTCTTTGGGGTTTTTTCCAATTTTTTTGGGCTGCTGGCGGGTATGGGGATCCAAACCCTCGACCTTGTTGTTATCAGCACCCACTCTACCAACTGAGCTAATCGGCCAACCCCCTCAATAATTTTTAACAGCATGAAAGAATCTTGAGACGAATAAGTTTGAGGATTGCTGCTCTACGTACAGCTATGGAGAGTCTGAAGGCAGCAGCTAAGCCCTTAAGCCGCTCATCTCTGGAAGGGTCTGCAAACTCCCAAGAGTTCAATGGCAAAAATGTAGATTGGTTTCTTCTGGCCAAAGTAGACAAGCGGCCTCTAGTGGAAATACAAGGTATTGCTTGACAGCACAAAATTTCTCTACTAAGTAATTTTGTCCAGTCCACTGAAATTCTAAAGCGGAGCGGCAGATGGTTGCCTAAAATGAGGACTTTCAGGCCGGCCCGTGGCTCACTCGGTAGAGTGCGGTGCTGATAACACCAAGGCTACAGGTTCAGATCCTATATAGGGATGGCCGGTTAGCTCACTGGCTGAGCGTGGTGCTGACAACACCAAGCCAAGGGTTGAGATCCCCTTACCGGTCATCTTTTTAAAAAAATAAATAAATAAAATAAAATAAAATGAGGACTTTCTTTCAGCATATAAACTTTCAACCCTGCATTATGCCTCCTCTCATGCACATTCACACACAAACACACACACACAGACACAACTAGACATACATGCACTTTCATATACACAGACTCACACAGACCCACATATGCACTTACACAGAAATACTGTTACACACACAAACACACCCTCACACACGGACATACTCAGTCATAAACACAACAGGCTCACTTTCACATCCACACACACACACGCCAAAAAAAAAAAACATTAAAAATAGCATATCAGGGCCGGCCCGTGGCTCACTCGGGAGAGTGCAGTGCTGATAACACCAAGGCCCCGGGTTCGGATCCCATATACGGATGGCCGGTTCGCTCACTGGCTGAGCGTGGTGCTGACAACACCAAGTCAAGGGTTAAGATCCCCTTACCGGTCATCTTTAAAAAAAAAAAAAAATAGCATATCATTAACAAAGGAGGCTTAGTAAATGAACATCATTCTCTATTTTAAAAAAATTGTAATGGAAAATTAGTTTCTTCCCAAAGCCATTAAATAAACGTTGAACAAATAATTAAGATGAATCTTGATTTGGCAGCATGCCAAATTACAGGTCCACAATCCCTTAGCTGAAGTCCTTAGGGACAGATGCATTCCAGAACTCAGAATTGTTCCAATTTTAGAAAGGTAATTCTGAGCAAATGCTATCTACAGCAGTCCCAGAGGCCTGAGGCAGATGCCCCAATACCACTCCGCCCCCCATCACACATGTTCATATTTTTTGTAGCAGAATGTGTGAATATTCACACCAAAGGAGATAAAGAGTATAAATAGATATTATTATTTTTTTATATATATGGAACGTTTTACGAATTTGCGTGTCACCTTTGAGCAGGGACCATTCTAATTTTCTCTGTATCATACCAATTTTAGTATATGTGCTGCCAAAGTGAGCACTAAATAAAATAATTCATATTGATTGATTTGCCACCACGTGAGACTGGGGCAAAATTACCCCCAAAATATCTTTTGGTTGTCAGAGCTTTTTGAAATTAAGAATTATGGATAATGAATACGGGATTCGATTAGCAGGCCCCTCACCCATACGTCCACATATATTCCTGCTCTGATTATAAATCTTCCATTCTAGGTTCAGGAGTGAAGGGAGTGAGTGGTCAAGATCCCGGAAAAGGGCGCCCCTTCAGCACACCCTCCTGGCAGCCCCAGCCCTTGCAGTTGGGCTGCTGGGTTATGATATCCCCTGGCTGAGGCCAGATCTAAGGCTGGGTCATGATTTGTCTAAACCTTCATAGTAATCCCATCTTTACTTGCCCATGAGTGGTTCAGGAACCCATGCCTTAACCAACCAGCACCTGACAGTCCCCTGGCCCAGGCACTGGGTCTGAGGTTATCATGTGACCCATGTTGGTCAATCACATTGAAGGCAAGCCTTTTGGTTCGGCAATAGTGGCCAGGCCTCCTTATCTCCCAGGGGTGGGAATGAGGAGCTCACAGGTGCCTGGATCTCTGTGCACTTGGCCTACAACCTTGAGGGGAAGCACGCTGGGGATGAGGCTGACCTGTGTACATCAAGAACTGGAACAAACAAATCAAGGGTGTGTGGGGAGAAGACAGAATAACCACAAAAATTCCTTGAACTATTTAAGTCAAGTGAACAGACACAATGTGGGGGTGGGGGGTGGAGAAGAACGGGTAAAGGGGCATGAAAATCAACTACAATGTATATTGAGAAGTAAAATTTTTTTAAAAAATAAAGTAACCAAATAATGTCAAAAATAAAATAAAATAAAACAGAAAAAAAAAAAAAAACAATTTAGGTCACTGTGGTGGCCATGGAAGAGCACTGCCCAGATCTCCTGTTAAGAGATCCTGCAGCTCCAAGCACAGCTGACAACCACACTGCATGCCAGTGACTCCCAGCCAATGACAGAATGGAAGTACTAGTGCCAGCCCACTGCTGCCTAACCCAGGACTCCTCTGACGGGCTACCTAGGCTCAGGGACCCCCCCCACACACACACACACACCCCAGTAGGCAACCAACCTCCAGACTATCTCAGAATGTGCTGCAGCCTGAGGCTTGTTCCACACAGTCCCTCCTTACCTCCCTCCTTTCACAGCTCTCAGACCAGCATCATGTCTGAAGGTTCTCCTGCCACACACACACCCCTGCTCCTTCCCCCTCCATCCCTCACAGGCATTTCCCCCAACAAATTTCTTGCACATCAAATCTGGTCTTGGCATCTGCTTTCCAGAAGACCGGAACTGCCAAAGTCCCAGATGATACCAGATAGAGGTAAAGAGCAGAAGTTCTGGGACCAAACTGCCCAGCCCTCGAATTTTGGTTCTACCACTTATTTGCTCTGTGACACCACGTCAGTTACCCACCTTTCTGAGCTTCAGTTTCCAAATAGGTAAATGGGGGATGATAATAGTACCTGCCTATGAGAGTGGAACAAGTCACGTGCTTGGAATGAGGTCTGGCTACTATGCCACTCAGAAGCCTGCCCGTCTTATGGAAATCTAGTTATGTGAGCCAGTAAAGTTTTATGTTGTCTAAGCCAGATAGAGTTGGGCATTTCTGTTACTTGTCACCAAGCCCTTCCTGACTGACGTGTTATCCCGTAGCCCTCCCCAAGTCAAGCTGCGTAGAATATGACAAGGGAGCCTCACCCAGGAGGCCCTCCCTGACTCCCAAGATGAGTCAGGCACCCCCCCAGGGCTCCTTCAGACCCCTGAACTCTCTCATCCTAGCTCTACTCACTCTGGATCATAGATATCTAGGGACAGATCTGTCCTTGACTGGAATGTGAAACCCATGAAGGCAGGGCAGGGCTGTCATGGTCACTCCAGGTTCCCAAGCACCGCCCCCCACAGGGCTGGGCTCTAAGTAGCACAGGGGGATCACCATCTTCAGGGCTGATTGTCCCAGCCCTGACCTAGAGCTTGACACAGTCCTTGCTTTGAATTTTCACAACCCCTCTGTGAGGTTGGGACTATGATTATCGCCTTTTATGGATAAGGAGACTGAGGCAGACAGTTGAAGTTGTGGGAGAATTTTTGGAACTCTTTGAGATTCTTTTTTTTTTTTTTTAATAAAGATGACCGGTAAGGGGATCTTAACCCTTGACTTGGTGTGGTCAGCACCACGCTCAGCCAGTGAGCGAACCGACCATCCCTATATGGGATCCAAACCCGGGGCCTTGGTGTTGTCAGCACCGCACTCTCCCGAGTGAGCCACGGGCCAGCCTGAACTCTTTGAGATTCTAAAACCCATGAAGGGCAGGAATCAATCTCTTCAAGCTTCCCCTGGACTATTAAAGGTGATAACTGTTAAAGGTGGGAAGCCAGTGGGAGTTTGCAGAAGGGAGTGTCACTTTTTAATCAATATAATTAAAAATTGTTGAAGGAGAGAAAGAAGGAGAGACAGAGGAAAGACATGGCAGGCAGGGAGAACCTGGTGAGTCTGGAGGAAAGAGGACGGGAGAGATGAGAGGGAGGAGAAAGCACTAAATACCCTATCCCTGATGCACCCCAGTCTCTGGTCTCAGCAAGGGGCTCCCCGTCCCCCCAGGTGCTCAGGCCCAACCCTGGCATCAGGCTTCTCTTTCACACCCCACAGCCAACTCAGTTCGTGTATCTTCAAAATACATACGCATTTTGTTCGACGGTTCCTCAATAAATTACACATAGACTACCATAGGACCCAGCAATTCTGCTCCTTGATATATATCCATGAGAATTAAAAGCAGGTGTTCAAAAAAACTTGTACAAAATTGTTCATAGCAGCATCATTCACAATAGCCAAAAGGTGGAAACAACCCAAAAGTCCATCAACTAATAAAACTAATAAATAAACAAAATATGGTATATGCATACAATGGAATGTTATTCAGGCACAGAAAGGAAGGAAGCTCTGATACATGCTACAACATGGATGAGCCTTGAAAGCATGATGCTAAGTGAAAGAAGCCAGTCACAAAAGGCCATATACTGCATGATTTCTTTTATATGAGGTGTCCAGAATAGGCAACTCTATAGAGACAGAAAGTAGATTAGTGGTTGCCAGGGGCTGGGGAGAGGGAGAATGAGGAGTGTTTAATGGAGACTCACTTTCATTTGGGGAAGATGAAAACATCCTGGACACGGACGGTGGTGATGGTTGCACCACGTTGTGAAATACTTAATTCCACTGAACTGTCCACTTTTAAATTGTTAAAATGGTAACTTTTATAACATGTGGTATTTTACCACTGTACACACACACACACACACCGATTTTGACCGACCACCTCTCTCCTCCTCCCCAGCTGACACTCTGGTCTGGCCACAATCATCCCTCACCTGATCCATGGGGTGGCCTCCTCCTTGTGCTGTCAGCTTCCACCATCTCCTTCTACAATCCATTCTCCACACACCAGCCAGAGGTTCCAAACATCAGACTCAGCTCATGTCCCTCCTCAGCTCAGTAGACTCCCATAGCTCCCATCTCATTCAAAGTAAAAGCTGCCATGACCCACAAGCCCTGAACAATCTGCCAGTCGTTCTCTCTCGCCTCACCTCCTCCCAGTCTTCCCTCACTCACTCTTGCTCCAGCCACCCTGACCTCTTTGCTGTTCCCTGAACAAGCCAAGCACCTCCAGCCTCAGGGCCTGTGGACTTACTGCTCCCTCTGCCTGGAGCACTCTTCTCGACATCTGCCTGCCCCATCCTCACCTGCAGCAGTCTTCTACCCAGTAACTACTTCCTCCATCATTCTCTATCACCATCACCCTACTTTATTTTTCTCTTTTGTGTTTATTACTACCTCACATAACATATATGTGATTTATTGATCATATTTCTTGCTCATTTCCTTGCTAATATGTCGGTTCCGTTGAAAGCAGGAATTTTTACCTGTTTTGTTCACTGCTTTGTCCCCAGTGTTTAAAAGAAGCCCTGGCACACAATAGATGCTCAAGAAATATTTGTTTAATGAAAGATTAAGAGAGAGGGGCCAAAAAGAGATACTGAGAGAAACAGGAATACAGGCAAAGAAAGGAAAGGAGACAGGAGAGAGACGGGGAGGCTGAGACAAGGGGAGAAATTGGAAAGGAGAAACAGGAAAAGGAGAGCAAGCTGCTGGGCGAGATCGGGGAGAAAAGTGGGGAGGAGAGAAAAAAACAGAGCTGGGAGCAGGGAGCAACAGAGATGAAACAGAGCGAGTCAGAGATGCAGAATGGAAGAGAAAATATTGAGAGACACAGAGACAAGGAGAAGAAAGATTAGGGAAGATGTGGCTGGGAGAAGAGAGCTGGAAACTAGAAGGAGGGGGCCAGTGAGAACAGAGGTAGAGAGGTCCCTTCCTCTAACTCATCATTTGTTGGTTCCAGGGCTTTGAGCTGACATGATATCCCTAGGGACCCAACACAGGATTTTTAAGCCCTGAGGGATGGGGGTGGTGGAGAAAAAGAACATGTGATACTGTTCTCAGGGCTTTAGATCACTAGTTTACTTAACCCTCAGAGCAACTCTGTAACTATTATCATCTTTGTTTTACCAGACCAAAGCGGTTAAGTAACCTGCCCAAAGTCAACAGGTAATGAGAGGAACAGCTGGGACTTGAATCTGAGCAGCCTGGCTCCAAAGTCAGTACCCCTAACCACTACCTATGCTGACTATAAAGGGGTGCTGGCTTCCTGAATTCCCCTTCTGTCTACACTCGCCCTCTACGGAGTGGTGGTGGAATAGAGGGGAGGTAAACAGAGTGGCTGGCATTTCAATCCATCTCCACAGTTATCCCAGTCTGAGAGAAGAGGCTCGACTTCACTTTCCTGGCAGTCTCCAGGCCAAGGAGGGAGGATGAACAGGAAAACCACTTCCTGCATGCCAGACCCCAGGCCCTGTCCAAAGCCTGGCCTCAGTCTTCTGGGAGGGAAAATGGACTCAACTACCTCTGACTCCTTCACTAGAAGCTAGACCTAAGTTTCTCAGCCTTGCTTTACTAGCAGCATTTCAGACCAGAGAGGTTTACTAACCTTCGCTTTGATAACTTACTCTGTGATTTCCAGAGAAGTGACACAACCACCCCTGTTCATCCTCATCTCTCTGACCCCAGGAAGAAGGCAGGCTTCATCATTCCCTCCCAGCAGCATCCTGAGCTCTCATGATGATTTAGCTTCTGTCCCCAATATTATTAATAATTATGCTAATGGTAATTCCCATAACCCCAAATCTTGCCCAATATCATACCATTCCTCCTCTCACACGAGGATAGACCCTCTGCTTCTCTCCAGAAAAGCACTTGTCCTTTGCCCCAAGCACACAAAAACTGGGAAGTCCTTCACACTGTCCGACCTTCAACGGCCCAGTTTCTGATAAGCCTCTTTTCTCACCCCAACCCAAAATTTACATGAGGGCGATGGAAGGACAGAAGGGCTCCCTAGGGAAGGGACAAAGCTTCACAACCCACCCGGGGAAGGAGAGACAAAGGCCAGACCCCCGGAAGGACTTCCCCTCACAACCTTGGATGAGGAGGCACCTCTGCAGACAACACGAGACACAGCACGAGGCAGCTGGGGCTGGAGTTTATTGCAGATGGAGAGGTGGACACGGAGATTCAGGGAGAAGAGAAGGGTGGGCTGTGGGCGCTACACTAAGAATCCTTCTTGGAGAGTGTCAGGAGGCAGAGGCCAGCGCGGGGCCTGCCGGCGGAGGAGCTCCAAGAGGCCAGGCCCCGAACAGCAACCCCTTGCCCCCATTCTTCAGGATGACGGCTCCAGAGACGCTAGGTGATGTCACTAAGAGAGCGCTCAGGCCCAGCCGAGGACGGCGCATTCACTCGGGGAAGCACCGGCTCTCGAGAGCTGACGGTCCGGTCTGGGGTGGAAGGGAGTGTTACCCGGGCCCACGCCCCCCCGCGGCCTCCGGCGTCCCTCCTGGCGTCTGGCGGCTCGGGCGGCGGCTAGGGTCGCTGTGGCGACGGCGGCGGCTTCGCGGCAGCTCCAGCTGGGGTCGCGGCTCGCTGGGGGCTCCCAGGAAGCAGGAAACGGAGGCAGCGGCGGGCGCCGGAGCAGGCGGTGCGCCCGGGCGGGAGGCGCAAGGAGGGGCCAGCGCGCTGGGCGGCGGGCCGGCAGGGCCGGCGGGGGGCCGGGTGGGAACCCAGATGAGACCGTAGTACACGGCGAGCAGCACCGCGGCTAATGAGACACACAGAAAGTAGGCGCAGACCGGAGCCAGGCGCAACCAGCGGCCCCGCGGGCCCTCACTCAGCCCTGCGATGCCCGGGCTCTCGCCGCCGCCGCCCACGCAGCTCGTGCCCCTCATCCCCGCAGCCCCCTCAACCCTGTGCCGCTGCCCGCAGTCCCGCCCCCGCACGGACTCCGCCCCCTCCCAGGACAGCCTCGCGTTCCAAATGGCCCTCCTCCGACCCCACCCCTTCAGGCACGGGCACGCCCCCGCGCAGCCAGGCCTCCTCCGCCTGGTATGTTGGCCCCCTTCTCAGCCTCTGGCCAATCACTATCAAGCTACGAGGTTCTAACCCCGCTCCCATAATCTAGCGCCGCCCTCTTTTTCTGTTCTCCCCTCGCCCTAACCCAGCCCTAACCCAGTCTCCTCACGTCTCATACTTCATCCAGGTACCTAGCTAGCCCCGCCTCCCCCCTGCCCCCGAGCCCACCCCCTTCACAGGTTCGAGCCCCGCCCGCTTTAGTGCCGCCCAGTGCCCTAGTCCCGCCCCTCCTTAGCCTGAGCCCTGTCTCAATTTTAACTCCCCTTTCTACCAATCGAACTGTCTACTCCAGCCCTCGAACGTCGCCCTCTTTCCCCTCTGGCCTCACCACACTCCAGTCTGGCACCCCTTTTCCCTACTTCACTGGCCCCAGTACTGCTGTATTCTGACCACGCCCTCAGCCGGTGGCCCCGCCCCATGCCGGCGTTAGGCGCCATCTAAACCGGCTCGTTCAGACCTAGCCCCGCCCCCACGTTACATACACCCCGGGTGGTTAACTAACCCCGCCTACCAAAATTCCGGCCTCCCCCACAAACATCCTAACCCCGCCCCTTATGGGCCCTTCCCCCTTTTCCGTACATACAGCCGCCCCTTTAGGTGTCCCGAAGCCTAACAACACGCCCCCAGGCTCCAACTCCCCCTCTCACCCCAATTATGTCCCTTCCCCCAGCTTCTCGCCCACCACCCTCAATTTCTCCCTCTCCCTAGGGCCGCTGGGTCCAGAGTGGGCTCCGGGGAGAAGAGAACACAGGCTGGAGATCCAGATAAACCCGTTCCTGCCACCCCCTCCCCATCAAGGCGGGGAAGCTTCGGGCCCCTCCCAGCAGCGTCTTCAGGAATTTGGGGAGGCCTGCGGGGGGAAGGGGAAAGGAGGAGATGTATCAGGGGGTTGGAGGAAGACCCTTTCCTCCCACGTCTTCCGCCACGGAAAAGCCCGCCAAGCACAGCAACCCAGACTGCCCCGCCAGACACACAGCTCAAAGGTTAGCGGAAGCACTGTGTTTAATACAGATGGGACTGGCGCCCGTCCGAATCAGTCAAGTCCTTCGGAAGAGTCATCGGCTATTTGCTATACCCCACAGGTAAACTCCTGGAGGCAGGAAATTCGGCCCGGGGACTGGCACCTAGCCACCCATAGCCTCCACGGGTGGCTAGCTTGGAGGTGTCTGTCATCCCGGTCCCACGATGTCCCCCATTTGTGGGGCCCAGACCGAGTTCTCACAAAATTCAGACCGTTGCCCTGGCCCCACCCGGCTTCTCCCCCATTATATTTAACCCTCTCCTGGCTGGAGTGTTGCAGAAGCAGAGAACAGAAGAGCAAGGCGACAGGTTAGTGCAGAGCGTGGAAGCCGCGGTGCGGCGGGCGCGGTCAGCGGGCGGCCCCCGGTGGCGGTACTGCCGCCACCACCTTGCAGAAACGCACCCTCTGGAAGTCGGTGATCTCCGCTGTCTCCTGGCCCTCGGGGCCCGCCTCTGGGGAGAAAAGGGGCGATCAGCGGAGGGGAACAGCCTCCCCACCTCCTCTCAGTCCTTGGACACCCTCCCCCCGTGTAGCCCAGCCCCTCTTCCCTAGAGAGCCGGGTTGCAGGCAGAACCGCACTAAGCGGTTTACGGCCCTAATTCCTTTAATCCTCTCAGTTGACCCACGAAGAGGCATACACCCCCAACATAACCCTGTTTACAATCACTGAAACACTGGTGTCACGAGATCACGGTCACCCTGCCAATACAGAGTAAAGACCGAGCGCTTGGGCCCCCACCTCACCCGCCAACCCAAACTGTCTTCTTCAGTCCCAGCCCCAGCCCACAATCCTAAGCAATCTCCATCAAGAGAGCACTACAGGACCGGCTCTCCTGCTTCCTTCCCTACCACCTGACATCTCACCAACCCTTCCTTGGCTCTGCCCCCAAATCCTAATCCCACTCCTGGGGGAAGGGAGACAGCCCCCTGGTTCCAAACCTGGTTCCTACCAAGTAGAACTAGGCCCAGCCTCTTGCTCCCACTCCAATGGGCCCCAAATTCTCATCGGGTCTGCATTTCTAGTCCAATTTACCCCACTCCATTGCACCTCAAAATTCTAATCTCCCCCACAGCTAAATCCATTACTGTGCCCATCACCCATTCTTACTTTTGACCTTTAGGACCCCAGTTCAAATACCTAATTCTGCCGTTAGCCCCTCCCCTAGGTCCTAGCCCTACCCCATTACTTTTATATTACTTTCTAAATCCACTGGGGTCAACCTCCAAATTCTAGTCCTATCCTTGCTCCACCTCCTCACCTGGCTCCATCCACACACTCAATTCCTATTGACTTGCCCCCTGAAGTCCATCTCTGAGCTCCACTCCTATAGCCAGGGCTCCAGTCCCACCCCCTATCCTATCCTTAGCCTGGCCCAGCACTCTAACCTTACCCCCCATGTTCACATGCTATTCTGACCCACCCATGGCAGTGCCTCGACCCCATCCTACTCACCCCAAGCCCTTTTCCTTCTTAGCCCCAGAGGAAGAGAAAGGAGGCCACTTCCACCTCCACCCACCCCATGTACTCCCCCACCTGGAACAGCCTCAGACCCCTCCTCTTCAGCTTTCTGAGTTCCTGGGAGGCTGGGCCCACTCTCCAGGGACACAGGGATTGGCTGGTCACCTCCTGAGAAAGGGGAGGCCCAGTCAAGCCCCCATCCTCTCCAAACAAATCCCCATCCCAAAAGAGGAGGCCCAGGGAGAGTGAGAGGGGGTTCAAGCACACACTTGGGGGAATGTCATTTGAGGATGTGAATTCTTTATTAGGAAGGGCACTCTGAAAGGCCCAGGGGCAGTCTCTGGGAGTGGGCATTCCAGAGACAGGAACATGACAGTACAAAGGGGACATGGACTGCCCTACCCAGCCACCAGGGCTGTGGGGCACACGTGGTCCTGGGGCCCAGCCCTCAGGGGGCCCCCTGCCAGCCATACCCCTCGAGTGCACACACAGGCAGCCAGCTTCATGCATTCTCAAAAGGCCAGGCCTCACCCGGAGAGAGGGCGCCAACCAGGTGGGTGATCCGGGGAGAATTCAGCTCCATCTCTTCACCCCAGTCGGACACGGGCTGGTGGCCACCAGGTGGCAAGAAGGGACTGGAAGACGTGGCAGTAGTCTGGGGAAGTGGCAAGGGCTCCTCTGGCCTGGAGGGCACTTTTTCGGCCTGCTCACTGGTGGGGTTCCCAGTGGGATCAGCCTCTTGAGATTGATGGTCTTGGGCTGGTTCTTCCTCCTCATCACCCTCTTCCTCCTTGATCTCCTCCTCCTCCTCGATCTCCTCCTCCTCGATCTCCTCCTCCTCACTCACATCCTCCCATTCTTCATCCTCGTCCCCCTCATCTTCATCCCCTTCGTTCTCTTCCCCCTCATCCTCAGGAGGCCGGTGGGCAGGGGCTGGAGTCTCAGGTGGCTGTGGGGAACACAAAGTGGTCAGGGAAAGGATGAGGGACCTGAGCAGCCCCACACCCTGCTGCCTGGGGCTGACAGCCCTGTCTTACTTGTGTGGATGTCTCCTCAGGGGAAGTGGGCTGTGGGGCCTCTGAGGCTGGGGACACTGCCTCTTCTTTTGTCTCCCAGCGGTCATCATGGTCACTGGATGGGACAAAGGAAAGGGATGAAAAACAGGTGGAGGGTGGATGGGAGGCTGGGGCTTCCTACCTCCCACTCCTTGCCAGCGAGCAGCTGCCCAGAGAGGATCTGGCATGTTGAAGCACAGAGAAGGGAATGGTAGACGCATGTCCCCAGGTGTCAGGGGACAGAAAAGATGGAAGGGGGACCAGGTGGCAGAAGGGGAGATGGTAGGAAGGGAGAAGGTGACAGATGAGGGTAAAGCTAAGAGCCAGCCAGACCCAACCCTCCAAACCACGTACCTATGAGACAGGGCCAAGACAGAAAGAGACGGGGACAGACAGATGCACCAAACTTACATATGCAAGTCAGAGAACACCCCAGAGACAAAGCCACGCAGCCAATGGGGGTATGAACATGCCAGGGGAAGGGACACCCCCACCTGTAGGCATGGGAGGCTGCCTTGGCCTGGGATCGGATGCTCTTCCTCCTCCTGCGGCTGCTGATCTGAGCTTTGTGCTGGGACAGGAATTCCCCAAAAGTGGGGGGTTTCGGGGGCCGGGCCCAGGCCTGTCCATCTACAACAGAACCCAGGAGTCAGGGAGAGCAGCGTAAACCACCTCCCCACCCCCACACCCAGCCGGCTGCCTCACCCTGTCCAAAGATACCCACACCACTCACCATAGCAGTGAGACACTTCATGTGTAGCAGTTGGGCCATCCTTGAACCTGGGGAAAGAAAACAGGAGTGAGCAGGCAGCTGGGGGAACAAGGGAGCAAGAGGAGTGTGAGGAGAGCAGAGGGAGAGATGCAGGCCAGGGTCAGAAATCAGATCAGAAAGGGGGCTGGCTGGTTAGCTCAGTTGGTTAGAGCACAGCCTTATAACACCAAGGTCAATGGTTCAGATCCCCATACCATCCAGCTGCCAAAAAAAAGAAATCAGATCAGAGAAAGACAGACAGCCAACCAGTGGGGGTCACTAATTAGGGGACTGGATCAGGTGACAGACGAGAGGCAAAGCAGACATTATAGTCACAAATACAGAAAGAAAAATGATTCAGAATTTGGCCCCCAAAACAAAAATTTGGGGGGGTCACCAAAGACCCTTGCCAAAGAACATGATCCCCAGTTCCCTGTCTGATCTCATTTCCTTTCACTCTCACCTCTCCAGCTAAGCAGGTTCTCCTACCACATCTAGCACCTGCCTCAGGGCCTTTGTACCTGCTGCTCTTGGAACATTCTTCCCCATACCTTTCAGTGACCCCCTCCCTCACCTCCTCCAGGCCTCAGCCCAGAAGCCTTCCTGAGCCCCCATCTAAAAAAATAATATTTTATATATATTACCTAAGTCTAAAATAATAACCCCCATCCCTATCTCCTTACTCCGCTTCATTATTCTTCACAGCCTGACATTAGATCTACTCATTACCCGGCTTTCCCACTAAACTTTAAGTGTGTTCACTGCTGTATCTCCATCACCTAGAACCACCTATGACACATAAAAAGAACTCAATAAATACTTATTGACAAATTGACTTCTTTAGGGATACATTTTTTTTTGGCCAGTATGGGGATCCGAACCCTTGACCTTTGTAATATAACACTGCACTAAAAACAACTGAGCTAATCAGACAGCCCAAACTTTCTCATTCTTAAGTCTGAGAATGTCTCCCAAAAAGCCCAGCTCCCTATACCTTAGAAAGATCAGATCTGTGCAAAACATTTCACGTTTACACAAGCACAGCTCACAATCCAGGGAAAAAAAAGCTCCCAACAGACTCCTTTTTTCTTTAGCCAGAGCCATCGATAGATTATAGGTGTACGAAAACTTTCAATGCAGCCAAGGATGGTATAAAACCTAAAGTTGCTGATCTTTACAGACTGCCATTCATCAGCTCTTCCAGAATGACTATGGAAGTTGGTCCTCATGACAATGATGCCTTTGCTTTAACTTTGACTGACTGGATGTTTCCTGGGACCCAAAAGGGAACACAGTCAGTCTTGAGGATAACAGTACCACTGGGATAAGATGATGGTGGCAAGCACGTAGAGAAATTCAGGGATCTTGGTTGGTGAGAGACAGGTCAGGACAGAGGAAGAGTGCAAAGGTCTAATCACTGTTGGCAATTCCTCATACCCTCCCTACATCAGAATTGACATCCACACTCTTAGCCACATGGCCACTGCTATACCATCCCCAGGAGTGCACAGAGTTCCTTCTCCCGCCCCACAAGGCTGGGTTTATTGGCTAACAAAATGCGGAAGTGTATCCACTCGCCTGCTCACATATCTGCCAATGCCATGACTAGTGTCTCCCCAGATAGCTGCTGCCTTCAGCCAGGACCCAAGAACGAACACATGTGGAGCAGACCTGCATTCAACCAGCACCAACGAGCCAGGCCCAGAGGGACCTGCCACTTAACATACAGCCTAGATCACCCAAGCCTAGCTGACCTGTGAAAATGTGAGAAAGAAATGCTTTTATGTGACACTGAGCTTTAGAGCTGTTACACAGCATTACTGCAGCACTCGCTCACTGATACACAGGGTGAGAAACCAGAAAGAAGCAAAGGAGATAGAAATCAGGGCCAAGGTCAAGGAGCCAAATGGGTGAGCAGGGAGCAGACTCACATCCCATCAGTCTTCTCAGCATCCCACTCCCGCCGCCACTGGCCAGTGGGCTTGCGGTGTCTCTGCAGCCGCTCCTGGTCAATCTTCTCCCTCTCCTGCTTCCAGCGCAGGTACTCCGACCGCTCCCGGCCCGTCATGGACAGAGTCATGTCACCAGCACCGCCCAGGGCAGCCCGGCGGCCCTGCCCCCAACAGGCAGTTAGGGCCCTGTTCCACATCGCACCTCCCATCCCCCAAACTCAGATGTGGAGCCACTTGCACAAGGTCACACAAGGAGAAGGTGACAAGGTGGAGATGAAAACTAGGTCCACTCAGATCTGTCTCATAAGTACCATCCTGCTGTCCTCTACCCCCTCACCTTGCTGGCTTTTCCTTCACAACATTTGGCATTACCTGACATTTTATTGTATTTCAATTTATATAGCCCTAGCACAAAACAAAACATACTACAAATCCTTAACAATGAATATCCTGTGCTATCTGTTTTGCTTTCTGCTGTGCCTGGCACATGGTCCACGGAGAGTCCACATCAGGACACTGACTGCCCCAGGGTGCCCAGGCTGACAGTACCCACCTGCCGCTCATGCTCAAGGCCATAGCGCACCCGCTCGAAGTCAGGGCCCCCCCAGTTGCGGCCGTGCCGGCGGCTACCCTCCCGGCGGTCCCGCTCAGGTTCCTCCAGGGGCCCACTGCGCCGCCGGGGGTCATCCAGGAAGTTCCGCACCGGATTCGGCTCCAGCACCCCTTCCTGCAGGCAGGAGAGTAGGGAGTTGGCAGGGTCATGGTAGCTCAGGCAGCTCTGCCCCGCCTTGGGGGACACCTGCGGTACTGACCCGCTGGTTGCGCTCATACTCTGCGATCTTCTCCATCTCCTCGTTCATCTTCTCAATGTTCTGCCTGCGCCGCTCCTCCCACTCCTGGGGATGTGAGGAGAAAGACAAGCACACCAGCATCGGGAAGAGCTACTCAACCACTTGTGCAGAAAAGGGTTCCCACAGCAGACCTGACACAGCTCTCGTCAGACTGGCCTTCTGGCAAGGTGAGCACTGGGCTGGTGTCTGGACATCTGCTCTCTGTGTGTACCCAGTCAACGGTTCACTGATGAGGGTAGCTCACTGTGCCTAGACTGTGCAAACAATATGGTACATGCTGCACAGCCGCTTTCCTCCTGGGAGTCTGGAATTTTGGTACATACCAGGCAGAGGGGGCCTATGTGACCGGCTTCCAATAAAAACCCCAGACGCCAAGTCTCTCATGAGCATCCCTGGTAGACATGTGTTGTCACAACTCAATGCTGGAGGAATTAAGTGAGCCCCTTGTGACTCCATAGGAAGAGGACTCTCAGAAGCTTGCACCTGGTTTCCTTTGACTTCATCCCATGCACCTTTTCCCCTTGCTATTTTGCTTTGAGTCACTTCACTGTGACAAATCTGAGCCGTGAGTCCAACCATATGCTAAGCCTTGTGAATCTTCCTAGCAAAGCACTGAACCAGTGTCAGGTTGTTGGAGGACCCAATGCACCACACTTGCCACAGTAATAATGACGGTAATAACAGTAATAACTTGGCAGATGGCTAGGGGACCACCCCCCAATCTGTTTTTCCCCTCTTCCATGGTAACAAAATTTTAAGTGAGCACATGGCCAACCAGCTGGAGAGGACATTTTCATTCCCCACTCTCCTTTGCAGTTAGGTGTGGCCAGGTGTCCAAGTCCTCACTGATAGAATATGAGAAGTGATAAAATGCACTCCTTCCTTCCCTTCTTCTGAACTGGACCTCCACTGTGTCAGCAACCCAGCTTTTACCACACAATGACCATGGCCTAGGGGACAATCTAGCAACAAAAGGCAGGAACCTCGGTCCCTGAGTGACATCATGAAGCAGGGCCTCCCTACACAGACTGCTCACCTCACCATCCGGCCTGAGCACACAAGAAAGAAATAAACTTCCACTCCATTTAGACCATGGCATTTTGGGATTTTTTTGTTATAACAGCTTAGCATGCCCAAAGAATAAGCCTCCAAATTTACTAAATGTTTACTCTGAGGCCTTCGACACCTGACAGCACAGAATGCTCACAATATTCTTTAAATCTAATTATTCCCATGTAAGAGCAAGAACCATAACTTCACAGAGGGGAAGTGAGCTGCCCAAGGACAAATAACTAATAGACGTAGGTCATACCCAAGTCCATGGTGAGCTATAAGCCACTATGCTAAAGAGCCTCCCGCCCTGCTGACCTCTGCATCAGGGGCAGGAAGAGCAGCTGCAATAAGATCTCTGCTCCCCATAAACAAACCTAGGGATCGAGACAGACATCAACAGAGAGAGAGCACTGCACAGAACCCATATGTATACATAAGCACACCAGACGGCGCCAAATAGAGAGGAGAGAGAGACAGGGAGAGAGGGTGAGAAGGCAAGCATGCACCAGAAACAGGAAAAAGAAGACAGAGGGGAAGAGACAGGGAGAGAACACATAAGCACTGGTCAGGAAAGGGGAGGGGAAGAGAGAGGGAGGAAGAGAAAGAGCAGATGGAGGAGCTGAAAGATGGACGAACAGGAAAACAGTCCACTTGAGAGTAGGAATAGAAACAAACAAGACAACAGAAAGCCCAGTCAGAGGCTTCAAGCCCTGCCCAGCTCCTACCTTTGATTTGCGGTCGGAGGTTGAAGTGTCTCCAGCCCCAGAGAGATGAGGGGACCCCCGGCCCCGGCCCCTCCGGCCACGACCCCCAGCTCCTCCTCGAGGCTGCTCCCCGGGACTGTCCTCCCAGCTTCGGGATGCCCGGCCCATGCCTGCCCGGCCTCCCTGCTGTGGGGGGATCCGGTGCCCCTTGCTGGCCCCTGGGAGCCGAGCGGTCCCAGGAGACCTCCGAGAAGGACCCAGGCTCTTCTCCTGGAAGAAAGGGGACGGGAATAGTAGAGGGGCAGGGAAACTGGGACTCCCCAGGCTCAGAGAGGGCAGCTGCCAGGACTGAGACAACCCATAGACCTACGGCAACTGGAGGGTTCCTGGGCCCCAGGCCTCCACCCCCTCTCCATCTTCAGGAGTCCCCCACCATGGTGATGAGCTCACCACCTCAACCGTCACATTCTCCTTCTCCATCACGCGGCCCTTCCGGGGAGCTGTTACCGCCACTCCTTCGAGTTCAGCTTTTTTACGATCCTCCTCAATCTCCTAAAAGCAAATATTCAGAGTAGGGGAGTGTCAGGGATCCTGTGTGCCAGCTGGACTCCTGCAGTACACTGAATCCCTCCTAGGTCTGGCCCCAGCCTAGCCCTCTCTCGAACTCTAGAAAAGAAAGCTGGTCATCTCAACATCTTCCCTCAAACCAAGTCAAATTGCTCCCCTGCCCAGAGCCCTCTTATAGTACCCATCTCTGAGTAAGAATCAAAGGCTTTCCCTCAGCTTGTCGAACCCTACAGGACTTCGCTTCATTACCTCCTAGACCTCATCTCTTACCTTCTCCCCTTCGCTCACTCTGGCCTCCTCACTGTTCCCAGAACGTACCGGGCTCAGACCAGGACCTTTGCACCAGCTGTTCCCTCTGCCAGGAACACTCTTACCCCACAGAGCCTTCAACCTCTCACCTCCTTCAGGTCTCTGCTCAAATTTCCCTTCTCAGTGAGGCCTTCCTGACAACCCTATAGAAACCAGCTCCCCTGCCATTCTCTCTGTTCTAATCCCCTGTCGCTACCTGGCATATGTGCACTGTTCTTATTGTCTGCCTCCCCCATTGCAACAGAATCTGCCCAAGGACAGGAATATCTGTCTGCTTTGTTTATTGACGTATGCCCCAAGCCTAAAACACTGCCTGGCACATAATAGAAACTCAATATACTTTTTGTTTTTAAATGAATGAACACATGAAGAATGACTAAATGAAACCCACTCCTCCCAGGTCCTATCTCAGGGACAGCTCACCACTGACTCTTTTTTTTTTTTTTTTAAAGATGACCAGTAAGGGGATCTTAACCCTTGACTTGGTGTTGTCAGCACCATGCTCACCCAATGAGCAAGCGGCCATACCTATGTGGGATCCGAACCCATGGCCTTGGTGTTATCTGCACCACACTCTCCTGAGTGAGCCACAGGCCGGCCCTCACCACTGACTCTTGAGCCTTGTCCTGGACTCTCCCTCTTCTCCACGCCCCCATCGCTACCATCAGTCACTGAGTCTCTCTACAGCCCTGCCCTGAGTCAGTCAAGCATCTCCTCTCCCCCAGGGTCCCCGCCCCAGGTTTCTCCTTAGTCTCCAGTCTCCAGTATCGCCTCCTCCCATCTACTACCACAAAGCAACCACAGGTCTTCCTAAAAAGCTATTCTGACTTGGTCCCACCCCTGCTCAAAGCCCTTCATAGTTCCCCAGGCCCTCCAGAGAAAGTGCAAACTCTCAGCTTCGTGGCATTCAGGGCCCTGCCTGGTTCAGCCCTTGCTGATCTCCCCAAGTCAATACTCCCCCAACTAGAGCATAGCCTTATAACACCACGGTCACAGGTTTGGACCCCCATATCAGCCAGCCACCACCACCAACAAAAAAAATCTCCCCCAATTGACCCTCCAATTTTAAGCTCCAAATTCTCTTGCTTCCAAATATTTGCATAAATTGTTCCCTCTACTGGCGACACGTTCCCTCCTCCTTTTCAACTGGCTAACCTCTACTCACCCTTCAGGTCTCAGAGTCCCCTCCTCCAGGAAGCCCTAATGTCCCCCAGGCTGGATCAGGAGCCCCATCTGCACTCCCAGAAACCCCTGAAGTTCCCCATTCCACTTTTCCACTCTGAGTTGTCAATGACTAAGGACAGGGCTGTCTCCCTGACTAGACTATAAGCCTTGGAAGGGCAAGCCTGCAGCGACTCAGTTGGTTATATCCCCAGCACCATTCAGCATAGTGCCTGTTTCACTGAATACCTTGTTGAATAATTGTGAATGAATGAATGAATGAATGAATGAATGATGGAATGAAGGAAGGAATGCCAGGCCAAAGCCTTTGGCTTTTATCCCGAGAATGATGGGAAGCAATGAAAGGGTTTTAAGGAAGGGAGAGGTGAGAAAAACTCACTGCGGGGAGGAGAGGGGATGGGGTCTCCCAGGGCGGGGCTAGGGCACCTGGTAGCGCCGGATGAGGGCCTCATTCTTCCGCCGAAGAGCCTCAATCCTCTTGTCCAATTCAGCATCCTTCTCCTCCTTTGATTTCAAATCCAGTGTGGCTGCCTGAGACGAAGAAGCAATTGAAGGATGGAAAGAACTTCTACCTATCCCCGGACCATTCAATCCAAGGTCTGAGACTCGGCCCCCTATATCCCATCCTCTTAAGTCCCCTTACCCAAAGATCAGATTCTGGAGACCTAAATTTCCATCTTACCATTTCGCTGGCTGGGTGGGGCCGGGGTCCCACCAAACTTCCCCTGCAGAATCTGGATGCAGCACTGGGGGTTCCTGAGAGCAGAGGTAACAGAAGAACTATAGCCAACGGCCCCCAATCTGCTTCTCTCCCATGTTGGGGACTCCTCACACAAACACACAAAAAAACCCGTACCCCAAAGGAATTCTAGCCCTCACTCTTGCTCCTTCTTCAACTGCTAGTCCTGCCCCTTCCCTGGAAAAATTTAGACTCTGCCCCCTCATGATCTTTTTGGAGGAACCCACTTCCCATGTATAAACTATGTAGTCAAACCCACCTTAGGAATGTTCTAGCCCCACCCCACTGCTTAAAGAAACATTCAATACTGCTACCTTCCAAACGAAGATTCACATCCCCGGGGCCCCTATCTCAAAAGAGCTTCATTCATCCCCTCCCTCCAACCTAGACAAGAAGGTTCTAGACCCACCTCTCAGTGCCCATTCTGGTGCAGCTCACATCCGGGTGAGCATTCCAGCTTCAGAAACGTCCCCTAACCCCACAGGAAAAAAGTTCGAACCCAACTCCTATTGGCTGCCCGGACTTTCACAGAGCATATTAAACCTACTCCTCCCTTGAGGATGTCCCAGCCGCGCCCCAGCATCCTGAGAAAGGTACGGCCACCTCCCACAAAAAATATTCTGAAAACAGGCCGGGTACCCACTAGCGATGTTTCCTGGACACACACACACACACACCCCCCCCCAGTGAATACGCTAACTCTAACTCTGCCTAGCGAGTACAAAACTTCCTAGGCCCGTCCCCAGCTTTCCAGTGAAAGGTTCCAACCTCGAGCCAGCTGGGAACGCCATCGCCCCGCCCCCAATGGCCCGGAAAACGCTTTGGCCCGGCTAGGGCAAAACTTACCGGCCCCGCCCACACACTCCCGTTATTAGTCTGGTCCCGCTTCGGACTTTATCAGCCACCTCTGGCCCCGCCCCCTAGGCAACAGCCAGAACCCGCGCCTTCTTGCGGGCCCCACCCACGGCTTTCCCGGTCAACACTCTGGCCCTGCCTCCGACTTGCCCGGCCACGCCCCCTGACTGCGGCCCCGCCTCGGTATCGGCTCCCTCCCACCCAGGAGTCCCTAGCCAGGCTTCTGGCTCTGCTACCGGCTTACCCGCCAACACTGTGGCCGCGCCCCTGACTCAGACAAAACTTCCTGGCTCCACCCCCAGTATTCCCCAGCCAGCACCCTGACCCCGCTGCTGTCTCCACGCCACATTTTGACCCCGACTACGCCTTAACATCAACCTCCGGAACCGCCCTGAGCCCCCCGGCAACGATCTGGACCCACTCTCAGCTCAACGAAAACTTTCTGGCCTCGCCCCCGGCACTTCCAGGCAGCGTCCAGGCCCCACCCCTCACTCAGGGCAATACTTTTGGCCCCGCCTCCAGCCGAGGCACAACTTTTCGGCCCCGCCCCCCGCTGCCCACCCACGCTCCAGCCCCGCCCTCAGCCTGGCCTTCCCCAGCCCTGCCCACCCAGTAACGTCCCGCCCCGCCCCGCCAGCGCCCCTCCAGCTTCCCATGTGGGCGTCCTGTCCCCGCCCCCCGCAGAGTACTCTGACCCCGCCCCCGCCGGCTGCTCACTTTCCCGCCTGCGCTTGCTCCCATTCCCCCTACGTGGAGCCTCAGGCCCCGCCCTCTCCGAGCGCGCTCCCGGTCCCATCCCCCGGCCACCTGTCCCGAAGACCCCGCGGCGTCCGCGATTCCGGTTCTGTCGGCCTCCGCGTCCGCAGCTCCCGGGCCGCGCGCGTCACTTCCCGCCCGCACCACGTGAGGAGGGGAAATAAAGAGAGTCACTTCCGGTCCTGTCGGCCCGTTTCCGGGAGTCTTAAAGGGGCCAGCCTCCGTTGGTGGAGACGAGAGCGGGTCAAACTGATGCCCAGGAGTGTTCCGGAAGCTTGTTCAATTCCTTATGCGTATATTACCTTCTTCCTGGGAAAAGAGACAGCGTCCTCACTCTCTGGCCTCTACCTCTTTGCTCAAGCTGTTTCTGTCTCCAGCCCCTCATTCCTGGTTCCAGTAAGTAGGTGCCAGGCATTGAACAATGACTCCCGGAAGCCTGAGCTGGTTTGACACCTCCCCTCCTGCCAATGAAACCTTCGAGTTAGTTTTAGAAGCTTAAAAGTTTTAGTTGATAGAATTGTTCGTACCGGCCAGCCGCCAAAAGAGAAAAGAATTGTTCATTCGTTTTTGGTTTTGTTTTTGTTCATTCTCTAAATCAGCGCTGAGTACCAGACTCGGTGCTGGGGGTAAAATGTGGAGAGGGAGTCAAGATGATGAACAGGCTGACCCCATCCCCGCCTGCATGAGAGAAGACACAAGCAAATGTGGAATTAACAGCAACTGTGGGCGAGGCCTTGCAAGAGGAGCAGGAGGAAATAGCTGAGGGTTAGAGGAGGTGGCTGTCCAGGCAGAGGCCACAGCCTGTTGAAAGGCCCTGTGGCGAGTGAGCTTGGTGCATTCCAAGAACGTCCAGACACTAAGAGAAGCAGCAGCTGGTTTTGACTACAGAATCCGGGAGATTACGTGCATTAACCAAAACTTAGACAATAAATAAGCCTTTTATGATGAGCAATGATAAATTCTATGGAATACTCTCAAAGGAAGTTATGACAGTTAAAAGTGGGCAAGACCGGATTTCCTGAGGTACCGGTAATTTTATTTTGTGATTTAAAACATGGAAGATATGGGCTGGCTGATTAGGTCAGGTGGTGAGAGCGCAACCTTATAACACCAAGGTCGTGGATTTGGATCCCCATACCAGCCAGCTGCCCCCCTAACCCCCCCAAAAAAAAACATGGAAAGTGAAAATACCTGGTAATCCCTGCCCTTTATTTGGCTACTGTTAACAGCCTTTTAGAGACTCTGCATATACAACTTAATCCCCTTATGATTGCCCGAATACCTGCCAAGTTTACTACGTCTCTTGCTTCAAGCTCTGTATTCAAAAGTCACCTCCTCATAGAGGCCTTCCGTGAAACCTTACATTTAAAAATTGCAAAACCATCTGAGACAGCACACATAAAAATGAAATAAAACTAAAAACTGCGAAACCTTTCATCGTTTTTCCCCTTCCCAGCTTTATTTCTCTATTTTATCCTTCAACTTCTAAACTACCATATCTTTTATCTTGTTCATTGTCCGCCTCCTCCCTTATATTGTCTGTTTTATACCTTATGTCCGCAGTACCTCTAACAGGGCCTGTCATGTGTAGGCTTTCAAAAAACACTTGTTCAGTGAATGAGTGAATCTTTATTATTACCATTTTCTTCCTTTCTTGTAAAACAAAAAAGAATTCCATATCTTTATATATGCAGTGTAATTCTGTATCTTTAACTTAACAATGGATGATTGACAACCTTTTAAAGGCTGTATGATACTCCATTCTATAGATGGGCCATAATTTGCCCCACCTGATCTCATGGACATTTTAGTTGTTTCCAACTTGGGGGGATTGCCAATAATGCTGCACTGAACTTCTATAAGCAAACATCTTTTTGAGTGCATGATCTGTAATCTTGCTTGAAAGGGTACATAGTGTCAAGCTTAACATGTGGGCACCTAGTTCTTTCACTTAAAGCTGTGTGACCTTGGGCAATATACAAAACTTCCCTGGAGGGTCTGGTTGGTTAGTTCAGTTGGTTACAGTGCCACCTTACAAAACCAAGGTCACAGGTTTAGATCCCTATACCGGCTAGCTGCTTAAAAACAAGAACACAAAAACCTCTGGACTTCAGTTTCCTCATCTGTAAAATACAGATAGTAACCTCCATCTGTTAGGTTTGTTATGCAGAATTCAGTGAATTAATTAACTGATATACGTAAGGTACTGGCAGAGGCCTGACACATTAAAAGGAGACCATTATTATGGTGGGTTAGGTTTTTTGGGGGTAGGGTGGTTTTTTTTGCTGCTGAGCAGTACGGCGATTTGAACTTTTGACTTTGGTGTTATCAGCACCATACTCTAACCAACTGAGCTAACCAGCCAGCCCTATTATGGCTTTTAAGACAAATTTCTGGATCAAAGATTAATCCACATTTATTTTTAGTGGACAGTAAAAATGCACAGAGGCAGACCCAGGCTGTATGACGCCTGAAGCTTATACAAAATTGGAAGCCATCTTGGGGAAAAAGAATAAAAAAGTATAAGTTACAAGATTGCAAGGGCCTCTCCCTCCCAGGTCACCGAATGGAGCCATGGAAGTGTGGGCCCAGAGGCTTACGTTTCATTCACTTCACAATAAAACCACCTCTGAAGGTAACAGCATAGCAATGAAGTTGTGCCTACATCCACTGCCTCAAGCAGGACGGGGATATGTGCTTCCCCATAACCTGACTGACACTGTTCATCACTTTTTGAGCTTTGCCAATCTGATGGTCAAAGTCTAATGACTTGATGTACTTTCACCTGCTTGTCCCTGATTAAAAAGTGGAACAACACTTCTTCTTGTGTTTATTGGGAGTCAGGTGATCAGATTGAGCCAGACCCTAAGAATCCCTCACTGGGGTGCTGGCATTTTCACTCAAGCTCTCTGAGCAACTACAGGAGCCAAAGTTGTTATCTCCAGTTTACAAGTGAGGACAGGCAGGCCCAGCAAAGTCAAGGAATCCAAAGGTCAGCTAAGCTACTGCTGGCCAGGTGCCTGCATTGAGTCATGCCACAGGCTCAAGCCCCTGGTTCCTCATCTTGCTTGACCAGAGAGACAGTGTGGCGAGCAGGCGAGGTCATGGACTCTGGGGCCAGGCTGCCTGGGTCCAAATTCCAGCTCAGCCACCTGTGCTATGGGGCCCTGGGGAAGTTACTTAACTTCTCATCCAGACTGTGGTGGGGAGGAAGAAGCTGAATAATGGTTCCCAAAAATATCAGAAAGGAAAAACCCCGGCCCAAGCGCAAAATACGACACACCAGGAGACAGGGACTCAACTGAAGTGTATTAGGCAGGCAAAATGAACAAGCGAGCTGCCCTCTCGAAAGTGGGAGCAGCAGCGGGGAGAGTCTGGGTGGGCCTTTTATATCCAGTTAGGCTGAGCTGGACTGTTCCTATTGGCTAAGAAGGAAGGGGAGGGAAGCGAGCAGGGTTTAAGCTGTGCTGGGACTTTCTCATAGGTGGGCAAAATTGTGCACGTGGGAAAGTGAGGTGGCAGCTAGGGGATTTTTCTGGGTGGGGGGTTTCTGGGAAACTTTCTCAGGTGCCATTTTGTGTATCTCGATCTTTTTTTTTTTTTTTTTTTTTAAGATGACCGGTAAGGGGATCCTAACCCCTGCCTCGGTGTTGTCAGCACCACGCTCACCCAAGTGAGCTAACCGGCCATCCCTATATAGGGATCCAAACCCATGGCCTTGGTGTTATCAGCACCACACTCTCCCAAGTGAGCCACAGGCCGGCCCGTGTGTATCTCCATCTTTAACACCATTTTACTTTTCTGGTGGAGGGTATATTAGCCAACAGTTAAGAGGGTGGGAAATCCTATTATGGTAATTGAAAGGTGGAGCCTTAAAGAGGTAATTGGATTGTAGGACCGTGCAGTAGTGAATGGATTAAAAATGGTGGTCAGGGGCGTGGTTCTGAGGGCTTTAGAAGAAGAGGAGAGTCTCTCTCTCTCTCTCTCCCTGCTCTCTCTGCTTCTACTATCTTGCAATGTGAGACCCCTGAGTCACTGTCACCACCACTGGATGGAGTTTGGACTTCTCAACCTCAGAAACTGTTGGCAATAAATTTCATTTTCGTTATAAGCAATATAAATGGACTAATACATGTAGGAAGGGTCTGCAAGCTGAGGAATGCAAAGAATACAGTTTTAGAAGTCAGAAAAGGGCTGGTCAGTTAGCTCAGTGGGTTAGAATGTTGTGCTGATAGCACTGAGGCCCCAGGTTCATCCCTATTCTAGCCAGTCACCTTCAAAAAAAAAAAGCTGAAAAGGACAAGGAAACCAATTCCCCCCAGAGCCTCCCAAGGGGGCGTGGCCCTGCCGACACCTTGATTTTGGCCCAATGAAATTGATTTTGGACTTATGACCTCCAGAACCACAAGAGAATCAACGTGCATTGTTTAACAGCAGTAGCAGGCACTTAGAATAGTGCCTGGCAGCGGTAAGTGTGTTGAACTGTTACAATTATTATTATCACCTGAAACTCCCCTTGCCAAATGATGCCAGCTCATTACCTGCAGACAACATGCTACAAATGTCTGCTAATTTATTGGCTAAAGGCATGCTCTCTTTTAATCTGCATCACAAGGTCAAGGGTTCAGATCTCCATACCAGCCAGCTGCCAAAAAAAAATTTTTTTTTAAATTTTCATCACAATCCTTAAAGGTAAGTACCTCCTTTGTACCCATTTTACAGAGAGGAAAACAGGTTCCTCGAGGTTCCCCTGCACAAGGTATCACAGCTGCCAAGTGGCTGTGTCAGTGTCCTAGGGCTGCCATAACAAATTACCACAGACTGGGTGGCTTAAAACAGCAGAAGTTTGTTTTCTCATAGTTCTAGAGGCCACAAGTGCAGTCAAGGTGTGGGCAGGGTTGCTTCCTTCTGGAGGCTTGGAGGGAGAATCTGTTCCATGCCTCCTAGCGTCTGGTGGCTGCCAGCAATCCTTGGCATTCCTTGGCTTGTGGATGCTTCACTCTAATCCCTGTCTCCATCTCCCCATGGTCTTCCCCTCTTTATCCCTGTGTTTTCTTTTCTGTCTCTTATAAGGACACCAGTCATGGGAATCGGAGCCCACCCTAATCCAGATGATCTCATCTCAAGATCCTTACTTCAATTACATCTGCAAATACGCTTATTCCCAAGGAGGTCACATTCTGAGATTCTGGGTGGGCATATCTTTTGGTAGCCACAGTTCAACCCGCTATAGCGGCACAGCCAGGTTTTCAACCCAGGCCCTGGGACTTGCCAGCCTGGGCCTAACCCAGCCCTCCGTAGAGTCCTTCAAATAGAAAGAGGCTGCCCAGAGAAATCCTGGGCAGAGCTGACCTGATTGTGCCCAGGCACTGTGGGATGTGACCTCTGCTGACCCCTCCAGCCACATCTTTCCCTTTCTTAGATCTTCATAGTCTATGATCTTACCCAGTGGTTCTCAACAGGGGGTGAGTTTTCCCCTTGGAGGACACTTGTCAATGTCTGGAGACATTTCTGGTTGTCTAAACTGGAGAGAAGTTTGTACCGGCATCTAGTGGGTAGAGGCCAGGGCTGCTGTTGAACATCCTCCAGTGCTCAGGACAGCCCCCAAAATACTCATCTGGCCCCAAATGTCAGTAGAGCCCAGGTGGAGAAGCCTTTCTCTAGCCACATTGAACAATATTTTGGTACTTTGGGCTGGCTGGTCAGCTCAGTTAGTTAGAGCACAGCCTTATTACACCAAGGGCACGGGTTTGGATTCCTGTACCGGCCAGCCACCAAAAAATATACACATATATATATTTTTTGGTACCTTGAAAACAACACACTCTCTCTAATGTCTGAGCCTTTGCATAGGCTGTTCCTCCTTCTTGGAACACCCTTCCCTGCCTCTTCCTCTTGTTAACTCCTCCTTATCCTCCAGGGCTCAGCTGAAGCCCTCCCTGACTCCCAGTCTGCCCGCTCTGGGATGTCCCAGTCCACTAAGCTCTCCCATTCCAGCCCTACCCACTCCAGGATGTCACTGTCCAGGGATGGGTCTATGTCCCCCACTGGACTCTGAGTCCTGTGAGGGTAGGGCTGGGATGTCACCACTGATATCACTGTGTCCCCAGGACTGTCCAGTATGGGACTGTGCATACAGTAGATGCTCAAGACATACGGAATGACTAAAGCAACCTAGTTCTTTTTTTTTTTTTTTTTTTTGTCTTTTCGTGACCGGCGCTCAGCCAGTGAGTGCACCAGCCATTCCTATGTAGGATCCGAACCCGCGGCGGGAGCGTCGCTGCGCTCCCAGCGCCGCACTCTCCCAGTGCGCCACGGGCTCGGCCCTAAAGCAACCCAGTTCTCATGGAGCCTTCACAGTCTCCCCAAATCTTTAGACCATCAGGTGCTAACCCCAGTGTACCCCAAATGCCCTTCCTGACAAAAACTCTATTTCATAAAACCCCTTTTACTATCCTGAAATGAAATTCATAGATAATACATCCTACCTACATACATCACTTTTTATTTTTATTTATTTAATTTAATTAATTTATTTATTTATTTTCTTAAAAGATGACCGGTAAGGGAATCTTAACCCTTGACTTGGTGTTGTCAGCACCACGCTCTCCCGAGTGAGCCACAGGCCGACCCATGCATCACTTTTTATTTTTTTTATTTTTATTTTTTTATTTCACCGGCCATTCCTATATAGGATCCGAACCCGCGGTGGGAGCGTCGCTGTGTTCCCAGCGCCGCACTCTCCCGAGTGCGCCACGGGCTCGGCCCTACTGGTCATCTTTTAAAAAAAAAGAAAGAAATCTGTGAGGAACAGCCTGCACCAGACACCAAATCTGCAGCATCTTGATCTTGGACTTGCCAGACTCCAGAACTGTAAGAAATTTGGACTTGCCAGACTCCAGAACTGTAAGAAATAAATGTTTGTCGTTTATAAGCCACTCAGCTTATGTTGGGCCTGCGGGACTGGGAGGACTGGAAGGCGGCAACAAAGTAGGGATGGAGCCTCCATCTTGTGAACTCCACCCCCTTTCCTCTCCCCCTCCCTCCCCAGAAGGTGAACCGGGAACGGAACCCTGCTCAATTCCATACCATATATGGGCAAAAACCCCACCAACAGCCTCCCCTATAAATACCTGCTTGTATCCACCCAGGGTGCGACTTCCCCGGCCTCACTCCCTTGTGGGCCCTGGAACCTTGCCCGAGAGCGCTTCCACTAAAGCTTGCCTCGAACCCCTTGCCTGGCTCCTCTTGTTACTGACCACTGCTGATTCGAACCAGACAGTTTACGATATTTTTATTATAGCAGCCTAAATGGACTAAGACAAAAATCAATATAATAACCTAACTGTAACATAAAGGAAACATATTTTTAAAGTAATTTGTAACAAACCAGTACATATATAAAAATGCATTAGTGTCACTACACTGGAAAACATAAAGAAGCAATCAAATGCTTTCACCTACTTATGAGTATGAGAATTTGAACAATCGCAAATGGAATATTATCTATATCCTTTTGTTATATTGAGATTTTGGAAAAGGGCTGAGAGTGTGTGTGTGTGTGTGTGTGTGTGTGTGTGTGTGTGTGTGTGTGTGTGTGTGTGTGAACCTGAATGCAGCAGCTGGGACAGCAGACTAACAAGATGCTGTGGTGAGACATTTTGATGTAACTTTGATACCAGAAGTGGGATTGCAGCAGTGGTGCACTCATCAGAAAGGGTGCATACATGGTGAGTACACCACTGCTGCAACCCCTTTTCTGGTATCAAAGTTACATCAAAATGTCTCACCATAGCATCTTCTGTCAGTCTGTTATCCCTTGGTTGATTTTTGAACCAACCATGGTACAATTTTCTCTTGAAAGAAGTAGTTGCAGGGCCAGCGAGTGGCTCACTCAGGAGAGTGTGATGCTGATAACACCAAGGCCATGGGTTCAGATCCCATATAGGGATGGGCGGTTAGCTCACTTCAGAGAGTGTGGTGCTGACAACACCAAGTCAAGGGTTAAGATCCCCTTACCGGTCATCTTTAAAAAAAAAGAGAGAAAGAAAGAAGTAGTTGCACCCATGGGAAATTGAAAACATGCAAATAAGACTTTGTGTTTACCTCCAACAGAATGGCTCAAATTTAAAAAGACAGACAGGGTTGGCCAGTCAGCTCAACTGGTTAGAGCATGGTGTTGATAACACCAAGGTCAAGGGTTCAGATACCATTACCGGCAAGCTGCCTAAATAAATAAATAAATAAATAAACAAAAAGACAATGTCAAATGCTGACAAGGATGCGGAGCAACTGGAATTCTCATTCACTGCAGGGGTGAATATGAAATGCCCCAACCACTGTGGAGAACCATCTGGAAGGTTCTGCTACAGCACAGAATACACATATTATGAGCCAGCAATTCCACTCTGAGGTGTTTACCCAAAAGAAATGCATGCACATTCACCAAAAGACCTATCATGTACAAGAATGTTCATAGCAGCTTTAACATAATAGTTCTCGTTATGGCTCAATAGTGTCCTCCCAAAGTCCATATCAAGATTCATTGGTCGAAGTCCAATCCCCAGAACCTAAATGTGACTGTATTTGGAGATAGGGTCTCTAAAGAGGGGATTAAATGAGGTCATTAGGGTAGTCACTAATCCAGTATAAGAAGAATCCTTATAAGACGGATTCTTTCATGGACAGACAGTCCAGAGGGGAAACCATGTGAAGGCCGTCTATAAGCCAAGGAGAGAGGCCTCAGAAAAAAACAACCTTCCAACATCTTTATCTCAGGCTCTTGCCTCCAGAACCATGAGAAAATAAACTCCTGTTGTTCAAGTCACCCAGCCTGTGGTACTTTGTTATGGCAACCCTAGCAAACCAATACAACCCCAACCTGGAAACAACCCAAATGTCTGTCAGCAATAGAATGGATAATCACATTGTGGTGCCTTCACACAGTGGAATACTCTACAACAACGAAAATGAATACTCTATATCTACCCACAACAACTCGGATGAATCTCAAAATTAGGCTGAGTAACAAAAGACAGGCAAGACACCAAAGAGAACATACTGCATGGTTCCATTTATATGAAGTTCTAGAACAAGCAAAATTAGTCCCTGCTTCTAGAAGAGGGGTTCTGGGAGGGGGCTAACAATGTCGTTTCTTCACCTGGGTGCTGGTTACATGGAGTTCTATACTTAAGAGTTAGCGAGCATTACAAAAGTATGTAAGTTATGCCTCGGTTTAAACAATGGTTTCAAGAATTTTAAAAATAAATTTTATTCTTCTCTTGAGATTTAAGAGAAAAAAATTTTAAGTTCAAAAAATAACCATAAAAAAGACTTGCGTCCATATGTGAAATGGAGTTAAGTTCTGGAATTAGTACATAGTTAACTGGCTGACATGAAAGTCTGGCAGGAAACTTGAGAGCCACGCCGGCGGACATGTCTCCCATATGCCACCAGGGGGCAGTGCGGCGCCCTCCCTGCGCTTGAGAAGCCGGACACGCGTTCATCCAACACGGTCCTGGAACCATGAAAACCTACTTGGTCCTGGGCTTCCTTCTAATTTTCCGATCTGTGAAATGGGGATTAGAATATACAGCTATGCTGGAGGCATGACAATAAACAGGAGGAGACAGACAATAAACAGCTATATACGACTGGCCGGTTAGCTCGGTTGGTTAGAGCGCAGTGCTGATAACACCAAGGTCAAGAGTTCGGATCCCCTCACCTACCGGCCAGCCTCCTAAATAAATAAATAAAATAAACAGCTAAACAAATGAATATGTAATGGGAGTGCTGTGGAGCAAAATAAGGCAGATATGGTCCGGGAAGGCCTCTCTGAGCTCACCTGGAGAGTGAGATCGAAGCAGACCCAGCCAGGGAGAAGGCAAAGGGCAGCACGTTCTCTGACAGAAGCAGTGCGGGGCGGTGTATGGAGAAGATAAGCTCCTGTGAGGCTGGGGTGGAGGCAAGATAAGCTCCATGCGTTCTGCCTGGAGGAAGTGGCACCAGACCCAAACCTTGGAGGCCTCTCAGGGTAACTGAATGAATGAATATTTGTATTATTTTATCATGATTGCTTTAAGGCCCTCTCTGGCTTAATTATCAATACATTCCCAGCTCTTGTGGAGAGTCTATACCAACTTTTAACGAGCACCCTCTACATCTTGGGCTCACTTTTGTTATGTGCATGATCTCATCAACTCATCCTAAAAGCCCAATGCAGAGGATATGCTTCTAATCTCTATTTAACAGAGCAGGAAACCCAAGTCCAAAGATGCTAAGTGTGCTGTCCAAGGCCACAGGGCGAGTGGAATTTAAACCCAGAGGAGTTTTTCTGACTCCCAGAGCCCACTACATTGCCTCTATAATAAATCATTATATTTCTTAGCAGTGTTCTGATTGAACAAGTTACTTAAACTTTCTGTGCCTCAGTTTCCCGATATGTAAGATGGTGCTAATGAGAGCATGTTTTGAGGATTAAATGAGATGATTAAAATGTCTAGAACAATGCCAGACACATGCTATACGTGTTTGCAATTATTGTCATTATCTCTTATCCATTTAATCCACAAACAGCTGTTGAGAAAATCATGTAGACTCTACTTGCAAAATAAATAAATCTAAATAAATCCAGAATTCTACCACATCTCCCACCTCTACCTCCTTCCTGCCTCTCGGGATGGTCATAAGGATTTAATGAGGTAGCCTGCGTAAAAAGCCTGAGTTGGCACAAAGCCTGGCGCACAGTAGGTGCACAGAATGTGAGAGCTATTGTGAGGAGGAGGAGGAGGAGGAAGAGGAGGACTGGTCTCTCAGCACCTTCAGGCTGTCAGGTGCTCAGGTCAAAATGTGGAGTTCCCTAAACTCCTCTCTTTCCCTCCCATGCACACCCAATGCCTCAGCCAATCCCATCAGCTCCACCTTCCAAATAAATCCCGTATCTGACCCCACAGCCTCCATCGTGGTCCAGTCGATACCACCTCCAGCATGAGTTAAGTATGATAGTTGCCTCCTCACCCGGCTCTTTGCTCTCTGTCCACTGCCTGTTTCCCACTTGGCCACCAGGGGGCGCCCGTTAGACCCAACTCAGCTTAAGTCCCTTCTCTGCTCAGAAGCCTCCCATGGCTCCCACCTTACTCAGAGGCCCCTCTCTCTGACCTCACCTTCTACCTCTCGCCCCTCGCTCACTCACTTCCAGCCCTCACAGCCTCACAGTAGCTCTCCTGGGCACACCCACTCTGGCCTCAGGGACTTTGCTCCTGCTGTTCCTTCCGCCTGGGGCACTCTGCTCTCTCAGCTCCTTTGGGGCTTTACTCAAATATCACTTTCTCAGGGAGACCCTCCCTCAACACTCCTGAGTGCCCTTCCATGATTCCTTTTCCTGCTCAAGGACTCACTTGGTTTTTGGTTTTGTTTTTGTTGATGGCTGGCCGGCATGGGGATCCAAACCCTTAACCTTTATTGAAAGACTCACTCTGTATTGTTATTTATGTTCTTCATTGTCTGTCTCCCCAGACCAGAGTGTCAGCTCCACGAAGGCAGGATTTATTTATTTATTTGTTTGTTTGTTTGTTTGTTTGTTTTTCTGTTTTGCTCACAGCTGTATCCTCAGTGCCTACAACTACAACAATGCCCGGCACAGAGGAGACCCTAGGTTGTAAATGCTGAATGAATGAATGGGTGAATATAAGAATAAATGACCCAGAAATCTCAGTGGTTACAAGATTCTCCTTCCTCCATGTAATCCCAGAAAGGCTCAGTTCACCAGCTATGTGACCTCAGATTTCCAACTGTAAACGGGATTTAAAGTAGTCTCTGAGGTCTGGCCCGTGGCTCACTTGGGAGAGTGTGGTGCTGACAACACCAAGGCCACGGATTCGGATTCCTATATAGAGATCACCGGTTTTCTCACTTGGGAGAGTGTGGTGCTGACAACACCAAGTCAAGGATCAAGGTCCCCTTACCGGTCATCTTAAAAAAAGAAGAAAAAAAAAAAAAGTCTGTCTCCTGGGGTTGTTGTGAGGATTAAATGGGTTCATATTGGCAGCATTCAAGCTGGCTACACCCAGAGCAAAGGTGGGTTTTTTGCGCGATGCCTGCGCTTCCGCTTTTTGCCGCTCGGGGGCAGCAGGCGCCCGGCGAATTCTCCTGCGCGGCCTGCTCCGGGAGAAGAGCGGGGGCAACTCCAGCAGAGGAAGCTGATGAAATCCAAGCCAACTCGCAGTGAGCTCATCCCGCCCGGGCGCCTCCGGAAGCCACGGGGCGCCCGGCCTCCGCCTGGCCCGAGCGATAAAGCTCCGGTGCTGAACCAGGGCGGGAAGTCCTTCCTGAAGTCTGCCCTGCGTGGGGCCTGCTTCCAGAGCCTGGACCTGAGAGGAGGGGCGAGGACAAAGTAGCGAATGGTCCCCTGGCGGTCTCTGCAGAATGAAAAGTGAATTCTGAGCATGGCCGTGGAAGTGATAGAGAGAAAGAGGATTGGGGTAGGGAGGCGGAAGAGACAACGGGAAGGAGAGACAAAGATGGGAAGACTGAGGCAGAGGAGGAGGAGACAGAGATAGATTCAAAGAGAGACAACCCGGGAAAGACAGACTGGGAGAGGCGGAGATGGGACATGGGAAACAGAGGCAAAGACAGAGAGACCGACAGGGAGACAGAGGTAAGGAGAGAGAAGCAAACACAGGGAAGAGAGACCAAGCGAGTTGCCGAGATTGGGGAGACGGGGGGGGCGATGCAGAGGTGAGGGAGGTGGGCTCACAGAGGGGGAAAGGACGCCGAGAGTGAGATGGGAGAGACTGGGGAGAGGGAGGGCTCGGGAGGGGCCCTCGGGCTGGGGTCGCCCTCCGCGGGGGGCCCTGTGGGATCCGGGGCGGGGCCCCTCCCAACCCCCATCCCCGTGGCGGCGGCGCGGGCCGAGTTACCAAGTTACCAAGTTACTGCAGGAGTCGGGAGCTTCTCACTGGTGAGGCCGCAGCCAATCAGAGAGCAGCGCCGCTGTTCTTGGGCAGGAGGCCTGGAGACACGCGCACCTTCCCCCGACACCCAGCGAAGCGCGCTGACACACAATCACAGTGGCGCGCGCGCACACACACACTGTCCCAGGGACATGCAGCATCGCCCACACACAATCACAATGACATACACACACGGTCCCAGGAACACGCAAAGAAACAGCATCACACAGACACACAAAATCTAAGTGACAAAAACACTGTCCCAGGACACACAGCACGGCTCACAGTGACACCCAGGCACACGCAATCTCCATGACATAGCACAGTTCATCAAACAGACATCACCCTGACACACACAATCACGGTGACACCCTTATAATCGCACAGCCCATTGGTCCTGACGCACTATCACAATGACACACACAATCACAATGACACAATCCCGATGAGACACATTATCGCACAGACACACAATCTCATCAACATATACACAATCCGTGGACCCACAACATCACCCTGACAAACACAACCACAGTGACACACAATTACAGAGACACACAGCATTGCGCAGATACACATACTCTTGATGACACACACATAGACACACATTTCAGATACAATCGCAGTGTCAAACGCACAATACATGGCAATACACAATCTCACCATACATGGCATTGTCCAGACACACACAATAACAGTGACACACATGTACATCATCCCCCTGACACACAGCAAAGCACATTGGCACACACTATCACAGTGACACACACACAGCCCTGCCATACACAACATAACACAATTCCACTGATACACACAGTAGTACACACAATCCCATGTCTACACAGCATTTCACACACACGCACAACCACACTAATGCAAAAGTACAGTGACACAGCACATTCGCACACCTTCCCACTAATACACAACATCACTGACTCATATAATCCCAGTGCCACACAATCACATGGACACACACCATCTCACTGACACACACCAGCACACTGCACAGGACAGCACACTTGTCACATCATCACACAGCACGCCAGACATACATCATACAATAGTATATTGACATGCAATCACATTGTCACAGCAGCCCCACAAGACATGTAGCACTGTGACAAGTGTAGCATGCTGACACCATCACTGACACACAATCAAGTGACATAAAATAGCACATTGACACAACCATCACCCTAATATGCCAACTTCCTGACACACAGCACACTGACAACAGACCTACAGAGAACTCTAGCACACAAACTCGCAGTCATACAACACCCACCCCCGTCTCTGCCCTTGCCCCAGGAAGATGGGACGCTGGGTGTGCGTGTGTGCGTGTGTGTGCGTGTGTGCGTGCGTGCGTGTGTGTGTGTAAGTGTGTACGCGCGCGCTTTCCCTCCCCCTCCCGGCCCTTCCCCGGGGGCGAGGCCGAGCAGCAGCCACTGTTACCGGGTAAACTTCCCCGCCCCCCCTCCAGCGCGGCCATTAGTCAACCCCCCCAGGATGATGTCATCGCCTCATTCTGGAGGCTGAGTAATCCTCGACTCCGCCCCTTTCCCCCCTCCCCGTCCAGGTACAGGCTAGGGGCGGGCAGCACCTGGGCTCACCACAGTCTGGAGCTGGGGTCTGGAGCTGCAGACTCCGCTACCTTGGGTCTCCCTGGGGTGGGGACTGAGGCATCTGGGCCTCTCTGAAGTAGCCTAGGGACCCACATCAGGGTCCCTAGAGGCTGGAGGCTCCCAGTCCTGGCTCCGTGGTGGCCAACTAAAGGAGCTGGGAGGCTGAATCTTTCAGACCTGGGGTCTTGGGCATCCCAGGGGTCTGGGACAGTGGAGTCCCCCCCCACCACCACCACTGTGAGAAGTTGGGTCTCCTCACCAGATGCCCGGGGGGTCTGAGAGATGCGAGGCTTGGACTCCGGGGTCCTTGGAAATATGAAGACTGGGACGCTAATAGGGTGGGAGGCCAGGTGCCAAGGAGTAGAGAAAGTGGCTTATGAGGTCAGATGCCCAGGTCCTGGGAAATAAACAAGCTGGACCCTGGGGAAAACAGCTCAGAGGGTAGGAAGCCGGCCGTCCACACCTTGGGGCTGGGCAGGATGAATTGGCTACCTGAGGGCCTGGTGACTGTTGGAGTGGGGGAGTGTCTCCCAGTGTCAATATGGGGAGGGCCAGTATTCCCAAGAGCTCTGGGGCATCACAGGGCCTGGAGCTCAAAGGCCCCCTTTTCCCGTAGGGATCGGATGCTCAGTCCTAATTTTCCCAGGATCAGACAGATATGCCTGGGTCCCTTTCGGGGGCGGGGGAAGGGGAGGGGACCTTCAGTCTTTGTTCCCTCGGGCTGGGACACCAACATCCCCTGGAAGAAAGGAGCCTATATCCTTATTTTCACGGCAGCAGGCGTGCCTGGGTCCTTTTCGGGGGCAGGGCCACCCCATTTTTATGGGGCCAGGACGTCTGGATTCTCTTCTAGGTTCTCCTCAGCTCCTGATTTCAAGAGCCACGATGCCTGAATCCCGTTTGTGTGGGGACGACCAGTCCCTGTCTTCACTGGGTCAGGATGCCCAGGTCGCCTTCTGGGAGGGGGACGCTTGACATCTATTTTCACAAGGCTAATGCAGGGTACCTTCCTGAGAGGAGGGACAGGATGCACAGCCCCTGTCTCCAGCCCATCCCAAGTGCCCATTCTAGCCCGAAGGTGCGGGGCCTGGGGGGTGAGAGGTGGACGGTTCCCAGCCTGGGTCTCACCCCAGCCGGTCGCAGGCTTGCAGGCCGCGCGCCCCGCAGCTCCCCGGGGCCCAGCTCCCCGCCCCCTGAGCCGAGGGCTCCCCCATATCCAGGCGGGCGGGCGGGCGCGACGGAGGCCAATGAGCGCGCTCGCCGTCTCCGGGAGTCGGGCCGGCTCTGCCCGCCTGGCATTGGGCACGCGGTGGGCAGCAGAGGGCGGGGCCTGGGGGGTCCTCGCGCCTGGTTGGGCCAGGCTTGTTGCTGGGTAACGGGGCGGCGAGTTTCCCCTGGCAACGGCGGCGGGTACCGCTCACTGGCTGGCCGTGAAGGAGGGGGGGCGCGGGCACAGGCAGGCCCCGCAGACCCCAGCAACAGCGCGCGGCCCCCGCCCCGCCGGGAAGCGGTAACCTTCACACGCGCGCCGGCCGCTCGGACCCTGCGGACGCCGGCGCCCCCACCCAGCCCCCATCCGGCTCGGGTCCAGCCTCCAGGCCTACAGGGTGGGTTGCACGGAGGGGACCCAGGAGGCCCCTCCCCACGGCGGAAAGCTGGGGCTCAGGCCCTGCTGTGAAAAGTTAAGTCCTTCCCAACTCCCTCCTCCTGTGCTGCGAAATCTACCTCCCCAGAATGGCTGTGGGTTTGCAGTAAACTAGCTAGCTAGGACATCTACTTTCTTTAACCAGCACTTCATGTGGGACCTACTGCTGCCGGTCACTCTTCTAAGTATGTTACACATATTAACTCATTTAATTTTTACAATATTTTTGGTCCTATGGTAATCCCCTTTGTACAGATGAGGAAATTGAGACACAGAGAGGGGAAGCTACTTGCTCAAGGTCATCATTTGAACCCAGGTAGGCTGACGCGAGTTTGGGTGCTTTGTCACTACACTGTGCTGAGTCCCTTTGAGAGGCATTAACGTTCAAAATGCGAAACTGTGCAAGTCAAACAAAACACAGCCGTGGCTGGCCCATAGGCCACCAGTTTGAGACCCCTGCCCCAACCTGAGAGTCTCAGCTTGAGGTCCTTGTATGGAGTCTCAGAGAGTCAGTCGACCCCACACTGGTGGTAGCAGTGATGGGTAACATGCATTGATCACCCATATACCCAGTACTTTATTTTTATTGACCTTCTCACTCTGCACAATCTTATGAGGTAGGGACCTTTGCTTTCCCAAGTCACGGTTGAGGAAACCGAGGCACCGGGATTTGACCACTTGCCTACTGGCACGCAGCTAGTAGATGACAGAGCTGGGGATTGTAACTCAGACCGTCTAGACTCAGAGCCCATGCTCTTTAGCAAGGTCTGCATGCAGGCTTTGGGGAGATAGACCACAGTTGTAGGGACCCTGACTGATTTCTCTTAGCCAGTTGTTCTCCTCCAGGGAATATTTGGCAATGTCTGGAGACATTTTTGGTTGTCACACAGGGAAGGGGTGCTACTGGCATCTAGTGGGTAGAGGTCAGGAATGCTTCTCAGCATGCTACAATGCCCAAGACAGCCCCCACAACAATACATCATTCAGCCCGAAATGTCCATAGGGCTGAGACTGAGAAACCCTGGCCTACGCTAAGTCTGACCTTGCCCCTCTTATCCCATCCCTGACCCCTTTCACTCTCTCACCATTTGGTCTCTCTCAGGCTCTTTCAGATGCCCTCCACCCCCCTGATCTGAGTCTTCCTCTCTCTCTCTGTCTGCATCTCTGTTTATCTCTGTCTCTCACCCTCTATCAGAGGTGTCTGTGACCCTTAAAGCTTCAGAGCCCCTTATCCCCTCTCCAGGGGAAGGGAGACCAGAGGCAAGGTTGGGGTTGCAGGTAGGTAGGTAAGGAGTCCCTCATCAATTATGTTTCAATAAAAAAAAAAAAAAAAAAAAGGAGTCCATTGATCCCTCAGGAGACTTGCTAGAGTGGGGGTGGGGATAATGTAATCTGGAAGATGGAGGTGGGGCCTACTTCCTGCCTGTGCCTCTATGGTAGGGGTTCTCAAAAAGACAGCCCTTGACCCAGCCACAGAATTTTTTTTCTTTGCTCACACAGTTTTAAATTTTGAATTTGTATACTTCTAGAAGGAATACACACTTTCCAATTAGCCACAGTCCCCACTGTTCCCTGTTGTCTTACATTGGATTCATTTCTCTCATATATTTAATGATGGCTCTTGAGTTTAAGACCCCTGGTCTGAGGTGATAAGACACCAGAAATTGGAACAGGTTCTGGAGAAGATGGTGGGGAAGATCTTGACTGATGACAGTGCTTATGGCCTCATAGACTCTTGGGTTTCTCCCCCTCTCTCCCACCAGCAAGCCAGATTTCCACTATCCTTACATTCATTTTCTTCTCAGAAGAATATTCCAGCACATCTGGCCTCCTGGTCTCCAGCCCTTCATTGGGCAGCCTGAGGGCATAGTTTGGTGAGCAACAGGTACAGTCTGGGCCAGGAACTAGCAGAAGGCTAGAATCTACCCCCTCTCAACTTCATTAGTGCCAGGCACAGAGCAAACATTGACAATAATTAGTTATGCTAGTGATAATAGCTAAATTTATTAGGCACTTACTATGTGCCAGATACTGCACGGAATAACTTCCATATGTGATCTCATTTATTAAGTGTCTAAAGCAGCATTTCTCAAATGTCTTTGAATTTGATCTCCAGTAAGAAATATACTTTCTTTGGGACCTTGTATGTACTCACTATATATAAATAAAACTTTTACAAAACAATACTTTCCTTTGATATCATGATTTTTAAAAATTACATTCTATAGTACATATTTTTTAAAATTCTGGCCAAGAGTCACTAAAGATGCAGGTAGGGGGAATTGAGTACAAAGGGTTGCAAGAGAAGTATTTGGGGTGATAGAAATCGTCTCTATCTTGTTTGTGATGGTATACAATTGTGTAGTTTTGTCAAAACTCATCAAACTGTACACCTAAAAAGAGTGAATTTTATTGTGTGTAAATATATCTCAATAAACTTGAATAGAAAACAAGATCCTGGGCTTGCTGGTTAGTTCAATTGGTTAGAGTGTGGTATTGTAATACGAAGGTCAGGGGTTCAGACCCTTGCGCTGGCCAGCTGCCAAAAAAACAAAACAAAACAAAACAAAAGAAAACAATAAGATCCACAAAAGTGATTTCACAATTTATGGTTGGCTCCTCATGACCCACAGTTTGAAAAACACTGGGAGCTGGCCAGTTAGCTCACTAGGTAGAGTGTGGTACTGATAACTCCAAGGTCAAGGATTTGGATTCCCATACCAGCCAGCCACCAAAAAAAAAAAAAAAAAAAAAAACCCACTGGGGAGGAAGGAAGGGAGAATGAATGAATGCATGTATGGGGAAGAGGAGGGAGGAAGGCTGAATTAGTCCCCACTATTTAAAATAGGGAGATTTCATGTGAGATTTGGATTTCCTGCTTCTCTTGGAAATTTAAAGATGTGGCCCAGAGGGAGCCAAATTGAGAACCTGGGTGAGTTTGTTTTGCTTGGTTGTGACATCCTTTCTCAGCCAGCCCAGTGCTGGGCACTCAGAAGTGACTCACCCTCTGGTGAGATGATTTGGTTTGGGTGAGACCCAGAGAGAATGGAACAAAAGTGCAAGGGAGACAGAAATCCAGGGCTCTGGGAGGAAAGTCACCAAGTCAGAGGAGAGGAGAGAAGGGAAGTGACAATGAGAAACTGAAAAGGGAAAGGAAACAGAAACCCCCAGGCCAGAATGAAATTTGGTGCAGGGGTCTGCCCGGGCATGTCCATGCCAGGTGCCCAGGGCTTCCTCTTCACCGTGAGTCACTACCATATTCGTGGAGAGTGTGGCCAGATGTGCATGTTCTGGAGTGTCCTGTCAGTGGGCCAATTAGCAGGAACCTGTCACAGGTGTGACTTTGTGACTGTTGGGAGTCATTTTCTACTGTGTCTGATTGGATCTATGTCTCTGAGGATGTTTCTGATAGTTTCAATGTGTTAGCCATGTGATCGCGTGGGTGTGCTTGTGTGCGTCCCTGTGGGAGTGTCGTTTGGATCAGACTGCGTGTCCTGGTGTCCCTGTATTAGGTGTGTGTGTGTGTGTGTGTGTGTGTGTGTCCAGTGTGTCTGTTAGGAAGTCTGCATTTCCTGATAAGCACTCAGCCTGTCTGTGTGGGTGCATCACTATGTGTGTGTTGTGGGTGCCTGCTCAGTGGGGATGTTTACGAACACTGTCAGTTTGTGGGTCTGTGTGTGCTCATTAGTGTGTTGTGCAACTATATGTGTCCTTGTCATTGTGTCAGTCTGCGTGTCCTGGTAACCCTGCCGGCGGGTCAGTCTGTGTATTTGCGTCTGGGTGTGTGTGTGTGCTCCATCGGTGTGAATTTGTGTGTCCTGTGTCATGCCCCTGTCCAGGGTGTGCATTTGTGAGATTGTGGCCATGTGTCTGTGAGTCTGTATGGCTCAGTGGCCCTGTCAGCACGTGACTTTGTGTACGCTGGAGCGCCAGTCCGTCGGTCTGTGTATATGTCTCCAGGGGAGTGTATCTGTGGGTCCCAGTCAGTGTGTCAGTGTGTCAGTGTGTGTCCGGCTGTCTCGGTGCTGGGCGTCCCCCATCAGCGCGCCTCGGTCCTCCTCTCCCCCGGGGCCAGGCCCTGCCCCGCCCCCGGCTGCAGGGAAACCCCCCGCGCTGAGGTAGGGGGCGCGTCGCGCGCCTGCAAGTCCCGACTTGTCCGCGGCTTGCGGGCGGGGCCGTGGCGTCACGCGGGGGCGGGGCGTGGGACCCGCCGGGCGGAGGCGGGACTGGGCGGGGCGGGGAGGCCGCGGAGCGGGCCAGGGATCCGCCGGGCGGCCTGAGACGCGGCGCGAGCCACATGCGAGAGGGCGTCTGGCGGCGGCGGCGGCGGCAGCGGCAGCAGTAGCGATATCAGCAGCGGCGGCCACGACGCAGACGCGCCTGCGGCCCGAGCAGCAGCAGCAGCAGCAGCAGCAACAGCAGCATCAACAGCAGCCACCACTGCAGTTAGAGCAGCAGCAGCAACAGCAGCAGCCACCGCGGAGAGCGGCACTTGGCGGGCGCACCCTCCCAAAGGAAGCCGCCCGCCCGCCATCACCGTCCCCTCTGGCGTGTTCATGCCCCCGGGGTGAGTGTGCGCACCCGGAATCCCCGCCGGCTGCGATTGGTCAGGCAGGGTGGGCTCCCTGGAGGAGGTGACAGGAGCGCACTCGGAGAGCAGTGCGGGCGCCCTTCATTCCCACACCGCGCCTCCCCGCCTTGCCATCCCCGTAAAGGACCCTGGACTGGGGTCGCTGGGCGGGAGGCACTTAGCAGTCGGGCTCCCAGTCTCGGCGCACAGGTGCCTCAGCGGTCTGGCGGGTTTGTTTACAAACAATGGGGTGCAGACTCGGCAGCGCCCCCTGGTGGCCAGTGCGCCTCCGGGGAAGAGAGTCGACCCCAGGTTGCCCCAGCCCCCGAAGTCCGGAGGGGCGGGGGGGGGGGGCGGCACGGAGGGGCGGCCACACCCAGGGCGCGCGCCCGCTGGGGGCGGTGACAGGGGGTGGCTCAGGGGCCGTGGAGTCTGAAGCTCCTGCGGGCGGGGGCTGCGCCCCAGCAACAGCCGGTTATTGGCCCCGCGCTCTCCTGGCGGGCGGGGCGGGCGCACGTGGCGGCGGCGATGGGGGGGTGCTATCACAGCGGAGGGGGGCGTCTGGGGCCGCCGTGGGAGCGCGCGTGTGCGGGGTTGTGGAGCTGCAGGTGTCTCGCCTGGGTGTGTGCGTGTGTCTGGCTCCGAGTTTGTGCTGGGGTCTGCAGGGAGTAGTTGTGTCAATCCAGAGGAATGTTGGGGTTTGTGACCCGTCGGGTGTATGCGTGAGTCCGCGCATATATTTGTGTGGGATTCTGTGTATGTCGTGCCCGTGGGTTGGGATGTACCTGTGTGTGTGTTCTCTGTGAGTTGTCTGTGTGTACTGTTTAAGGGTGATTCCGTGGGTCTGTGTTGCCTGCGTGTGCTATAGTGCATGGTTGTGGTGTGTTTGTGTTGCTCGAGTGAGCTGTTTGTGTGTTCATATGTGTGTCTTGCCTATGTGTACTGTCTTGTTCGTCGCTGTCTCTCTGTTTATCTCGACGGCGTGTGTCTTTTTGCCCAGCGTTTGTGATAGTGTGCCTACTGAACGCAGATGTCTGTTTTCTGTCCAGGTGTCCGTGTGAGTTCTGTGTGGCGTGCGTGCGTGGTGGGAGGTTGTCTCAATCTTGTGTTTGGCTTGTGTGTCAGGCATCAGCACCTAGGAATTGAGGACTGAAGCTCTGTGGGGTCTATGCAGTGCAGTCAGTGAATGTTGCTGGCTGTGTCTGGGACCGAGTGTGTGTGTGTGTGTGTGTGTGTGTGTGTGTGCGCGCGCGCGCGCGCGCTGAGTCTAAGGGACTTGACGCTGTGATCCACTGGCTCATGTGTGTCATGTGGGCTGCGTGTGTGTAGTGTTTATGTCAGTCACGTGAGACCAATGTTTTCTGGCGGTGCTTTAGGTGTGTGTGTGCTGCTGGGGCTGTGTGGGATTAGAGTTAGCTGTGGGGTGTGTGTGTGTGCTGATGCACTGTTGGTGATGGTGTTTTGGGGTTGAGAGAGGAGGGAGAGTTGATGTCTGCTGTTCTGCTGGTGCATTTGTGTGTCGTTGCCAGTATGTGTGGTAATGCATTGGGGTCTGATGACGTGTGTGCCTGATTTACATATGTCCTGGGGTCTGAGAGTTGGTGACATATGGGTGTGTTTTGGTGGTGTTGGTCTGTGGGTGTCTGTTTTGTGTTATTTTGTGTTTTGAGTCCTCAGGTGTGTAGGTCTTATTTCTTGGGTGTGTGTGTTTGGACCAGGGGCATGTTGTTCGAGAATTGTGGCAGCGCTTATTTTGTGTTAGTTTCTGTCTGTGCTTATGATGGCTGCATTGTGTATGTGTGTGTGTTTCCAGGCATATCAACAGTGGGTCAGTGTGTGAGATTTTGACAGTGTGTGTATGTGTGTGTATGGGAAGGGAGAAGGATGGGTTGTGTCAGCCAGTATGCAGTATGTGTATAGTGCTTGTGATGGTCTCTGTGTGTGTGCGTGTCCATGTTTTAGACAGTATGTGTGTGTGTTTGTGTGTCTGTGTCCTGTATACAGAGTATCATTGTCCGAGACTGGGACCATCTTAATGCTGTGTGCAAGTAGGAGATAGGGTAGGAGGTCAGGCTGGCCAGTCCTGTGTGAGTCGTTGTGTGTATGTGTGTGCACCCTTCACACACACCCCCAACAGTCTTCTCCATTTGGGTCATATTTGAGCCCCTGAGTGTGTGGGGTGAGCCCTTACTGTGCCTCTCTGCCCTCCTAGTGTGCCCCTCACTGTGTTCGGAAAGTTGTACCCATCAGCCCATGCCCATCTTTAGCCCAGGTGGAATGACTCTGTGTTATGGGCCTGTCACAACCCCCCCCACACACACACACACAGGCACACACACCTGACAGACCCCTCTGTCTGGGTCCTGTGTGAACCCTTGTACTTGCTGTTAGAGCCATCCTGTGCCTCCTTGTCCCTAGTGTGTGCCCATCACCCTGTGTATGGGGCTATCCTGGCGAGCCCAAACCTTGTATCATTCTCTAGTTGGGTGTGTCTTTGGGGCTGTCACCCCTTCTGCATCACACACACCTATGTTTCCCTCATCTGAAAACCCTGGGTGGGTAGGGTGTGTGTATTGCAGGGGCCCTGGAGCCCCCTGCACGTCCCCGCTGACCTGCTCCTCCCTCCGTGTCCCACAGGCCCCAAGGAGCGCCATGGCCCGCGCACGCCAGGAGGGCAGCTCGCCGGAGCCCGTAGAGGGCCTGGCCCGCGACGGCCCGCGCCCCTTCCCGCTCGGTCGCCTGGTGCCCTCAGCCGTGTCCTGTGGCCTCTGCGAGCCCGGCCTGCCCACTGCCCCCGCCGCCCCTGCCCTCCTGCCCGCTGCCTACCTCTGTGCCCCCACCGCCCCGCCTGCCGTCACTGCCACCCTGGGGACCCCTCGCTGGCCTGGGGGACCCCGCAGCCGGCCCCGAGGCCCGCGCCTGGACGGTGAGTGACCACCCGAAACCCGGGATGATGGGACGCTAGAAAAGAGAAGGCCATAGAGACACGAACTGGAGAAGTGGGAGCGGAGAGGGGGAGGTGGTGAGCCGAGCCGGGCCACTGGGAGGGTGTGGCCAATGTGGTCTTTGTGTTGCAAGAAGCAGGAAGAAGGAGTGGGAGGCTGGGGGGGAGGCGGGAGGTCGAGTGGGAAGTCCCTCCTGGAATCTGACTGCAGTCCCCGAGTTGCAGCCCACGGCTTTTTCCGGGCCTGGGGCAACAGCTGTTTCTCAGCTCCCCTCCTTCACTCCCCCCGGCCCCGAAGATTGCAGTTGGAAAGAGTGTGGGCCGAGGGAGAGGACTGTCACCTCTGGGGCTTGGGGAGAGGTCGAAAAACCTTATGCCTTTATTTGCATCTCTTTGGCCAGGGCTGGCCCTCGCTGCCGTCCCGGAGGAAAGAGAGGGGGAGGGGCCATTGTGTTGGGAAAGTCCCCTCGGGGAAGGGGTGAATCTTGGGGAGGGAAGGGTTAAAGGTCCCCTGCCTGATGGGCGCTTAACCCTGTGGTGCCCGGCAAGTCCGCCTCCCCGCCCCTCCTCTGCCGGTACACACGGTAGCGGGGAATGATTGTCCTGGTTTTCCTCCCCATCCCCCAACTTCCCTAGCTCAGTTCCTGGCAGTGGAACAGGGGGGACCCCGATTTCATGACCCAAGTCACAGCTGTGGAAACTGAGGCCCCGGTTGTAGGCCTTAGGGAAACCTCCTGCCGGGAGCTGGTGTGACGGGAGGGAGGGAGAGAGTAGCGAGAAGCGCTGAAGGGGGTGGGGAAGAAAGCGGTTCCTGCATCCCAGGCCCCTAGGCCCCCAGGCTCCTGCTCAGAGGCAGCCACGGTTTGGCCTTCTGGTCTCTAGGCCTCTGCCACATCCGGAGGTGTGGCTTCACTGTGGTTGGACGCCAGAGGGCAGGAGACCTGAGGCTTGTGACTCTGGGTGGGGTCATTCCCTGTATCCCTGTATGACCTTGGGGCACTTGGTAGGGTGGGCCTCAGTTTCCGTACCTATGAAATGGAGCAGGCACCATTTGGCTCCACTTTGGAATAGAGGTACTTAGGTCAGACACGGCCTTCCAGACTAGCACGTGCAGCGCGGAGGCAGCGGGCCGTCCAGGTGGCCCCTGAGCCTCCTCCCTAGGTCCTCCCGATTTCTAGTGCCCGGGAAGGAGGAGCTGAGAAATCTAGCTTTAAGAGGGGAGAAAAGGGAATCGTTAGAAATGAGGCTCAGAGCAAGGGATAAACCAGGTGGCTGGAAAAGGGTGAAACAGACCCTGGGTTCCTCCGGAACAGCACAGGGCCGGGAAGGGTGGTGGATGGTGACCACACCCCTCTGACCCTTCAAGGTCCTCAGCCATCACTCTCGCCCGCGGAGCAGCACCTGGAGTCGCCCGTGCCCAGCGCACCGGGGGCCCTGGCGGGTGGTCCCACCCAGGCGGCCCCGGGAGTCCGGGGGGAGGAGGAGCAGTGGGCCCGAGAGATTGGGGCCCAGCTGCGGCGGATGGCGGACGACCTCAACGCGCAGTACGAGCGGCGGGTGAGTGCTGGGGGAGGGGTAGACGGCAGGTGGGACTTCCCGCCGGGGTAGGGGCTTGTAGGCGGCCCCCGCCAGATGTGTGGCAGCTGCTGCCCTGCGCGGCGGGGTCGCGCTGGGGACAGGCAGGTGGGGGGCGGGGGCGGCGTGCCCACTGAGCAGCCGAATGAGCCCGCCGCCGCGGCTGGCACTGCCCGGGAGAGGGCCAAGGCTGCCGCGAGAACTGCAGCGCGCCCGTGGCCCGCGGCCGCAGTCACTGAGGGTGGCGCTCCGCGGAGCGGCTCATATATCCCAGGCTATTTATAGCCGGTGAGTCAGCAGCGGCGGCGCGGCCGCGCCCGCCCCTCCCTCCCGCGCCGCCCGCAGCGCAGCGCAGCGCGCCACACAGCTTCCCGGGCTGGCCGGGGCGGGCTGGGGGAGGGCCGGCAGGCCTGCCCCGCGGGAGTCCCCTCCGCCCCAAAACCCACAACAAAGCTTCTCTTTAAAACAAAATATTGGAATCCTACAGCAGAGAATAGAGAATAACAAATCTCATGCGCCCACCACCCAGCTCTGTTCAACTTGAACATTACACCCGCATTGCTCATTAAAAAGACAACAAAAAACGGATGTCGTGGAGCTCCTTGTTCCCCTCCCTGATCCCTTTGCCCTCCCTCCTTCCAAAAGAAACCTCTCAAGTTGATGTATGTGGTTCCCCAGCAGGTGTTGATTCTTTTACTACATATTTACCAGACCAGAAACAATGCTGGTAAAAACGTGGGGCGTTTTTAGCTTAATATACATGTTCCTCTTCAAACTTCTTTTTTCTCCTCTATATTATAAGTGAGATTCATCCATATGGATGAATGAAAGGAGCTTTTATTCATTTTTCACTGCTACATAGTATTATATTGGATCAACATAGTATCCTGACTCATTTTCTCATTGATGGGTATTTAGAATATATTTTAAAATATATTTCAAATTTTATTTATTGGCTTTTTTTCCCATCTTCCAAACGATGTTTATTTCCAGGTGTGTCCCTGTGCTAGTGTCTCCAGAGTAGGGTGATCTGCCTGCTGTCACCCTTACTAGATGATTGCTAGCTTGCTCATGAGGTGGCTGTGCCAGGTGACACCCCAGGGCAGTGTGACAGTGGCAGGTTTCTTAACCTATGCCAATCTGATGTGCCCCCTTTGCCACTTCTCCTGGCTGCAAGAGTTGGTAGGGAGTGTTGAGGAGGCAGGGGCTGGTACCAGGCATCCCACTACTAGCTTCCCATTGGGGATCGTAAGAGTTCTTTTATCTGACCTTTTGTAAAATGAATTTCTCCCTCCCTGTGCATGTGAGGAGGAAGAGGTTAGGTGGGCCCTGCTTAGCACATGGGTTGGCCATGCACTCATTCAGGGAGCAGGAGAGTGCTATAGCTATCTGTACAATTTTTAGTGCTATAGCTATGTGTAAATTTTACTGGTGGGGAGTCTAGCATTTTTGGACATGAGAGGGTCCTAGAGGCCATCCCAAGCCTTCATTCCGCCCCTGGGGAGAGGGCAGGGGGCTCCCCAAGTTTGCACTGAACCCAACTGTGCCTGGAAGTACTGCTGCACAGCCTCAGCTCAGATGGTGAACTGTTCCCAGTGCTCCTTCTACAGATTGCTCTAGAACTGCTGAGACTATAGGCTCCCTGCTCCCTTCTCTCTGTCTCACCAGCCTTTTAGGGGACGTCAAAATGGGTTGCAATCCAGCCCCATCCTTCATCCCCTATGACTTGGTCTGGTGACTTTTCTATCTAGAAAACTGTTGCGGGGGGTGGGGGGAGTCACAGCTAACATGTGCTAAACACTTGCTTGTGCCAGGCTCTGTGCTGAGGGCATTCTGATTATATCCTCTCCCTCCTGGTCTCATATCCTAGGTGAGGATGTAAGGTTGCAAGAGGTGAAGACATTGGCCCAGGTGGGCAAAGGAGCTAGAATAGGGTTGCTGAGGGGGTAGCTCACTCTTAGAACCATGCCTCGTCCCTCAGTGCCCTTTGACTTGACCACTCATACTTCCCTGTCACCGCGCACGGGCCCATGCTAATCTCCCCTTCTCTCTTTCCCTAGAGACAAGACGAGCAGCAGCGACACCGTCCCTCGCCCTGGAGGGTCCTATACAATCTCATCATGGGACTCCTACCCTTACCCAGGGGCCACAGAGCCCCTGAGATGGAGCCCAATTAGGTGCCTGCACCTGCCCGGTGGACGTCAGGGACTTGGGGGGCAGGACCCTCCCACCTCCTGACGCCCTGGCCAGCGCAGGGGACTTTGTCTGCACCATGTAGCATACTGGACTACCAGCCTTGCCTGTCCCACGAGTGGGCCAGGGCAGCCACTCCAGCCCAGCCTGGGGTGCACTGAGAGAGATGTGGACTCCTGGGTCCCTGGCAGAGAAGCCAGGGAAGGGAGGGCTGACGGACTCAGCATCTGAAAGCAGCGGTGACCGAGGGGGTGGGAACTGAGCCACCTGCCTCTGCTGCCCACCACCATCTCAGGAAAGGCTGCTGGTGCTGGCGGACCGTTCCAGCTGCAGGGGTGACACTGGGGGATCTCCTCCCAGTGATCCTTCACTTTGGGCCTGGCTTCAGGCCCCTGGTGCTTCCCCCCCTCCTCCTGGGGAGGGGGCCTGTGAAGAGCAAATGAGCCAAACGTGACCACTAGCCTCCTGGAGCCAGAGAATGGGGTGCGTCTGAGGGCTGTCTCAGCCCAGCGCCCAGCCATCTTCCCTGAGCCAGCTGGCAGGTGGTGGGCATGCCTGCCTCACCTTCATCTGGGGCTGGCCAGGAGGGGCCCAGACTGTGAATTCTGTGCTCTGCCCATGACCACCCCCCCACCCCCATCCCTATCAATCCCATTGCATAGGTTTAGAGAGAGCACGTGTGACCACTGGCATTCATTTTGGGGGGTGGGAGATTTTGGCTGAAGCTGCCCAGCCTTAGTCCCCAGGGCGAAGTGCTGGGGGGAAGATGGGGAGTCAGGGAGGGGGGAATCTCAGAAGAGGGAGGAGTCTGGGGGCGGGGAGGGATGGCCCAGCCTGTAAAATACTGTATATGCGCTGCTGTAGATACCGGAATGAATTTTCTGTACATGTTTGGTTAATTTTTTTTGTACATGATTTTTGTATGTTTCCTTTTCAATAAAATCAGATTGGAACAGTGGATACTCTTTCTGCTCACCTTCCCCATGGCATGGCCTGGTCTTGGCAAGGCCTTTTGCAGTCTGGTCAGAGGCTCTGTGACTCATCTGTGAGAGGGTGGGAGAGGTGGTCCCTGGGGCAGTCATAGCTGTATTTAGGAATGCTAAGGAGCTGGGTCCCATTGTCACAGACTTGGGGTATGTGCCAGTCCTTGTGCATCTCTGCTCAACTCCCATTAAAAGCAAAGTCCCCTCAAGGGAACAGGTTTTTTGGTGCTTTACCCTCACTCTATCCCCACAGGGTATCTTCTAGGAGGCTTGATACTTTAATGAGTGAATGAATGACTTATAACTTATTCAGAAGCACCACTGTGACAAGTGCTGAGGACATGGTCATGAGACAGACTTGCCCTCACGGAGATGGAAGGTGACATCTGGCTTTGCAGTGCAGTCAGCCTTAGGCTGCCTCTCCAGCTGGAGGAGCACCTCAAGCTAAGAGCATAGTAAGGCTTCACTTACATAGCTGCCCTAAGGCCTAGCACACTGCTTGGTATAAGCAGCCTGTGTTGAATTAATGCAGGAACGGAGTTCCTACTGTTATCTTCCTGAAAACACAGCAACTGGCCAAGTGCTTTCCTTGATGCCTCTCCCATACCTGTTTGGCACAGACCTCAGTGAGAAGAAGGGTATATAATATACACAGCCACAGGTTTAGTCTCCTGCTCTGTCCCTTCCTGGCTGTCCTCATGGGTAAAGGGGAAGCTCAGGGAAAATGGCTCTTCGAAAAGGCCAGGGGGTGATAAAAGGGAATGGTCACTTTGGAAAGGAATTTCACAAAACCTCAAGTTATCGTTTGAATGTGTTCCCCAAAGTTCATGTGTTGGAAACTTAATCCCCAGTGCAGTAGTGTCAGGAGGTGGGGTCTTTAAGAGGCAATTAGGTCATAAGGGCTCTGCCCTCACAAATATATTAATGCTGTTATTGCAGGAGTGGGTTCCTGATATAGGATGAGTTTGACCTCCTTCTCTTTCTTTTCTCTCTCCCTCTCTCTCCCTCACCCATGTGATGCCTTCTACCACATTGTGATGCAGCAAGAAGGCCCTCATAAGATGTCCCGAATCATGGCCAGTCAATTTCCATTCATTATAAATTACCCAGTCTGTGGTATTCTGTTATAGCAGCACAAAACAGACTAAGACACTGTATCAAGTTGAGAATGCACATACCTTGTGCCAGCAGTTGCCTTCCTGGGTGTCTCCCTTAAAAGAAAATGGATGTGCATGAGTATCTAAGTGTAATCAATGCACAAAACCAACCATCTAGGTATCCAACAGTTGAAAGGGTAGGTAAAGTCTGACGTAGTCATATAATAGAATAATATATAGCAGTTAACTGGAATGAACTAGAACTTCATCAACATGAAAAAAATTATGGTGAGCAAAAAGTGTGTCAAAACGATAGTGGATACCTGGGTGTTAATTATTCCCTGTATTTGTCTTCATGCTTAAATACTTGTGTACAGGGCCCAGGGCAACACAGTGAGCATTCATACCCACGCCGTAAGGCAGCAAGGCCCTGTTGGGTTCTCACTGCCGTATATGGTTGTCCCTTTGGTAGAGGATGCAACTTGTTCCCATGACTCCCTCTCCTTTCTAGCAGTATTTCATGAAATTATTGATAGGGTTGGGTTTAGGTCTACTATTTTGTTTTCTATTTGTCCCATTTTTCTTTTTTTTTTGTCTTTTTCGTGACCGGCACTCAGCCAGTGAGTGCACCGGCCAGTCCTACATAGAATCTGCACCCGTGGCGGGAGCGTCGCCGCGCTCCCAGCGCCGCACTCTCCCGAGTGAGCCACGAGCTCGGCCCCATTTGTCCCATTTTTCTTCTCCCATTTCCCCTTTCCTACATTCTCTTGCATTACTTGAATAATTTTTAGAATTCCATTTAAATTTATCTTTTGGTATTTTAACTATATCTCTTAGCAGTATTTTATTTTATTTTATTTTATTATTATTTTTTAAAGATGACCAGTAAGGGGATCTTAACCCTTGACTTGGTGTTGTCAGCACCACGCTCAGCCAGTGAGCCAACCGGCCATCCCTATACAGGATCCGAACCCAGGGCCTTGGTGTTATCAGCACCGCACTCTCCCGAGTGAGCCACGGGCCGGCCCCCTAGACTGGATAATTTCTATTAATGTATTTCCAGTTCATTGATTCTTCTCTCTTATCTCCATTCTGCTATTTAGTTCATTCAGTAAAGTTTTTATTTCATACTCTTATTTTTCAGTCCTAGAACATCCTGTTGGTTCTTTTTTTTTACATTTCCTACCTCTCTGCTGAGACTTCCTATTTTTCATCACTACACATATCCTTTATTTCAATGGGCATAGTTGTAATAACTGCTTTAAAGTCTTTGTCTGCTCACTCTAGCATTTGGGTCCTCATGGTCATCTTGTCTTTCCTCCTGAGAATGGGTCGCATTGTCCTGATTCTATGTATATCAGGTAATTTTGTATTTTCTGGTTGGTTGGTTGTTTCTGACAACTGGCCAGTACAGGGATCCAACCCCTGACCTGGTGTTGTAACACCTATGCTTTAAACAACTGAGCTTAACAAGCCAGCCCATAGAAAGTAATTTTGGATTGCATCCTGGTTATTATGAATATTATGTTACCGACCCTCTGGTTTCTGTTATATTTCTCCACAGGGTATTAATGTTTTTGTTTGTTAGACTCAAACTGCAAATTCCTACAGTTGAGCAACAGCCCAAATACCAGTCCACTCCAGTCCTGCATTGAATCTGTCCCATGCATTTATAGTCCAAGGGTCAGCAAGAGACTTGGGCCGAATTTATACACATAACTTGGAGGGCTGGCTGGTTAGCTCAATTGGTTAAAATATGGTATTGATAACACCAAGGTCAAGGGTTTGGATCCCCACCCTGGCCAGCCACCAAAAAAACCACAAAGAACAAAACCTGGGATTCCCTTCCCTGGAGCTTTCCTTTACAGGATTTCACTGCTTGCTTTCCAGCAGCTATGGTTACTCCAGGCTATGTCCTCTGGTTCCTCAGGCTAGTAAGACAGCCAGTTTTCCGAGTTTTAGCTGCTTGGTGTTGTGCTAGGGCTGCAGTCTGTCCTCAGGCTAAAGCTGTGAGAAAAATAAATCCCAAGAAATGCAACTCATGTTGAGCTCTTCTTGCAACTTTTAATTCCTTCCAAAATCCACCTACTTTTGTGCAATTTCCAGAGCCTTCAATTAGTTGAGTCTTTTTGGCATTTTCCTCTCAGATTTATGGTTACATGTAGGAGAGCTTGTCTCTTAGAAGCTTGCTTTACCGTACCAGAAACAGAACTTCTGCCTCTTCTAATAGAACCAGACCTACCATTTTCTAGAACTAAATGTGGGAAATCCCACTCCCCCACCATAAAGTTAGATGGAAAGTCAGAAACCCAGGGATAGTCATGGCCAGGGAAGGCTACATTTTGACAGCAAAGTCCAAAGGGCTCCCAGAAAAACAAAAATGACTGATCAGTTGTTCCAGAGGGAAATACCTAATGTCATTCATGTAGCCCTTGGATCCAAGGTGCTGAGCAGTCCTGCAAATTAGTAGGGCTGAGGCTTAGAGCACCTGGCAGTGAGGCTTTTAGCTAAACCTCTAGCAAGCTAATCCAAAACTTGGAACTGGCACCCCGATCTACCTCCAAATCCTGCAATGGTTGCTTCTGGAAAAGTAAGACTTACTTTTAACTGTTGATATATATTTTTCCTTCCTTACACTTGATCTTAGCCAAAAGGCCAAGACGTGATATTTTTCCTTCCTTAAAAAATACTTCTGTGTAAGGGCTGGCCCGTGGCTCACTCAGGAGAGTGCGGTGCTGATAACACCAAGGCTATGAGTTTGGATCCTATATAGGGATGGCTGGTTCACTAACTGGCTGAGCGTAGTGCTGACAACACCAAGCCAAGGGTTAAGATCCCCTTACCAGTCATCTTAAAAAAAAAGAAGGGCTGGCTCATGTCTCACTCAGGAGAGTGCAGTGCTAATAACACCAAGGCTAGGGGTTTGGATCCCTATATATGGATGGCCGGTTGCTCACTGCGGAGAGCATGGTGGTGACAACACCAAGTCAAGGGTTGAGATCCCATTACCGGTCATCTTTTAAAAAAAAAAAAGAAAAGAAAACACTTCTGTGTATATTTGTAAACCTTTCAAATCTGTATCAAATGCATGTATTATCTATCCAAAAAACAAATGCTAAAAAAAAAAAACTTGTTGCTGTAAATGCTACCTTTTGAAAAGTACCAACACCAGGGCTGGCCAATTAGCTAACTCACTTGGTTAAAGCACGGTGTTGATAATGACAAGGTCCAGGGTTCAATCCCTATACTGGCCAGCAACAACAACAACAAAAAAGTAACAACACCTAAAATACATTTATATACCCTCTGCTATGGGTCAAATGTGTCCCCCAAAAGTTCATGTATTGGAAACTTAATTTCCATTTAAGTGTTAAGAGGGTGGGAAATCCAATTATAGCAATTGAAAGGTGAGGGCTTTAAGAGGTCATGAGATTGTGAGGACTGTTCCCTTGTGAATGAATTGATCTATTCACGGACTAATGTGCATGGTTCTGATGGCTTCATAAGGAGAGTCAGTGAGAAAGTTGTGTCTTGCTCAGCTCATTCGCCATATGATATCCTGCATTGCTGTGGAGGGTTCCCACACAGAAGGCCCTTACCAGATGTGTTTCCTGGATTTTGTACTTCCCAGCCTCCGAAACTGTAAGAAATAAATGTCATTTCTTTATCAATTATCCGGTTCCAGATATTCTGTTTTATAAGCAACAGAAACAAACTAATATACCCTCTTACTTTGGAATTTAGCTTTGGGGAGTTTTCCCTAAATGTGTACAAAGGAAACAAGCTCAACGTCATTCAGCAGCAGACTGATTAAATAGCTTATGGTTCATCTGTGGTTCTGGAATTTGATGCATGATGTGCTGAAAAGGATCTCCAAGATACACCGAGAAAAAAGCAAGTTGCAGAAAAAGTTACTTATGAATATGCATAATAAAAGCATCTAACATTAAGCAATTTATACTCAAAAAATGAATTAATTCCCAACATATTTGAGGAACGTACTACTATTATCCCCATTTTACAGATGGTACAGCTGAAGTACAAAAAATATCACCTGCCCCAGGTCACACAGCTAAGTGGTAGAATATGGGTTTGAACCCGGCAGTCTGTTAGAAATCACTCTCAACGATTACCAGGGGTGACCTCTGGGGAGTAGATATTAAAGTAGATATAGCTAACACAACCAAAGAGCATCTCATGTTTCCCTCCAAAATCCTGAGTTTAGCTGTAGAGTCAGCTGCTCCTGTATGTGGCCAGCATTGAGCTGACATCACATCACTGCATGACACAGTGGAGAGGAATCTTTTTACTATTTATGCTTGTATATTGCCTGAATGTTTTACAAGGTTAAAAGCCAAACCTGCTTGCCCTTCTGGACTCAGCTGAAGGCCCTTCCTCAGCACCTGGGCTTGGGTGATGTTTTCCAGTAACTACTGAGTCTCAGAGCTTGTGAAGGCAAGGCCCGAGTCTCCTTGTTCTCACTGAGCTAAGAAGCAGTGCCACTAAATAAATATCTACTAAATATACTGCATGTCCCAGTCAACCACTGTTCCATCACTTACTTGTGAGGTGAGGCTGTTTCCTTATCTGCAATATAGGCATGAAAACAATACCTACCCCCATGGGATTGCCGTGAGGATCCAAAAAATTCAAAGTACAAATATTTTAGGGCTAGCTGGTTAGCTCAGTTGGTTAGGGCATGGTGCTAATAATACCAAGGTCCAGAATTTGATCCCTGTACTGGCTAGCTGCCAAAAGATAGAAAATCTAAGCACAGGTATTTCAAAAGCTACCAGGCAGGTAGCATAAGCATAATGAGTATTAGCTATTATTATTAAATTCTTTTGACTTGCCAACTGCAACCTAAGCCTCCACTTCTGCACCTGTAAAGAGGCTAATAGGACATACCTCAACAGATATTTAACCCCAAAATGCAAAAAACTGCCAAAAAGCTCTACAATGCAAAGGGAAACTACAAAAACATAGGGGTGATAAGACTGAGAACTTTCTAGTGTCTTGCAATTTTTTTTTTCTTTTTTTTTTTGGCAGCTGGTTAGTATGGGGAGCTGAACCCATGACCTTGTGGTACAAGGCTGCGTTCTAACCAACCGAGCTAACCAGCCAGCCCATGTCTAGCAATTTTTTACCTTTGTGTGTATTACCTGAGTAGCACCTATTTTCCTAGAATGTGTAAGGCTTCGACATTCTCAACACTAATTAAGCACTTAACAATTTGGTTACTATACACAGCAGAGACAAGAGAAGTGTGGTATGAAGTGGAAAAACCTGGCAGCATCAAAGGTGGGTCATGTTTTCTTTCATTGGTAACTCCAGCATCCCAAAAGCATTGGTTACCTTCATAAATTAGATCCTCCTTCCCAGGTGGGCAACATGCTTCCTGGAGGTACTAGAAATCACAGGGTAATCATTGTGCACCTTCCTGGAGACTCAGGGAAATCCATTTTTATGATAATACAAACATGTAATATGGGAGTACATGAACTTTGAAGAAACAAGAATAAAGACATTTCCTGCCTGGGGCTGGCAGCTTCAAGCACTACCCACCCCCAAAGCCCAAGGGGTCCTCTCTGGGTGACTCAATCTCTGCCATTAGAGGTACAGGGAGAAAAGTTTGTAGGGTTCATTCCCTGAGATCTACACACACACACACACACACATGCACACGCACACACACACGTTTGTGAAGCTTCAGAGAAGATTCTGACAATTTTGTTTTTATCCATCCAGACACAACTGCTCCCTCTTGTGACCAAGGTTGCACATTGCAAAGTCAAGGGTATAATTAGCCCAAGCCCTTGTGAGATTCACGTGTCAATAAAACTGCTGATCCTGGCGCCACCACCAACTGCACTAATGGTGCCCAGGAAGGAGCCCCCTCCAGAAATGCAGGCTAGTCTCACCTAGGGTGGGAGCAGGGGTGACAGAGCGTTGGGGAGTCGAGTTCCTTCTCCTAGCAGAGACCAGTTTTTTTCCCGCTGACTACAGCAGGATTGAAATAGGAAAGGGACTGATTTATCCGAACCTTCCACAATTTTACATCAAAGAGAAACATGAGAAAAGTGACATGAACTGGAACATGCTCCGGCTGCTGAGTCAAGACAAACCTGGTGTTCCAGTGAAAGCTCTGACCCTTACCAACCATGGGACTTTGGGCACATTACTTAAGCCTCACTTAATTTTAAAATGGGACCATCACCCACTCTTACTCTATATAATCAATGCCTGGCACACAGAGAATCTAAATAGATGGTAGTATCAGTATCACCTGTTTCACTTCTTTTTCATTATTATTTTAATTCTTGCCACTGAAAACAGCCACTATTTAGCTGAATTATTCAACAGACAACTGGAGCCAGAAGCTTCTACATGCTGTACAATTTGAGCAATCTAACTCTTGGTGGCAGATATGGTGAGTGCCGAGAGGAATCTTCAAGTCATGTCAAAGCATGAAGTGATATTTCTTCAGGTCTAACAAGGCAATTGGTAGGATCATCCCTGTCAGAAGGTGTTTCTAAAGTGAAAGAAAAACAAGCCAATCCTAAAGCAAATAACTTTATTTCTATCATTCCTTTTTAAAGAACCAAGGAAAATCTAGAAAATATATAAAACACAAACAGCTGCAATACAGGGGGTAAATGAAGGACTGAGGCAGCCCTTAAATGCAACAGCCTCCAGAGTGGTCTGTGCCACCTCAGTGACTGGGATCCTGTCAAAACGGCAGGCTCCTCTGTCCCAGCCCAGAAGCTCCAGGAGTAGGACCCAGGAACCTGCCTTTTTAAAACTAACTCTCCCAATAATATTCAACTTGCAAGGTCTCACTCTAATATCCAAGAGGACTTGGTAACATTTCCCCTCTTCCAAAATCCAGGCTGGAACTCGACTAATCCTAAACTAAAACTCAAGAACAGCACAACAGATGCCACCTGTTGTTTTTCAGGATCTCAAACTTTGGAGGAAATACATTCCACTTGTCATAGTTTTTCTTCTTCAGGGCACCTGTCTGTATTTGGAATTGTGGTTCCATGACGTTTCACTAGATCTGAGCTTATTCCCCACCTGAAGTCATGTTTTTCTTTGTATGACATCAGGCAGGGAATAAGTCCAAGAGGGTGGCAAGAGGCTCCTAAGCAACAAGGTGTGCTGTGCTGTTTCCTGGCAGGCATCTCCAACAATACCCCAGAGGTCTGGTGACGCCGAGATGGCACCAGGACAGAGATGTCAGAGTGGTGTTTCGAGGCGATCACCACTCAGGGGAGCTAGCAGTCCTGGGGTGGCAAACAGTCCCGAGCAGTGCTGGAATGGAGACAGCAGCCCATCGACACTTTGCTCTCAGGAAACGCTTTGTATTGGGCCAATGACTTCCCTTCTCCCTGTCTGGAGATGCCTCTGTGGGGGGCAGGGGACAGGGAATACATGTGGGTATGCTGCAGTTCAGCATCTCTGGGGCTGCCAAGGCTTGGGTTCACTTGGGGCCAAGGCATTCCACAATCCCATTCCCCTTCATGCCATCGAAGAAGAAGAAGTTGTTGTGAGGAGGGTCCCTTTGAGACAGGGCCTGGGGAGAAAAATAAAAAGAGGGTTCAGCTCAAGTCCTTTAAAAGGGATAAATGGAGGAAAGGAAAAAAAAAAAAAAAAAAAAAAGATCTTAAAAAAGCAGTCTAGAGCAGTGGTTCTCATTTGGCTCCCCAGGGCTATTTGGCAATGTCTGTTGACAATTTTGATTGTCATGCTCTGGTCCTCACCAGCAGCATGTCCTTGGGCAGATCATTTAACCTCTTTGTACGTACTTTACCCAGGTAACATGAGAATAACAAATGTATTATCCTGGAGATTAAGAGAGATGATATACCTCAAATATCTAAAACAATGGTTAGCACAGAGTAGCACCACTGGGCAAACGGCAGCAATAATTATTTATGACTATTCAACTGAGAAAGGAAGCGATTCATTTCAACACTTTTTAGGCTGCAGCCTTCATCACCTGAGGGGACGAATTTAATAGGGGGACACACTGATGCAGAAGGCAGCTCTTCCATGAGGACACAGTGCTGCCGGCCTTCCACAGGTGGGCCAGGGCTGGGATCCAGAGTGCCTAGGCAATGCCATTCAGCTATAGAAATGGTGATTATCTTGTGGGGTTACCAGGATAGAGCACTTTTAAAGATGGGGTCAGACCTTACATGCTCTCATGTGTGTACATATATTTATCTGAGGAAAGGGTTCATAGGTGTCAGTGAATTTTCAAAGGGGTGCTTAACCCAAAAAGAGTTGGAACTTCACTACAAGCTATCATTTAAAGAGGAGATAGGGCCAGCCTGTGGCTCACTTGGGAGAGTGTGGGGCCGACAACACCAAGTCAAGGGTTAAGATCCCCTTACTGGGTCATCTTTTAAAAAATTAATTAATTAGAAAAATAAATAAATAAAGAGGATATCACCTAAGTAAAGCTGCCAGGGCAGAGTTTAGTGGTTCCTGGAAGCACCATGCTCATCATTTACAAGGAAGGTGACCTCCTGGAGGAGGTTAGAAACAGGTTTTAAACATTCTGAACTGCCCCTCTTAGAATTAAAAGCCAATCCTATTCCATTTCCGTGTCTGTAAAATGGGGAAGATTTTATCTACCTCAAGTGGTTATTCAGCCACTCAGCCAAGGAAAATTTATTGAGCATCTACTCTGTGACAGGTATTATTCTAGATATTAAGGATTCTGAGAAAGTTCTTGCCCACACGGAGCTTGGATTAGATATAGGTTTGCTTCTCTGAGTCTGCATATAAAATGGGCAAATAAATAGCCCCTGCCTGCTAGAGTTTTTGGTGAGAACAAAACTCAATCAGGCTTATAATGGCATGCAGTAAATTCTCAATAAGTAAGAGCTGTTATTACTAATGGGGGCCAGGGTCCTTTACCAATATGTGCAGATGCCACACACTCAGCCAGGTGGAAGGGCCCAACACCCCACAGATGGAACTCCCAAACCCTCAAACCCAGGTTACATGAGATGGGACATGTTTTAACATCGAGCCTGGTGTGGCTGCTGCTTTCACTATCATCTCTACTACTGCAGGCAGAGAGACCTGCCATGGACAGTAGGGATGGGGAGAAAGGAAGGAGGATTTAAACTTAAGTAAGCATGACATGACAATGGACATATAAAATATGGTGTCTGGAAGAACGTAAAAAAGGAAAAAAAAACCAAAAGATAATTCTAAGGGAACAGACTTATGCCCTCCATCTCCTGATATTTATTTTTTATAGGTAGTCAAATAGTGCCTCATGAGAGAACGGAGAGACTGAGGTCCTCAGATTGTAGGATCCTCCTGCCAGCTGGCTGAAGGCTGGAACTGTGATATAAGTAAGGGGGAGTGGCAGGCATAAGAGAGCAGAGCATGGGGTAAACATGGGGCAAAAGGTAAAGTGCTTCCCAAGCAAGATGGGGTAGGAGAAGATTCCAAACACACCCAGCAACCAAGAATGCAGAGTACTCTGGCTATCTGGGATAAACAGAAACAAGATGCTGGGCAACAGCTGTCCCCAGCAGGCAGAAAGAAGGGGGTTGCAACAGGATTGGGATGGAGAGAAGCCACCACAAACAGTGGTGTCAAGGCCACTTGCCTCGAACTCCAATCTCCATCCCACATGAAAAACTCAGGGAGTAGCTTCTCAAGGGGATATACAGAAGTGAGACTGAGGGTACAAGGACAGCAGCACTGGGGTCCATGCACAGTCTCTGGACATGGGTGCCATTCAGGGACAACACCTGAGACACAAGTGCCAAGTGGTGAAGAGCACAGGCTCGGAAACCAGACTGCCTGGTCTTAAATCCAGGTTCTACCACTTACTAGCTTGGGCAAGCAATTTCACTTCTCTGCACTTCAGTTCCTCTTGTATATATTAGGGATCAAAACAGTTCCTACCTCATAGGGTTTTTGTGAGATAAAGTGAATTTATCCACATAAAGAATACAGTCTTTGTGTGGTACATAGTGGGCTTTCAATAAATGTATTATTACTAGTGGTGGTAGTGTCATCATTATAGGCTACAAAGACATGTAAGTTCCCATTCCCCACCTTATGGCTTTTCCGTCATTGCTTTCTTTCCTGCAGAGTCTGTCTACAGGCAGCCTCAGAATCCTCAATACAGTCCTCTGGGCGGCCACTACCAATTTCCAACTGGCCATATAAACTGAAATTTTCACATCACTCTGGGCTAAGCAGAAGGTGTGAACAAGGGAACAGGTATGGCCATTACATACTTCTCTTCTTTCCCCTCTTTGGCACCTGTAGTGGATTGAATTATATCTCCCCAAAACAAACTGAAGCTTGAATTACGTCCTCCCAAACGCACTGAAGCTTGAATTGTGTCCCCCAAGTTTTATGTATTAGAAATTTGTCCCCCACTGTGACTGTTAAGAGGGTGAGAAATCCTATTATGGTAATTGAAAGGTGGAGCCTTGAAGAGGTGATTGGATTGTAGGACCGTGCAGTAGTGAATGGATTAAAAATGGTGGTCAGGGGCGTGGTTCTGAGGGCTTTAAAAGAAGAGAGGAGAGTCTGTCTCTATCTCTCTCTCGCTTTCTCTGCTCTGCCATTTTCACAATGTGATAACCTGCTGTCACTGAAGTCACCACCAAGACCCTCACCAGATGTGTTCCCTGGACTCTGGACTAGCTAGCCCCTGAAACTGTAAGCAATACATTTCATTTTCTTTATAAATTACCCTGTTCCATATATTTTGTTATAAGTAACAGGAACAGATTAATACAGCACCTATAATGTAGAAGCAGATTAGATTAGGGTAGAGGAATAATTTAGTCCAGAGAGAATGACCAGGAAAGAAGAGAGAAAAAAGTAGCCTTAAGAAAATGGTGTGACTATCAAATTGAGTCAATGTCTCCAGGGCAAATTTACAGATCCCAAGACAAAGTGGTAAGGCTGGGTCTCCACATTGTCCTCCTAAACTCAAACTTGACATGTACATGGACTTGGGAAACCATCTGACCAGGCATGAGTCCATCCCACAAAAGAAAAGAACAAATCATTACAATTTCACTAAAGCAAGTGAGAATCTACAAAAGGCAAATTTAACATCTTTGGGCAAATATCAAAGTCTCCAAAGAAAGTAAAATATATTTGGGGGTGTCCTATAGCTTCAGCAACCCAAACGTTGCAGAAGAGACTCTAAAGGCAGTGCTAGGTATTGGTTATGTGATCCAGCATAAGATACTTCCCTTCTGAGACAGATAAAAAACACCTACTTAATGTGGTCACGAGTCACCCTGCAAAGAGCCTGTGGGACTCCTGGCATAGTGGACGTGTTCTGAACATTTTTTTCTTTTTTTCTCCACACACATTGATTTTCCTCCTTCTCTACAAATACCTATGGTGTGTGGGTTAAAGAGAGGAGCTTTGATGCCATGGTGATGTATGGAAAAAAAACTGTATAAGATAGGTTAAAAGCACAGTTCTTAGAGTCCCTTTTCTGGACCTCAGTGTCTTCCTCTCAAATGGGGATCACAATAATACCCATTTCATAGAGTGTGAGAAGCAGAATACCTGACAAACATGATAGGTATAGTTAAGGGACAGTAGATAGCACCTTAAAGGCACTAAGTCCAGCTCTGGGCTTAGCACAGATTAGGCACTCAAAGGTCATTTGGATGGGCTGGAGAGCATGGGAATGGAGTGGGAAAGGGTAGGGCATGAAACAGGATGAGTGGGATCAGGGAAAGCTCTCTAAGACAGTCCTTGGTTATCTCTGTCGGCACATACATAACATCAACTAACTTCTACTCCACAGCAACTTTTTACCTTCACAATTTCCTGTGCCAAGATCCCTCCAACCACTGCACACACTGGGGCCATCTCAGAGAAGCAGTACCTAAAAGAGAAGACAAGTGAAATGGAGTACTAGGAAGTAGGAGTGCTGATATGACATTTGGAAAAGTTCCGTAGTGGGCTCTCTCAAATAAAAACACTTCCTACCAGGAGTTGTCTATTCAGACTGCAATGCTAATGCTGGCATCCAGGCATGAAAATTAAATCTGATCGGGGTTCATAAGTGGTTGGGAAAGACCTCTGAACTTTGGCAAGCAGGAATTTTTTCACACTCCCCCCCCCCCATTTCATTAAAGGAAAGAAAGACTATATCTGTGCTTCCTAAAAATAAGGTCCTACAACTATCAGATGTTTCAGTGCCCCGGTCACATTCTTGTAATTCTCTTCTTGCAATTTTCTTCTTACTGATAATGGGTGGTGGGTTACATGTTATTCCTAGATAAATGTCAGGGAGCAGGCCTGTGTTAACATGTAAGATGCATGGGAAATCTGGGGCCTGAAATTAAAGCACGAGGCAGAAAAAGTTTTCACAACCCACACAAAAACCAGCTCTTCTGGGTCCGGATGGGGCATTCAGAGGGCAAATTTTAGCTGATGCTGTCACCTACCCCTCCAATCATCCATCCTGAAGAGCAAAACACTTTCTTCTACCACATTCCCAGAGGAAGTGGGCTCTGCCAGTTCCTACCCTTGAACACAAAGGTGTTTGTTAACTAAGCAAACTGGAACACGGACACGCCAAAGGGAATGCCTCCCTAAGTAAACCTATCACCAGGAGACCACCTCCAATCTTAGTGTGGTGCACACCTTTCTAGACATTTTTTACAAGTACACATATCTAAACATAATTTTAAATACAAGTAGTATCAACTTATTTTTTCTGTTCTGTAACCTAATGATGAATACTTAAGCTGTTCAACACTACAACCACACATCCTGGCACAGGTGCCCAAGTAATTGCTTAAGGTGAATTTTGAAATATATGATGGCTAGCTAGGTGTTGATATGTATTGCCAAAATGCCCACCGAAAAGGCTGTATCCATCCCTACTCCCACCAACTGTGTTTGAGGGTACCCATCTCCTTACACCCTGGCCAGGACAAGCACATTCCCATTCTATCCAACCACAGAAGTATCTTTTCTTCCTGCTTATCAAGGTCCACTACAGAGCTCTAAAACATACAGAGAAATACAGCAAAGCAAAACTCATCATCCATAGTTCAACTACTCAAAGATAATGAAATGTGGGAGTATTTTTCCTTTTATGTTTTTAAAAATTATATCTATATTCTGTGTGATCATACTATACAATTGTTTCTTTTTTTCCCCCACTTTTTTTCTCTTTAACAAGGTATATCACCTCAGCAAAATACTAGTAAACCAAACCAGCAACGTATATAAAGGATTACATACCATGACTAAGTGAGATTAATGGCAGGAATGCAAGGTTGGTTTAACACATGAAAAACATCAATGTAGTATTTCATATTAACTGAATAAAGGACAAAAACCACATGATCTTCTCAATAGACACAGAAAACACGTGACAAAATCAAGCACCCTTTCATGATTAAAAAGAGAAAAAACACTCAACAAACTAAGAATAGATTGTTGAAGAAAACTTCCTCAACCTGACAAAGGGGATCAATCTATTAAAAATCCACACCCAACACCATAGTTAATGATGACAGACTGAAAGCTTTCTCCCTAAGATCAGGAACTAGACAGGAATGTCTGCTCTCACTACTTATATTCAACATTGAACTGGAGGTTAGAGCCAGGGCAATTAAGGAAAGAAAAAGAAATAAAAGACTTCCAGATCAGAAAGGAAGAAGTAATGCATATTCAAAGATAACATAATCTAGTGTATAGAAAATAGTCCTAAGGAATCCACAGAAAAACTATTTGAACTACTGAATGAGTTCAGCAAAGTTGCAGGATTCAAGATCAATATACAAAAATCAATTGTATTTCTATACACTAGCAATGAACATTCTGAAAATGAAATTAAGAAAACAATTCCACTTATGATAGCACCCAAAAGAATAAAATACTTAGGAATAAATTTAACAAAGGAAGTGCAAAACTTATATTCTGAAGACCATAAAACACTGTTAAAAGAAATTAAGAAGACATAAACAAATGGAAAAATATCCCATGTGCACAAACTGGAAAACTTAATATTATTAAGATGGCAACACTCCCCAAATTTATCTACATATTCAACATAATCCCTATCAAAATTCCAGCTGCCTTTTTTGTAGAAATGGAAAAATCTATGCTAGAATTCACACGGGAGTGTAAAATATTGAGAATACTCAAAACAATCTTGAAAAGAACAGAAGTTGGAGAACTCACACTTCAAATCTTACTACAAAAGCTATAGGAATCAAGACAACATGTATTTGCATAAAAACAAACACACAGATCAACTGAAGAAAACTGAGACCAGAAATAAAATCTTACATACATGGTCAACTGACTTGTTAAGGATGCCAAGACCATTCAATGGGAAAAGAAAAGTCTTTTCAACAAATGGTGCTGGAATCTCCTCACACAAAAGAATGAAGTTGGACCCCTACCTCATACCATGTACAAAAATCAACTCAAAATGGATCACAGATCTAAGTAAGAGCTAAGGCATGAAACTTTTAGAAGAAAACATAGAAAAATAAACCTTTGTGACTTTGGTAAATTAGGCAATGATTTCTTATCTATCATACCAAAGGCACATGTGAAAAAAAGAAAAACTATTTCATAAAAATATAAAGCTTGTATTTTGAAAGATACCACCATCAAGAAAGTGAAAAGACAACCTAGAGAATGGGAGATATTTGCAAATCGTATATCTGATAAGGGACTTGTATCCAGAATATATGGAAAACTCTTACAATTTAACAATGTGCAGATAGAGCCAGCTGCCAAAAAAGGGGGCAAATAATCAGAATAAACATTTCTCCAAAGAAGATATACAAATTGCCAAAACAAACAAACAAAAAACACATGAAAAGATGTTCTACATCATAAATGCAAAGAAAACCACAGTGAGATACAACTTAATACCTACAAAGGCTAAAATACACAGTAAAACTTGTTGGCAAGGATGTGGAGAAACTGGAACCCTCATATATTGCTGGTAAGATTGTAAAGTAGTGTGGCCACTGTGAAAAACAGTTTGGCACTTCCTCAAAATGTTAAACATAGACCATATGACTCAGCAATTATACACCCTAGAGAATATGAAAACATATGTTCATACAAAAACACATGAATGTTTATAGTGGCTTTAGTCATAATTGTCAAAAAACAACCATAATGTTCTTTATCTGGTGAACAGACAAACTTGTATATCCATACAACAGAATACTATTCAGCAGTAAAACGAGATGAGTTATTGATTTTATACCACAATCATTTGAGAATGAATCTCAAATGCACTGAGCTAAGATAAGCTAGGCTCATAAGACTACATGCTATATGATTCCATCTATGTCATATCATGGAAAAGGCAACTACAGGGATAGATCAGTGGTTGCAGGTTGGAAAGGAGCTGACTACAAGGCACCACAAGGGAATTGTTTTTTTAAAAAAGATGATCGGTAAGGGGATCTTAACCCCTGGCTTGGTGTTGTCAGCACCATGCTCAGCCAGTGAGCTAACCGGCCATCCCTATATAGGATCCGAACCCGTGGCCTTGGTGTTATCAGCACCACACTCTCCAGAGTGAGCCACGGGCCAGCCCTACCACAAGAGAATTTTTTGGCGTGATGAAACAGCTCTGTATCTTGATTGTGGTGGTGATTACACAATTCTATACTTTTATAAAAATTCACAGAACTGAAAAAACAAAATAACAAAAAAACCCAGAATCCCCTCACCTCATAGAATCGTATAACAAAAAGGAATAAATTTTACCATATGTAAATTTTTAAAAAATGCACCATGAGGAAACAAGAATAAATTTTACTTTAAATAAGTCTAAGTAATAAAAATTGAATTAGACAAAACAAACATCACCAATATTTTACAAGATAACTAGCCTGGAGTCTTCAAAAACCTGGCAAACTATTCTAGATCAGGAGTTGGAAAATTTTCTCTGTAAAGAACCAAATAAATATTTTTGCCTTTATAGGCCATATGGTCTCTATTGCAACTATTTAACTCATCTATAGCACAAAAGCTGTCACAGATAATATGTAAATGAGTGTGTCAATAAAACTTTATTTACAAAAACAGGTGGCAAGCTACAGTTTGCCAAACCCTACTCTGGATTAAAAGAGATACAAGAACCAAAAGCAACACATGAACTTTGATGTACAGTTGATCCTTGAACAACATGGATTTGAACTGTGAGTACACTTATAAGCAGATTTGTTTTCAATAAATATACAGTACAGTACTGAAAATGTATTTTCTCTTTCCTATGATTTTCTTAACAACATTTTCTTTTATTTAGCCTACTTTATTGTAAAAATACAGTATATAATATATATAACATACACAATATATGTTAATTAACTATTTGTTATTGGTAAGGCTTCGGGTCAACAGTAGGTTATTAGTAGTTAAGATTTTGTGAAGTCAAAAGTTATACCCAGTTTTTCACTTTTTTTTTTCTTTGGCAACTGGCTGGTATCAGGATCTGAACCCTTGATCTCAGTGTTATTAGTACCACACTCTACCGAGTGAGCTAACCAGCCAGCTTATAAGTGGGCGGGCAGAACCTTTAACTCCCACTTGTTTAACACTCAACTATATTCTTTCTTCTTTTTTTTTTTTTTTGGCAGCTGGCCAGTATGGGGATCCGAACCCATGACCCTGGTGTTTCCTAAGGCTGTGCTCTAACCAACTGAGCTAACCAGCCAGCCCCTCAACTATATTAAGTATGATGTCATCATAATGCCCCAACCCCCACAAAATAAAAACAAAATGTTAATCAAATACAGCTGAATACCACTGTACTATTCTCTCAACTTTTCTATATGCGTGACTTTTACATAATAAACATAATTTTTAACCCCTGCATAATATTGCCTTGTTCTGTATCACGAGCTCTTTAATGCGTTTTCAATTTCTCTTATAAATAATATGATAATGAGTATCTTCTGTACATAGTGTTTGCTCACATTATTTGACATTATTTCTTCAGGGTATATTCTCATTACCAAGGAGCAGAATTACTTGGCCAAAGAGGGAACATTTTAAAGACTCATAAATATCTCCAAACTGCTTCCTAAAGAGGTTGCACCTTTTTCAACAATGCTTGCTAACAATGAATATTATGAGTTTATTTTAATATACAAAGGATTTTGTTGATTTTATATATGCTGTGATAGATATAACACCAAATGGTCAGTGGTTTCTCTGGGTAAGGGAATTATGAGTGACTTCCATTTTTATCTTTGAGTTTATTCTGTACCATCTGATTTTTCCATAACAATCACATATCTTACTTATGTAATTTAAAAACCAGGGGCTGGCCAGTTAGTTCAGTTGGTTAGAGTGTGGCCTTTTAACACCAAGTTCAAGGGTTCAGTTACCCATACCAGCCAGCCACAAAAATAAATAAATACATAAATAAAACCCAGAAAGTTCACAAAGGACAAAGACTGTATGATTCCACTTATATAAGGTACCTAGAATAGTCAAATTCATAGAGACAGAAACTGTACTAGAGGTTACCAGGTTACCAGTAGACTAGTATACCAGAAAGAAAGTATACTTGAGGGGCTAGGAGGAGAGGAGAATGGGAAGTTAGTGTTTTTTTTTTTAAAGATGACCGGTAAGGGGATCTTAACCCTTGACTTGGTGTTGTCAGGACCACGCTCAGCCAGTGAACGAACCGGCCATCTGTATATTGGATCCGAACCCGGGGCCTTGGTGTTATCAGCACCACACTCTCCCGAGTGAGCCACGGGCCGGCCCGGGAAGTTAGTGTTTAATGGGTACAAAGTTACAGTCTGGGATGATGAAAATATTCTGGAGATAAACAGTGGTGATGATAGCACAACAATGTGAATGCACTAAATGTCAATGAATTTACACTTAAAAATGGTTGAAATGGAAAAAAATAAAAGAAAACAAAAACTAGATGAAATGGTAAATTTTATGTATATTTTGCCACAATAAAAAATTTTTAAACCCAGTAAAAGTTATGTTATACCAATTATAAATATTCGTCAAAAGTGTTTATAAAAATACATATAAATTGGGCCGGCCCGTGGCTCACTTGGGAGAGTGTGGTGCTGATAACACCAACTCAAGGGTTAAGATCCCCTTAACGATCATCTTTAAAAAACAAAAACAAAAAAATCCCATATATATTAAAAATATATGCAGGCTTCCGGTCAAGATGGCAGAATAGACAGTCACCAGTGTCACTCTCTCCCACAAGTCAACCAATTTACAACGATAAAAAAGCAACAACAGCCAAGCTGGGGTTGCTAGAGCTCAGGGGAAGAGGAAGAGAGACCTACGGAGTGTATGAAGGCGGGAGAATCCATGATGACAGAAAGAAAACACCACTCGGACCATTTCGTGCCAAGGCTGCTTTAAGGCTGAAGCTGCCAAGCGCACAGAGCAGGAGCCAGCAAAAGCCACAGCTGTGCCCTTTTGGATGGAGTTGCTTAGAGGTGGCAGGGGAGAAGAGGGCCTTGGTGGCCAGCAAGACCACTAATAGGGCTCCCACGGACCCACATAGCAGCAAGGAGCCACAACAACTGAAAAAAAGGAGCCACTGAGAGGCCGCTGGACAGTACAGGAGTGGAACTCTGGACTTTGGTGTTATCAGCAAAAATTACTATTTGATTTAAATATACTCACCTAAAAGAAAAAAAAACAAAAAATATATATACAAAATATTTTAAAAGTGTTTATAATAGTGAAAAACTATAAACAACTTAAGTACCCACCAATAAGGTCATTGGTTAAATAAATAACCATATATATGGACAAAAAACATTATGAAATACAAGTGATATGAATTTGTACTTATGGATATAGACAGGTCCATGATATGCTTTAAAAAAGGCTATCAAAGAGTACAGATTAGCATGATCCCATTTTGACATTTAAAAAGAGAAAAAAATATGAGTAAATATACGCAGAAAAGTTTGTGAGATCCTCCTACCTGCCAACCACCACAAAAAAAAAAGTTTGTAAGGTTAGACACAGAAATGTCAGCATTGGCTGGGATTACAAGCGATCCATTTTATTTCTGGCAATGGGTATCTGTTACTTTCACAATCAGAAAAGCAATAAAGCTCTCTGAAAAGAGAATAAATAACATAAAGGACAGTGCAAGCAGATCACCAACAGATGAAGGAAACAGAGACTCATGCACAGCTTTCCCTACTCAGCAGTGGCAGTGGGCAATTTGTGAGTGTAGCTCAGCTGCAAGACAGCAGCGGCTCATTTCCTTGCCAGCATCCCTATCCCATCTCAGGTCATCTCACCGCCTGTCCACAGACAGACTTTAAGAGGCCACAAACACCTCTTATTTAAAAGGCAATAGAGTTGAAGCGCCTAAGCACATGAGACCCAAACATGGGAAAGCAGTTTCCCTAAAGAGGATAGGCAGGAAAGGAAAACACTTCGGAGAGAAAACCAGCCAGCAGCTCGTTAGGCTGTGGCTTTGCCCTTTTGGGAAGCAGGGCCTTCAACTCTGCTGGCCGATGATGCAGAGCCAGACCGTTCATCACTCTAAATGCCCAAATTAGTCACTCGGCTACATGCTCACTACCCAGCACCCAGCACAGGGCATGTTTAGCAGCCACAGCTTGCTGCTGACTGCCTCGCTGTGTCTGTTGGAACTGCATTACCCAGTCCCTCATCCTGCTGTGAAGCACACAGAGCAGGCAACATTTTGCTTCTCACACACTGGTCCTTCCTCCACCAAGAGATGACTGCCTGGCTGAGTTGGGGTAGGATGGGGCTCCCATCTATGCCTGAAGTGTCATCAAATCCTGACCTCACAGTGCCAATGCTACAAACATACCTTGTAAACTGCTGCCTATTTTTAGATGATGGGTTTTTGGTTCAGGGCTTTGCAGGTGGTTCAAAAACCACTGCTGGTCCTAAATGGGGTTTGCTAGTATCTAAACAGGGTTCCCAGCCAGAAGTGAAGAAAGAAGGGGCTAGAGAAGGAAGGGACTCTGATTGACTTTACTGTTGAAAAGAAATCAAGATAGTATGTTTCTACCAGAGAATAGTAGTGTGGTGAGACCTGGGGAAGGATCTTGGTTGGCTACTTACTAAAACCTTGGGCAAGTGACTATATCTTTTTGAACCTGTTTCTTCATTTAAATAATGGGAAAATAGTAATACACAATTAAAGGTATAGTTGTGACAAATGTGGCTATGTAGGAAACACAGTCTTAAATACATGGTGCTACTGTTATTAGCTATATAACATTAGACTAATCATTTAACTTCTCTAAGCTTTAGTTTCCTCACCTATAAAATGAGTTGTTTTAAGAATTAAGTGAGATCATGTATATAAAGCAACTACCCTGGTGCCTGGTACATAATAGCTGCTCAAAAGATTGGAAATATCATTATTATGGCTATAACCTGGAAGCACAGCAAAGCAGAGTTTAGAAGTCCCCAAAGACACAGAAAGAGAATTAAATTGAACAGATGATCTCAGAACTGGTTGGAAGGAGTTTATGACCTAGTCACCATTTGGTCTTCTCAAATCAAATCCTAAGCCTAACTGTGTAGGAGAGCAAAAGACTGGTCACATAAGGTGAAAGCATCCCAGTGCCCAAGGGACAGGGCGCTGGGAACATGGGTGCCTACACTGCTGGGGGTATAAACTGATAAACTGCCAATGTAGAGCAAAGTGGTAATATCTACCAAATGATAAATCACATCTTCTTGATGCAGCAACTCCCGCTCTACTCATTTATCCTAGTTATACCTGCACACATACGACGCAAGGCCATACACTGCTGCATTATGCAATAACAAAAGCCTGAACACAACTTGAATGAGAAAGTGACTGGTTCGATAAACTATATCACTCCACATGCTGGAATACTACAGAGCTGTAGAAAAGAGGAAGTAAAGTACATACTGATCTGGACATATCCTCAAAAGATAGTGAGATAATGTAAAGTGAAAAAAGAAAAGTACCGAACAGTGTTTATAGATCTTATATTGCCTTGAATTTTCTTTTCTTCTTCTTTTTTGGGTGGCAGGCCAGTATGAGGATTGGAATTCTTGACCCTGGTGTTGTAACATCACCCTTTAACTAACTGAGCTGACCGGCCAGCCACTTTGAATTTTCAACCATGTGAATATAAAATATGCATTGTAAAAAACAGAACTGTACCTCTCTTTATTTTTTACATACTGTTATGCCAGTGGTGATAAAGAGGTCTACTGAAGTTGGCAGAATGTGGCAAAGGGGTCTCTCCTCAGGGATTTGGGTCTCCATAAAAGATCTTTCCAAAAAAAAAAATCTTTCCAAATTAAGGCAAATCCTGAAAACAGACACTTATCTGTCCAGGCTAAATGAGATAAATACTGAGACTGACCTGACAAAATCCTCGGGAAGCAGGTCGGGACTAACACCCAGTGAGTCAAGCACATCATTTCTTATCTGGAGCAACAACTCAGAATCTTCCCCATAGGTATCAGAACTAGGATCTCTTCCTTTATCTGTGCGGAATTTCAAGAGCACTGGGAAAGAAAAAAAGAAGGTAGGTTATAAAGCCAGTCTTTTAATAAGGAATGCTTATAGATGTTGATCATTAATGTTTTTAAAAAATTTATTTTATAGGAAGCAGTACATTAATCAAAATGTGAGCCGAGTGAAAGGCATTACACTTGTCATTTATACAACTAAACTTACTGTGATAAGTGCTATGATAATATAATAGGGGGTCTGACACCATTTGTAGGGTGGTATCAGATAAAGCTTTCCTGAGGAAGTAACAATTGAGTGATGTGAGGTGGTGGGGGTGGGGAGTAAGGGGGTATGGCATGGAAATTTCTAGCAGCGGGAAAAGGCCCTATTACAACTCAGAAGACAGGTAAGGAGCAGGAGGTATGCATTCTAGGCATCAATTCAAAGGCTGCTTCAGTCAGAAAGGCCAGCCAAATACTCAGACTCATCAGACAGGCAGGTCATTACAAACAAAACCTCCCTTAGTACAAAAACTAAGTCAACCTCCAGAAATGGATGTTTAATTGTGGTTGTGAACCAGAGGGAAGGTTCAGATGGTGGCTGCAAGGCAGAGCTACTGTGTAAGGAGACCCCCACAACGCTTCTAGAACTTTTAGCCCAAACAAAATGATATGACAGGAGCAGGATAAGACTGATCAAAATACAAGCACCTTCTACCGCCACTACACTTTGTCTGTGATGTCACCTGCATGCTGGGTGGGCAGGCATTCTTGTTCCCTCCATGTTCCATAAGGAAAGGGTACAGCTGGCTTTGAGCCTCATCTCTAAGGTCAACACTCCTTTCCTCCCACATTACACAGGCTATTTCAGAGCAGAAGTAGAGACGTGGGGATCAACTTCTAGACATAAACCCTGGGTGCTCTGGGACCACACTTCATGCCTGGAGAGGGGGCTCTACAGTTTGCAAATTACTTTCATTTAATTTTCATCAGTATTTGTTGACTAAAAAAGTAAACTTATTCAGAAAATTATATTATCAGTACAAGGGGTTCTTCCCTAAAAGGTAAGGTAGATTGAAAACTCAGGCAATCTTAGGGGCCGGCCTGTGGCTCACTTGGGAGAGTGTGGTGCTGATAACACCAAGGCCAAGAGTTCGGATCCCTATATAGGAATGGCCCATTAGCTCACTTGGGAGAGCATCGTGCTGACAACACCAAGTTAAGGGTTAAGGCCCCCTTACCGGTCATCTTTTTTTAAAAAAACAAAACAAACAAACAAAAAACTCAGGCAGTCTTAAATTCAAGTATTTGAAACCCATCCCAGACTAAAGAATCAGAGTCTTCTATTTTAAGACTCACAAACAGCTCTAGCTACGAGAAGCCTGGGTTGAGAACCACTCTTCAGGTAGCAGGAAGTCATTCATTCAACCAGCACCACTGAGTACTTCCTCTGTGCCAGGCAGACCTAGGTGCTAAAGGTACAATGGCGAGTGAGTCTTGGTCTCTGCATCTGGCCTGTACTTCTCTGGCAACTTTCAAATGCCTAATATAGGGCTCTGCATATTGGAGGTTTAAAGGAAAAAAAAGTTCCAGAACAACTGTTTATTCTGAATACTGTTTCCTGTCTAGGAACGTTATTCTCTTTTCTTTTTCAAGAACACAACTTCTGGAACTCTCAATTCTACCTGAACACATGGCAACCGACTCAAAGTGATGACAATTTGGATGCTGGCCAACACTGATCTGCCATCATCCAGGCTTAACTTTTAACTTTGCAGATGTGTTGCTGGTATCCCTATTTGTAGCAAGTAAACGCAATCAAGTAAGCTATTGGGAGGAGAGGGAAGAAAAGACTGCAAAAGTGGCAGTTATTCCCTGTTTAGACCAAACCTCTTTTCCAACATCCCATGAAAAAAAAGGCATCTGGACATCTGCTAGTGCAGCCAAAGCAGAGGACGCTCCGATGGAACTGTGTTGAATGTCAACAGCTATTCCTGTCAATTACTTCTGAGAGGACAAGGCAACAAGACCCAGAATGGGTATCAGTGTTGCCTGAGCAGATGACAGAGGCAATGCCAAGCACAAGCCACTCAGACTGCACAATCCAAGGCCCAGTGGTTTAGTGGCAACCATGCAGAGACTGAGTGAGATGGCTTGCTATCAAGCCGCTGGGGTTGTGGACAGCAGCAGGAGCCCCATGCTGGCTGCCTCCTGAGCAATCCTCTCATATCTGTGTCACTGGGACAAAAGTACCAACTGTTACAAGGGACCAAGAAGAGAGGGTAATTTTTTCAGCCCTCACCATGAAGTTTTTCATCTTTTGGTTAGAAAATACAGCTCTGGGAGCAAAGCCCAAACTGTTACAGTGCCTACTATGTGCAAGGCACCATGCTAAACATTTTACAAACATTAACATTAATTAGATCTTCACAATAACCTAGTGACACTGGCAGGTAAGTATAATGTCTCTGAACTTCAGCTTCCTGATCTGTAAAGTACAGAGGAAGCTAAGGTTCAGACATTATGAGACTCTCTCACTGTTAACTGCCAAGAAGTGATGGAACAGAAATGTGAACTCAAATCTGGCTTCAGAATCTGTGCTTCTTAACCCTAATGGGAATCCAAAAGAAACAGGAGGACCATGCAGAACCACAACACTTTAAAGATTCCAAGTGGTCTGGCTCTTTGCCCCCACCTCAGAGGAACCCCATTTGACCCAATTTTGTGAGATGAATTTTCCAGATGGGTCCTTTAAGTTCAGTGGGTGAGAAGAGGAGGCGGAGGTCAAAACCTTGCCTCTCAATCTTCAGAGTAAGACCAACTTCATCTTAGAAAAAAATAAGATGGCACTAAGAGGAGGAGCGAAAGCAGCCAGCAGCAGGCCCCACTGTTGCTCTGGGCCCCTTGCTTATTCCTAGTACAGTTTGCCTGGATGAGGGCCGGCAGGCTGGCACCATCCACATACCTCACTGACCACATCTGAAGTCTTCTCAGAGCCTCTGGGAAGGGGGCCAGTCAGCCCAGCCACTCATTTGCAGCAAAGCAAACAGAAGCTCTCTTTTTTCACTCTTTTTCGAATGTCAGCACTCCAGTTAGCAGGGATGGAAGGGGGTGGGAAGAAACCAATGTTCTTAAGCAGCAGCCTCAGAACTGACCCTAGCCTCTGACAAGTTCTTGCTTATTAAATTCTCCTCTTTGTTCTGCTTTCCACCCCTCCCAAACTGCCAGACACACACACACACACCACTGTTGACTCTGCATTTCTGAAGAGCACCTCCCCACTAGTTTACAGATTATACAACTGTTCCATTAAGATCAAACACTGTCAGGGATGGAGAGCCACTCTGCCAAAAGATGACTCATCCAATCATATCAAAACACTACACAAAATTAGAGTTCCAAACTTGATTAACTTCATCTGAACCTTTTAATTAACACAGGTTGCAGAAGTCCAGGGGGATGATGTTCATCGCTGGAGATGACAGGCTACTGTCTCTGCTTAAGTTCAGAACCTGCCCATGTAACAGAAAACGCAAACCTGAGAAACAGAAACCAAGCACCTTTTTGTGTACTTAAAAGAAAAAGTGTATATACGTGAATATATTACCACCTTTGCAAAAAATTTTAAACAAATTTAAATTTAATCTGAATTCAGAATAACAGATTAATGATATAGCAGGAATTTGGAATGCAATATTATTAATCACTGTTTGTTTCTACAAACTTTGTACTGCATTTAAATATTGTGATCATATTTAATGTAATCACTAAGGTTACCAAATAAATCAGTATTTTAATAGGAAGAAAATGAGGGCAATGTCACAAATTAACCCCCAACCCAACTCTGTCCCCCAAAACAGCTCACTTGAGGGGGAAATGAATCTTTATTAAAACCTCATTTGCCTGACTGATCCCTAAAGCTTTCCTGTGCCAGCCACCCTGGCCCCAATCTCTCTGGCTCTCCTCAACCTAATGTAGACTCTTCTCCAAGCTGGCTCACTTAGTGGAGATTCATTATCTCTGGGAAGAGCCTGGAAATCAGCTCCATTCCTAGGTTACATAAACTTCCAGGAAAACACAAAGTACAGTTCTATCCTCCTAGCCAACAGCCTATTTTCTAAGGCAAAACTCTAAATCTGACATTTAGTCAATTGTTCATTCAAAAAACATATACTGAGCAACTACTTTGTCCTAGGCCCTGTGCTGGGCAGGGGACAGCAAAATGGTTGTTCTGCCCTCTCAGAGCATTTTGTGAGGGTGATCAATAGGAACTACACAGAAGATAACAAAACAAATAAACAAAAAAACCCCAAAATATGCTAACTAAAAAAGGGGATCTGAGAGGGCATTAGGGGTTGCAATGGGGTGGTCTCATATCAAGCAACCAGGCTCTCTGCCATCGGTGAAAAGACCTCAGTCCTCACTGGCCTCCTAGCCCCAGAACACTTGACTGTACCCATTTTCTGCACCTTCGGCAAGTTTACGCCACTGCTCTTTAGGGCTGCTGCATCTGCAAAGCCCGTCCCAGGCCTGGAGAGCTTGTATCTACCTATCTATCTATCTATCTATCTATCTATCTATCTATCTATCTATCTATCTATCTATCTATTTTTGGTGACTGGACAGTATGGGGATCTGAACCCTTGACCTTGGTGTTACAAGGCTGTGCTCTAACCAACCGAGCAACCGGCCAGCCCATGGAGAACTTTTAAATTAGAGAGCAGTGGAATGCAGCAGCAAAGAACGTAGCTCTGGAGACAGACTGCCTGGGCCAAATTCTCAATTTTTCCACTTATTGTGACGTTGGGCAGGTGACAACATCCCTGAGCCTCCTCTGTAAAATGAGAATCCAAAGAGCACTTACCTCATGAGGCTTATGGATGAATACATGTAAAGCCACTAGGACAATGCCTGGGGTAGTGTGAGCATTCAATCAATGACAGTCTTCCAGAATTGTCACTATTCTTATGCTGTGCCCACAAACCCGGCTCACGTACTCTCTAGAAAAGTCAACACACTTGCTCTGTGACTTCTATGGCTCATAGTAGCTCATGCTGAAATCACTCATCTAACTGTGTTACCACTAGTCCAGCTGTGAACTCTGGACATGACACTGACTCAGCTCTGTCTCCTGACACTTGCTCTCAGCACCCTGCTCTTTCATTTCCCTTCATGGCTCTTACTCTCAGTTTGTGATTTTATATTCATTTGTACAAATTGATTTGTACAAAGATGCTCTTGTCTCCTCCACTAGATTTTCAAGCACCATGGGGCAGAGACCATGTCTGTTCTGTTCACTATTATATACTTAACACCTGGCACAGGGCTTGCCCCATAGTAGGCACTGCGAAAACATCTGTTACACAGGAAGGCTCAATGTTGGCAGGAAGGAAAACCAGAGAGAGGGGCTCATGATAAAGTGACATAAGAAGGTACTCACAAATCCAAACCAGGCCTGCTCTTTTACTAATTGAATTGAACAATTTTCACAATACCCAGGATGGTTCTGTTTCTTATCAAGTATTCACAAACATGCTAGACATGGAATACCCAGCAAGAAAAAGAAAAAAGTAAAAGATACACAGTACATCAAAGTCACATCTGAGGGCTAAAGGTGCAGAACAGCCCCCGGGCATAAACCTCAGATGTCGAATGTAGCTAGGATGGGGAAGGCAAGGACATTTCATGGAAGCCACCATGATCTCAGCTCTCTCAGCCTCTAACCATTCATGACATCTAGTTGCCTGTTCAGTTTGGCTCCACATTACTCTTCTCTGCTTACCTCACTCTCGGTTTTCCTCTTTAACCTAGAAATTTTAAACTATGGTTGTGCATGTATTTATTCTTTCCACAAACGTCTTCTGAGCCCCTGCTCTACACTCTGACCCATAATGAGGACCCAGAAGTGACCCAGACAGCCCTGGCCCTGCCCTTATATGCAGAGCTCACAATCCACAGAGGGCATGTTCAGAAGCCCTATCTGTCATCACAGCCACATAGTACTATGATCTATTTCTCCAGAGAACTTCATCTCCAGAGTAGCCTCCCCCAGGGACTTACTCTAAAATGCCCCCTTTTGAGTTCCAAGTCCTGCCTACCCTTTTGTCTCTCCAATGAAACCTAGTCTATGACCTAATCACATATCAGCTCAAAACAGGGAAAGAAGCTATCTTTTGTTATTTGCATGTCATTTTCTTCTGAAAAGATTTTGAGGCAGCCAGACGAAAGTTGTTGACAGGGAAAGTAGAGTACTGTTTCTCAGAAGTGACCTCAAAACAAGATGCCATTTTTTGCCTATCAAATTAAAGACTGAGATTACTCAACCCAGGCAAGAAGGTTGAGGGGCCTGCACCCTCACCTGGAGCTGATGGAAACATGAATGCTCAGTGAACCATGTGAAGATGTGGTTTCAAGGATCTTTACAAAAGGTCATGGCCTTTGACCAGTGACTGAATTACGTATAAATGTTCATTGCTGTGTTACTTATACCACAGACAACCTGAAAATAATCTCACATTCAGTAATAGGATGGATATATAAAATATGATGCACTAACAGAATGAAATATTAAGCAGCTACTAAAACTATGTTTAAACAATTTATAGCCGCATTTTTTATAACACTTAGGTTTTTTTTAGAAAAGCATAAAATAGCCCATATTCAGAAAAACCTCTACTATGTTAAAATACGACAGAATGTGATAGGTATAATTGCTACTGTCACCATTTTAGAGGTGGGAAAACTTAGGAGAGGCTCATAGTCATGATGAACTCAAAAGTCACCACACGTTTTTTTTAATTGAAACATAATTTATTATACATATTTGTGGGAAACTACCACACTTTTAATCTCTATGTTTATACTGCCACTTTGGGAACAAAGGCAAGAGAGAAGACACGCTAATTTTTAACAAAATCACTTCAAATGGATTTGGCTCCCCTACTCCAGAGCCCACCAGTTTAGAAAAATACAAACCACCCATTTAGATTCTAGCCCCAGCCAAATATTCTATTCCTCCCCTATAAAATGTGAAATGACTCCTGAGATACACTCTCACCTTTAAAGTGGAACATTTGAACTAGTATGAAAAGACTAATTTACAAAAAGAAGGGGACAAAATCTAAAATGCAGAGGAAAATTATATTCCATGGACTCCTACTGCATGGCTTCTTATCTATCAACTTTGCCAACTGCACCCTCTAGTCACAGAGCTATTCTGACAGAGTCCTCTACATTCAGACCCACCCTGCCTGGTCACAAGCAGCAGGGAGAGAGGGTCTTTTCTATAGCCCAGCACTTGAGTGGCACATGACCTCGACTCTGGGCATCTGCTACTCTCTGCCAATCACTCTTGCTGAGGGAAGATGGCACAGGACATTCCCGTGACTGTTGTCTGACAGTCAGAGAAAAGATGTGAGGCTTTAAACAAGAATTGCAGCTGGGCCTTGGGGCCTGCAAACAACTCAAACACAGGCTAATGCTGGGGGTGGGGCAGATGTAGGCATGCAAAGAGAAAAACAAGGCAAGTTTGCTGACAATGTTGCCTATTAGTATAATCTGATTTTAGTGGGCCTCAGTTTCCCATCTTCACAAGTAGAGTAAAAAAATGTCATGGGGTTCCTGTGAAGTTCAGGTAAAATAATGGTCATAATGATATTAGTAATGCTAACAACTAAAGTCTGAGCACTTTGCTGGGTGATGCTTAAACACAAGGCTCTGAGGATGACAGCTTTGGCTCAACTTTTGACTCTAGCACTTCTTTAGTTTGGTGACCCTGGACAAATGACTTAGATTCTCCAAGACTCAATTTCCTTGTGAGAAAAAGGATAAGAAGATCTGCTTTCATGAGGGTATTAGAAGATTTAACATGATCATGATGCATGTAAAGCATGTAAGCAACAAGTATTAATGCACAATGCATGCCACGTCTTCATTTAATCCTTATAACCCTATGAGGCAGACTTAAGCATTGGGCCTATTTTTCAGACCGAGAAAGGGAGCTGGTGACTAACCAGAGTCTGTTCTCTCACCAGGCTCTGTCTGCTGATGGCTATAAAGCACTAAGCTGTGATTCTGGGTCACCTCTGCCCTGCCCCTCACCTCTCCTCTCTTGGCATAGTGGTGGTGCCTTCTTCTTTTATGAATGACTGTGGTCTCTGCGTTGTCTACCACTGATAAGGAAGGCAGTGGCACACACACACGAACACCAACCACTACTTTTTTCTTTCTCCCTGCAAATTATTTTTAAACATTTGTGGTCATGACAGCAGAAAATCAACACATACTCAGCTGCCGCCCCATTATCAGAACTCATTTCCTTGTGGCTGTCTCCTCCCTCAGCAATTCCTGTCATTGCTGGACACAAAAAAACCTACTGGGGAACGTCATGCCCAAACAGCAATGGCTGCCTATGGCCTGGTTTGCAAAGATTACAAGTTCTAAAACAAGAAGTTTCTTCTGAAGAGAACTGATCACCAAATCAAGCTGTAAGACAAAGTTATTTAAAAATCATAAAACAGGGAGGTTGGGGGTGTGACTCGGGGTGGGAGGTGAGGAACGAGGAGACAAAGTTTTCTAGTCTTTCTAAAATGGTAAAAAAAAAAAAAAAGATAAGTTTTTTTTTTTAAAAAGAGAAGACCACAAATGTCCATCAATAAGGAACCATGCAAAAGAATCCATGTAGTGATGAGGAAGAATGAGGTATAAAATACTAGAAAGTTGCAGAAGAATACATAAGAAATGGTAGTTTCCTTTAAGGTATCTAAATATTTTACTGAGAAGAAGCCTCACTTTTACGATTTAAAAAGGAGAAAACAGAACCATTTCTAAGGCTCTCCTATACATGATCACTGGGAGTGAAAGATCATTGTCTCCCCCCCCGTTTTGATATGAGAAAGTAGCAGCCGTGAAAAGTGAAGGGACTTGCTCAAAGCCAGGCAGAGCTGAGACCTGAACTTATTTCTTTCAAATCCAAATGTGGAGACCTCAAGGTTTTGAGATTAGGTAACTGAGAAGTTTCTACTGCAAGAAGAAAGTAGTTGTGAACTCCAAACTTGTTTGGCTGGATTTATGAACCAAGAACAAATAGCTGCCTTAGAAAAAACATTCATTTTCCCATAGAGGTTTCTAGGTATGACCTTGCTAGCTCCTAACAGAGATATGGACTGCTGGTTAGTACTAAGCCCTTGCTCCCTGGAAAGGAGAATGGAAGTGCTCCCAATCCTTTGGATGGGTTAGGTACAGTTCTACAACCATGTCTGAAGCTTTAAAAGTATTTCCTGTCTTGTGGCATTGTGGAGAAAAGGCCAAAGGCCAACTATGCAAATTATACCATCTAGATGGCTTCACATGGGCCTAAAACTAATTAATGAAGCCACAGGTTAAGAAGCAGCCAAAATCTCCAAACTTGGAACAGGTGGCCAGAGCCATTAATCAACTCACATTTACCAAGCTCCTCCTCTGCATCAGTCCTGTGCCCCATCAGCAACGGTCTCTGCCCTCCAGTCACCTCTGTCCAGAGGGTAGTATGGGATTACAGAGTAAGGTAACCTAACTCAGATAATGGCGAGGTTGGTTCCTGGAGGTAACATTGGAGCTGAGCAATGAGGATAAGTGAGGAGGGCCAAAGCAGGCTATTCCAGACAGAAGGAACAGAAACATGTATAGAAATGAGGGATGAAAGCATGGGGTGACAGATGTCTGAAGGACACAGAGTAGTTTAATATGACATGAGCATAGAGTTCAAGGAGGGCAGAAGGAAAAGGAAAGGAGAAAACGAAGTCAGCCGGCTCCAGGTTTGGGATGCCAATCTAGGAAGTCTGAATTGTAGCCTGAAGGCAAAAGAGAATCATGAAAAGGTTTTGATTTTTAGATCGATCACTCTGGTGACCAGTAAAGAAAATGGATTAGAAGGAGGAGATCTAAAGGAGAGACCAGCTTGGAGGCTGGTATATAAACTAAGCCACTGAGGTGAAATAGCTCTATGGGAGAACCCATCTGTCATATGAATAAGGGAGAACAGGAGGTGTCTCGGATGAACCCTGACTCCATTCTCACAGAGAGCCAAGCAGAGTGCCTGACTCAGAGCTCTATATGAAATGGGCTGCCAGTGAAATTCTTGAACTCAACACTCTGCAGAAGAGAAAAATGGCAAATGGGTTGAAACAAAACTAACACCACAATGTGGAACACTGATTTTTTAACATACTCTCATTCTGACTTTTAGTGTACATAGGCTGTATTAGGCACATCTCATAATTTATCTTTAATCCACCCCACACCCAAGGAGGCTCAGCAGGGTGAAGTGACTCACCCTAGGCCACCACCGATGCCATTTGCCACCTATAGTACCTCACCTCCCTGGCCACCATTTGTATTCCTAGTAAGGTCCTGCCCAGCTCTTAACAAAAGCTGAAGATTTGTTTGCAGTTAGCATAGTTAATTGTTTATATGCAAACACATCCCCCTACAGAGTCGTCTAACAATGCCTGGCAGAGGGAATCCTTTTTGCAGAGCAAGTGCCCAAACTGGAGCCCATCCCAACCTCATTCAGAATGATCCTTAGTCAGCAGTGGTTATTACTACCTCCTGACTGATTCATCAGGGCTTTGCTGTTTTCACTCATGAGGTATGGTATTTCTCCCAGAGAAGTGGAGTCCCAGGTGCCCTTAACGATCTGGGGAGGGCTCCTTTCCACAAGCAAAAGTATACAAGGAATTCCACGTTAAGACCCCAGTCCTCTGACCTGAAGAGATGATGATGATGTACTGTTAAATGAGCCTTCCTATCGACCCAGCAAGATCTAAGCTCTTTGCAGGTATTATTCACTCAGTCATCCAATATTTGGACTTCTCCAGGTGCTGAGTTATTTGGGGGAGGTTTATTTTTTCTTTTTTGGAGGGGCTTTTTCTCCTTTTAAATTTTGTTTTGAAATAATTTTAGACTTAAAGAAAAACTGCGAAAATTATACACAGAAGTGTGGCATACCTTCACCTATTCTCCCTAAACATTAACATTCTACCACATTTGCCATTATTCATCTCTACATATGATTTTCTTTTTCTGAATGATTTGAAAGTACTTGCCCCTAAATACTTCTGTGTATATTTCCTAAAAACAAGGACATCCTCTTACATAACCACAAAACAATTACCAAAACTGTAAAATTAACATTAATACAGCACTATTACCTAATCTACAGATCTTTTCCAAATTTTACCACTAATGTCCTTTGGAGCAAAAGAAAAAAAGATCTTCCTCTGCTCTCAGATTCACTCTAGGGCTACAAGTTCCATTTAATTATGTCTCTTTACTCTCCTTTAATCTAAAATGATTCCTTAGTCTTTCATGTACTTTTTTTTTTTTTTGGTGACGCGCTCAGCCAGTGAGGGAACCGGCCATCCCTCTGTAGGATCCGAACCCGCGGCGGAAGCGCTGCTGCGCTCCCAGCACCGCACTCTACCGAGTGAGCCACGGGGTGGGGCCCCCTTCATGTACTTTTGAAGAGTGCAGGCTAGAATGCTGCTCAGTTTGAGTTTGCCTGATCATCATTAGAATGAGATCACACACTCTGGACAGAAATTCCAGAGCAATATTGCATCCTTCTCAGGATACATACTATCAGGAGGCATGAGTTCTATCTGTCCTATTCCTAGAATATTATCTTTGATCACTCAGTTAAAGTACAATCTGCTAGAGTTCTCCACTGTCTCCATTTGTAATTAACTTAGAATTATCTTGTGAGGAAACTTCTGTACTGTTTCACAGCCAACTTTTCCTCAGTTTTAGTATACACTGATGATTCTTTTTTTTCTTTTTTTTTTTTTGTCGTTTTCGTGACCGGCACTCAGCCAGTGAGTGCACCCGGCCATTCCTATATAGGATCCGAACCCGCGGCGCTGCACTCCCAGCGCCGCACTCTCCCGAGTGCACCACGGGTCGGCCCTCCACTGATGATTCTTGATTGAAACTATTTTTACAATTATGGTGATGGTCAAATGTAGTTTTTATCTCCATTATTCCTTCTACATTTATTGGTTATTATTTTTGTTCTTTTGACGTGCCCCCATCATTCTTAGAGCATTTCCTTACTTTCTGGCATAGCAGGATATTTGAAGCTCACCTGTAATTTTCCTGCCCCAGCTCTGGAATCAGCTATTTCTCCAAAGAGACTTGATTCCATTTAGTGGAGAAAGATATTAAAAATCATGATCTGAGCACGAGTGCCTTCATTGCTACTGGGATGTCTTTGCATCTTAGCCCTCTCTACAAACAGATCTAGGAAACATATATGCATAAATGTGAATACACATACATATATACATCTATTTCTATATCTATATGAAAAAACCATTAAGCTCATCCTGGTAACTCTAATTCCAATCCAATACCACAGGGCTTCTTCTAGCCTTTCCCACCTTTCATATTCACAGGAATGCCCTTATCTGACAATAAGAAAACTTGATTCTCATTATCCACACTATTTACTTATTTGCTCAATACTGGAACAAATAGTAAGTAGTTTCAGAATTGATAACCCATACTCAACGTTTATTTAGAGAGTTCTTTTTTCTTTAGTCTGAGGTTACAAAGTCAAAATATATTTTTCTCCATCTCAGTGTAGTAATTTCTTCATTTGAAATACAGTACTTAATACATTTTTAAATAAAAAAACAAATGAATAAACAAAGGCTTTGTTCCGGGATATGGGTTCCACTTCTCCTGTGGTAATGGTTTCCCCCTAACTTGGCTGATCCTTCAGAAACCTGGGAGCTTTAGACAAATGTGCAGATGCAAGTCATCTCTAGTTATTTTGACTCAGTAAATCTGAGCTAGAACAAAGGAATCTATTTAAAAAGTGTTCCCTGGATGATTCTGATATCCTATCAGCTGGGAAACCACTGGCCAGTTCCCCCAAGCTCCAGTTTTGGAGTCTGTTTCCCCACGCACAGTCTGAGCTCTGTGGCTCAGTCTTTGTCCTGCTGGCTTTCTGCATGTACTGTTCCTCTGCCAGCAATATTCTAACCTCTCTTTATCACCTGGCAAATACCTATTCTTTAAAATCCAGCTTAGATGTCTCTCCTCTGTTAAGGCTTCGACTCTCCCCAGATGGCCAGACCCTCAGTTCCCTGAGCGCCCATAGCGGTTTGCTTTTGATCATTATAGAATAATTCAAACATATTGAAAAACAGAACACAATACGATAGCTTTTTCAATAGTAATGTTATAGCTCTCCTCACAAGGAGTAGAATTATCTGTGTTTGTCTTTTCCATTGGTGAGGAGACTTACTCTTCCTCCTCTGATGATTCCCAGCCATGGGATCTGGCACATAGTAGGTGCTCACAAAATGTTTGGTCTAAGATTATTTTCAGCTTCAATTCTGTGGCTCAAAAATGGCCTAAGTATTTTTCCATAACTCATCAGAACAGAGACTGAGAAAGTTAATAGTAAGATTGCCAAGGATTCTCTGATAAGTATTTCTCATCTTGAGATGAAATCCATTTCTTCCTGCTCTGGGCTAAACCTGCATGTTATTATTCAAGCTGGTAAGCGAATGCTGTTTCCATACTAGACCTGATATTTTTAGCACTCCTGTTATGATAAACTCACAGTAACCTCAAAAAGAACAAATCAAAGTCAACTTTTTGCCACAGGAAACCAGCTCGCACTTAATGTTTTGCAACATGCCTTGGGAGAATAATAAAAAGATGAGACCTTTTGCTCACATATGGCGAGGGCAACTCTAAAGATAGTGGGAAAATGCACAGGAAGTGTTCAGCCTGGCCACTATCTTATTAAGTAAACTGGAAAAACACTCAATACCCAAACACAGTAAGAACACACACATGATGGCAGGGCGGCTGCTTCAGTAGAGGCTGAATTGTGAATGGGGCAGTTAAGAAATGTCTATATGTGAGTGGCAGGCCAGGGTCAGAGAGACATTGGAATCAAAAACCTAGTGGGTGCTGGGGGAGCAGGCAGGCATAAGGAAATAATAGTGGGCAGGCTACTGTCCCTCTAGAATGGAGCAAATGACCAAACAAGCAACAACTAGTCACTCATACAAAAAATATTTTTTTTATTGAGCATCTACTATGTGCTCCATCAGGCAATGATGAAACAAAGTCAGGTTCTTTGTGAGGTATTCTCAGATGTGCACCACAGCCAACCACCCTGTCCTCACTAGGAATTTTTTTTTTTTTGGTCTTTTTCGTGACCGGTACTCAGCCAGTGAGCGCACCGACCATTCCTATATAGGATCCGAACCCGCGGCGGGAGCGTCGCTGCGCTCCCAGCGCCGCTGCACTCCCAGCGCCGTACTCTCCCAAGTGCGCCACGGGGTCGGCCCCTCACTAGGAATTTCTAAGGCATCATCAGGTCACATCAATCATATTGCTAGAAAGGATCTCGGGAATAAATTCCGAGGACCAGGAAAAACTGAAAACAACTTACATGCCTTTCAAAATGAGACTGGTCACAGATGATGGTACATCCAAAGAAATACTACATACAAATGAGATCACTCTATATATGCTCCAAGATCTTTCTATATCATTTAAGCCATGAAGTAAAAAAAAAAAAAAAAAAAAAAAAAAAAGCACACTGCCAACTGGTGTTTAACAGTTTGGTTACAGACACACACAAAATTATAATTGTTAATCATTTTTCCAGAAGATACTCAAGAAATTCTCAACAGTAGTTACCTCCAAAATTTGGGAGACGGGAAAATGGGGAGGGTTTAATGAAGAAAACTTTATACACCTTTGAAAATTTTTTACAATGACACTTTTCTAGTAAAAATAAAATTCAAATGTTTCTTGGGGAAAAAAGATGAACTATCTGGGTCAGAATTCAGATAACCTTTGATGATTATCTGAATTAAACCAGATTTTTCTGTAGTGTAGTGGTGATCCTGTTTCTGTAAGATGCAGAGCTCCTGGTTTAAAAATAACAAAGTCACCTAGTTTAGAGATGTATATTATAGAGGTTTAGAGCACAGTCACCGGTCAAACAGACCTCATGGTCTAAATTCTGGCTCTGCCTATAATACCAAGTATATGACTTTGCGCAGTTAGAACTATGCTCAACCTTTATCTCCTTATAGGAAAATGGGATACCAGATATACATGAAAGATTGTCCCAAGAATATGAGACAATAGGTCAACTGCTTAGCACAGTGCCAGGTAATGCAGCAAGTAGTGTTCAATAAATAATAACCATTCTTAGGGGCCGACCCCGTGGCGCACTCGGGAGAGTGCGGCACTGGGAGTGCAGCAGTGCTCCCGCCGCGGGTTCGGATCCTACAGAAGGATGGCCGGTGCGCTCACTGGCTGAGCGCGGTGCGGCCGGTCACAAAAATGATCAATCAATCAATCAATCAATCAATCAATAATGATAATAATAATAATAATAATAACCATTCTTAGGTGCCACTAACATAAAAACAAGAGCATTGTCTGCAAAGTTTACCACACAATTTGGATATTCCCCAAGACCACCTTACATCCTGGAGTCAGAAAGTTATGGAGGTTTGACTTTATAACAGCAAAATCAAAGCCCCCTCTTAATTATATCAATTTCTGATGTGCGAAACTTGATTTTCTTTTTTTTTTTAAAGACTGGTAAGGGGATCTTAACCCTTGACTTGGTGTTGTCAGCACCACACTCTCCTAAGTGAGCTAACTGGCCATCCCTATATAGGGATCCGAACCCTTGGCCTTTGTGTTATCAGCACCACACTCTCCCAAGTGAGCCACGGGCTGGCCCTGAAACTTGACTTTAAAAATCCTTCCTGGGGGCCGAGCCCGTGGCGCACTCGGTAGAGTGCTGCGCTGGGAGCGTGGCGACGCTCCCGCCGCGGGTTCGGATCCTATATAGGACTGACCGGTGCACTCACTGGCTGAGTGCCGGTCACGAAAAAACGACAACAACAACAACAAAAAAAAAAAAAAAAAAAAAAATCCTTCCTGGGGGCCGGCCTGTGGCTCACTCGGTAGAGTGCGGTGCTCATAACACCAAGGCCATGGGTTCGGATCCCATATAGGGATGGCCGGTTTGCTCACTAGGTGAGCATGGTGCTGACAACACCAAGCCAAGGGTTAAGATCCCCTTACTAGTCATCTTTAAAAAAAAAAAAAAAAAAAAAAAAAAAATCCTTCCTGGTGTTACTCAATATGTGATTGTAAAATGTTCTGAAGAGAATCAAAGAGGAAAACTAAAATGGTATAAAATCTGTGTCCCTGGCTCCGATACCTTTCACATTCACTATCTCAACACCTGTCTTAGAGCTAAGGGAAAGTGGGATTGTCCCTCAGCCCCCTTAACAGGTCAGGAGCCAGGATCCAAAGTTCACACACCAAAGGTTATTCAAGATGAAATGAGGGTGGGAGTTGTGATCTAGCTCATGTCTGTTGGTCTCCAAAGCCTGTGCTTCTTCCATGACATGGGAATGCCCAGCATTGTTTGGACTGCACCTTTAATGCTATGGTTGGCAATCAAAACAGGCTGAGCAAAAACATGATTCTAACTACAATCAAACTTTAGGACTAACTGCAAGATCTTCTGTTTGGACTAATAACTTCTAGAAAATTTTTAAAGAAATACACTTAAAATGAATAAACCTTCTGGTATAAATCATACCTTAGTAAAGTTGTTAAAAGTATAAAAATAAAAATTGCAGGGCCGAGCCCGTGGTGCACTTGGTAGAGTGCTGCGCTGAGGCGCGGCGACACTCCCGCCGCGGGTTCGGATCCTATATAGGACTGACCGGTGCACTCACTGGCTGAGTGCCGGTCACGAAAAAACGACAAAAAAAAAAAATAAAATAAAAATAAAAATAAAAAATAAAAATTGCAAAAAGACAAGGCATGCAGAGGAACTTATATTCCATTAGATTCACTTACTACTTAGAATGAAAAGAGACTTTAGAGACTGGTTAGCTAACTTAATCCTATCATTTTATAGTTGAGTAAACAACATCTTAAAGTGGCAAGCTGATTTATTTGCCTAAGATAACAAGGATAGTTAATGGCATATCCAAAGCCTTGGAACTTGAAACTAAAAGGATAGATAACTAGTACCATTTGGAAGAGAGAAGTAAACATATGGGATGTATTATCCAGCTAAGTGTCAGAAGTAGAAAATTAAAACCCAATAGAATTATTGCCATAATAATACCTACTGAAGGATGGAATTAAGGGTAAAAATGAGTCAATCCCAAAATTTCTACTACACAGTTGCAAAGTATATATCACCCCACCCCAAAAAGCATATATCTTCATGGACACCATAGTTCTCTAGCACTCACTCTGTGCTATGTGTTTTGCATGTATACCGTCCCATCCAAGCCTCACAAAAGGCTTCTGAGGCAAGTATATTAACACTGCCATCTTCAGATGGGAATTTGAGGCTCAGGGAATTTAAGTCAATGACTCAAGATTACCTATCTAAAAAAAGAGGCTGAGCCAGGAGTGGAAGCCAGGTCTCTTTTGATTCCAAAGCTCCTGTTCTGAACAACCCTGCATCCCTGCCTGCCATGTGGGTCATGATAATAAAGCTACTGCTTTTTCCTCAATGACCTATCTACTCCTCCAGTCCTGTGTAACTTCTGATGGTGATGATCAGCAGCAACTGCATTAAATATTTACTTTTCCCCATACTATTTCAGGGTATTAGTTTTGCTTCCTCAGCCCAATGACTGGCTCCCTGAGAGCAGGGATAGTCACAGTTCTTGTGTCTTCATCAATCTGTGCCTTTTAAAACATTTAAAAACAGGGTGCAGGGCCGAGCCCGTGGCGCACTCGGGAGAGTGCGCTGCTGGGAGCGCAGCGACGCTCCCGCCGTGGGTTCAGATCCTATATAGGAATGGCCGGTGCACTCACTGGCTGAGTACTGGTCAAGAAAAAGACAAAAATAAATAAATAAATAAATAAAAAAAAATAAAAACAGGGTGCACATCAGCTATTTCATATGGATATTGTAAGGACTTAATGAGCTAACATGCATAGAGTGCTGAGAAAGACTGAACCTGGATGTTCTTATAACCTCGTATTTCACATGTATTTAATTAGAATTCAAAGACCTGAAGGGCCGAGCCCGTGGCGCACACGGTAGAGTGCTGCGCTGGGAGCGCGGCGACGCTCCCGCCGCGGGTTCGGATCCTATATAGGAATGGCCAGTGCACTGACTGGCTGAGTGCCCGTCACGAAAAAACGACAAAAAAAAAAAAAAAAAAAGAATTCAAAGACCTGAGCTGTTCAGGTCCTACCTCCTTTGCCATTTACAATCTGTGTCCTTTTTGGCAAAACACTTAGCCTCTCTGGGTTTCTGTTTCTTCATCTCGGGAAAGCAAACTGGAGATAATTTCCACACTGTCTACCTTATATAGGGGTACTGTGATGTTGAGATGGATGAGAAAATACTCTAGAAACTGCAGAGGTTTCTCAACTTCAGCACTATTAACATTTGGGGCCAGACAACTTTTTGTCATAGGGGCTGTCCTGTTCAGTGTGGGTATTTAGCAACATCCCTGGCCTCTACCCACTAAATGCCAGTAATATCTCAGTTACAACCCAGTTGTAACAACCAAACGTGTCTGCTAAATGTCCCTAGCTGAGATCATTGGACTACATGGTAAACTCCTTTTTTTCAAGTACCAGCTAACTCCTTTCATAAGCAGGAGTTAGAGACAGTCAGGTCATACCCAGAACCTTTGCAAATAAGCATCTATTGTTTCCTGAAGGCTTTCTATGTGCCAGGCACAGAGCAATTAGCTTCTCCCAAACACCGTGCTCACACTGAACCCCAGACTAGAGAGGGCACTGCTGATTCCAGCTGGCACTTCCTCCACCCCCACCGCCACAGTCCTTAAGAGGAGGCATTTTTCTGAGTGCTGCCCTATTCACATGCATAAGACTCATTCCCGCTTAACCCATCATTTTTTCCCCATTGAATTATTTCTATAAACATGGACATATAGGGCTTTAAAACAGTTATCCCTCAATTCTCCCTAACCCCAGTCTTATTTACACCATTAATTAGTAGGAGAAAAACTTTATTCATAGACAATGTAAGATAAACTTGTAGTCTAGTCTGATCTTACTAGTTATTTAAAAAGTTATATAGATTTTTATATGTTTCCTTTTGAATTAATATATATACAGTGCTTGGAGGAATTTCTTTTTAAACTACCATACACAACAGCCACCTGTCCTGACTTGGGGGAGTGGGGGGCACTCCTGGCATCTATCTGCATGGGAAGGAAGGATAGAGGTGGGGATACAGATCTCAATTCAGCCCTGGGGAAAGGAGGACTGAAGACTGTCTAAATGCAACTGAAAGGGCCGAGCCCGTGGCGCACTCGGGAGAGTGCGGCGCTGTGAGCGCTGCGACGCTCCGGCCGCGGGTTCGGATCCTATATAGGAATGGCCAGTGCACTCACTGGCTGAGTGCCGGTCACGAAAAAGACCAAAAAATAAATAAATAAATAAATAAATAAACGCAACTGAAAGATGCTGTGCACATTTTCTAAATAAAAGCTACATCTCTCTACCCCGAGTGTCCCTGAGAATGGGTTATAGTTACGCAGAGATACTGATTCTCTCAGGCCTTGGAGTGGAGAGATGGGGCCTTGGACAGGTGGCTGAGAGATTCTAATATTCTGTATAAACATTGTGCTATGTACTGTGACATGAAAAAAAGTTGGGAAGCACATCCCCAGAAGCACAAAATTGTCAAGGTGATTTTTTTCTTCTTTGTGCCTTTCTGGTATTTTCTGAGTTACTTCTAATTTTTTTTTTTTTTTAAAGATGACCGGTAAGGGGATCTTAACCCTTGACTTGGTGTTATCAGCACCACACTCTCCCGAGTGAGCCACGGGCCGGCCCTAAACTGATGTTATTTTTACATTTACTTGCTGTGTAACCTTGAGAACATAAGTAATCTTAATCTCTATGTTTCAGTTTCCTTGTTTATAAAATAGGAATAGTAACAGTACCTACCCCCAACAACCTATACTAAGCACTCAATGTTTGCAATTATTATTTTAAAAATAACATTTAAAAAATTACAGGTCTCAGAAAGAGCACTGAGAAGCCAACCAATGCTTTAGCTAATAGCTGAACATCACCAAGGATGAACTGAAAAGTTGCTCACTAATAGTGAGAGAGGGAGAAAAAAAACCTACCTTTCATGAGAGTGAGGCTAGTTCTAAAGACAAATAAGAATTCAGAAGAGGGAAAAGTGGCTTGATTTGTGACACTATTATCTCAGGCTCAATTTTAGAGGGCAGGTCATTTCAACAAAAGAAAAAAAAGCATGTAATTAGAAACCAGAGCACAACGATGGCCTCATCCCCATTCACTCTGCCTTTCTCATGTGGTCACTGGGAACCAGCAAATGAGAAATTCGACTGAGAGTAAATATCGCAAAATCATTTGGACTCTGCAGGCACATTTGCAGAAATCAGAGCCAACCCACCCCTGGGAAGCTCTGCTTTGAGCGCTCACCTTGAAGGAGAAAGTAATCGGAAGTTGTGCGCTTCAGAGTGGCCTTTGCTTTATCACTGTTCCAGTCCACCTCCAGTGCTTCTTTAACCGGGCAGAAGACCACTTTCTGTTGAAAAAAGGCAGAACTGCTTAGGGATAAAATATGTTGGTTCTAAATCACAAGGCAGAATAGTTCTTCTCCGTCTCACAGAAATTTCATTATTTAAAGTTTACTCAACTGGGAGGGAGGGGCAGAGAAAAAATAAATAATAAAGTTTACTGATCATTAAAAGAAGCCAAGTCCACTCAAATCCAAGAAATGCTTGTTGAGCACTATGTAGTCCTGTGGGCACTGGAGACTCAATGACAGACAACATGTACCTCCTAAAGATCTGGTTCCATTCTGTCTCTTTAATTCTGGCTGAATTTATACTATAGAAATTCTTGCACAAGTGAACAGTGAGAACAAATACCTAAAGATACTCAATAAAACTTTCTTTGTAATAGTTAACAAACACAAACAAAAATTAAATGTTTCTCAGTAGAATGGTTTGATAATGATGATTGATGACAATAATAAATAACAGCAAGAAAAACAATAAAGGGAATGGGATAAAAGCTCTAGGCTATGGAAATAGAAACGGCATATACAAAAACCCTGGTAAGAAGAAGTATGGCTGGAACCCATGAAGCTAAATCAAATTACCTTGAAAAATGCAATGACGTATACTTTATTTCAAAATACTGCATAAACAATTTATTTTCTAATTTTGTAAAATAAGTAGGTATTATTTGTGTCCCCCCCAAAAAACAAGAAGTAAAAAATATGCAGAAGAAAATGGTTTTCTTCTCCTTTTCCTGATTAATTCATTAGTCCAAAACCATTTGCTAGAAAGGGCAAGGGTTCATGGTGGGGATAGTTGACCCAGGCAGAGGAGTCAGAGCACAGCGGTATAAGAAAGTCATCCCCACAGAAGCAGCAACAGGAGACTCATGACATCCAAACACTTGATGCAACAAATAAACATACTGAGAATTTGGGGTGCCAGGCATGACTGTCAGAGAAGAGAATTAGCAATACGGAAAGAGAAAAAACTAGAATGAATCCTGTGGTGGGAGATACTGGTGAGAACTCATTTTCATTATATATGCACAGATAAAAAAAATAAATGCAGGGCCGAGCCCGTGGCGCACTTGGTAGAGTGCTGCGCTGGCAGCGCGGCGACGCTCCCGCCGCGGGTTCGGATCCTATATAGGACTGACCGGTGCACTCACTGGCTGAGTGCCGGTCACGAAAAAACGACAAAAAAAAATAAATAAATAAAAATAAAAAATAAAAAATAAAAAATAAAAATAAAATAAAAAAAATAAATGCAGATATGTGTGTGTGCACATACAAATATTAACTAGTTATGTTTGCTGAGAGGGCCTAATTGCAATGACACCCTCATAGCAATAAGCACACTTAACAATCCAGATTTTGGTTTCTAATCACCATTCCCCACTAAGAGAAACATTTCTCCTTAGAGAAATGCTTTACAAGCAGAGTAAGGGAGAAGCCTACAACATTTCACTGTGCCAGAAAGCAAGGAAGTGCTCAAAGAATGAAGAGGACATATCAAAAAGAAACAAAAGCCAGCATAAAGGAGCACTGGTCAAATCTGGGACAATTTGAGGATAAAAATAAGTAGTGATAATAATACAGTGAAAATGATAGATTTAAATAACTGGAATCCATTAGTCCACAGAATTCCTCATTCCAGTTTGATGAGGAGTTGGATATTAACATATTTTCAAAGTACTTCTCTACAAAATACATATTAATCACATAGAGAAAATAACTTTTCAAAGGAGAAGTCTGGCAGACACTATCTTACTCAAACGATCAAAGTTAACATCACCAGTAAAGGGGCCATATCGAAACCATGCACCAGATCATAAGATGCAATAGGAAGCATCCATTCCGTGATATTCTTGTGAAAAATATGTAACTGGAATCTAGTCACAGGGAAACATCAGATGAACCCAAACTAAGAGATATTTTACCAAATAACTGGTTTGTAATCTTCAAAAGTGTCACGAAAATCTAGATGCATGCATGATCCTGAACTGGATCCTTGTGCCACTAAGGACATTATTGAGCCTGACGAGTTAGCTCAGTTGGTTAGAGTGCAGTGTTATAACACCAAGGTCAAGTGTATGGATCCCCATACTAAAAACCAATTCAAGGACATTATTAAAAGAAGTGTTAAAACCTGAATAAAGTCTAAAGATTACATAGCAGTTATGTATCCATGTGAATTCCCTGATTTTGGTGGTTGGTTTGTTTATGGAGGATGTCTTGTTTGAAAAAACACAGACTGAAATACTTGGGGCTGACAGATGGGGCATCCTGTTGGCACCTTACTCTCAAATGGGGTTCAGATCCCCATACCAGCCAGCCACCAAAAGAAAAAAATAGTTCTTACCATTAGCTACTTTTCAAAAGTTTAAGATGGTGTGTGTGTGAGGGTGTAAATAATTTCAAACTTACAGAAGTATGTGTCTTTCTTCCTCTCTTCTCTCTCTCCCCCACCCAGATATTTAAAAAAGAAAAAGACAACAGTATAATTTAGGAAACTAAGTGAATCAAGATTTTTCAGTTACCAGGCAGCTTTACAAAGCTTGCTAGGGACCAAAATGGATTTGATAGATGAAAGTTCGAATTGTTAGTGACAGTTAAGCAGTCATGGTTTTTAGGTGGCTTTCTGCATCCTCACAACTACTCCTTCGGGGTTTGGATCCATTGTAAAAGTTTGTATACAAGATGTTTGTACCGCCCTCAAACCTTTTGGTCAATGGGTCTGTTTTACCTCAAAAGAGGTGTCATGTAGTCAGACTAGTGACATTTAATGCCTGCTATGGACTGCCAGACCCTTGTTAAGAAGTCTTAAAACACAGATCAAGCCATGAACAGTATGGTCTGGGAATGCCATCAGAGCTCAAGTCAGAGTCTTTGTTATTTGCCTGGCTATGAACAATGCTAAGAATCCATTGATTCTTTGGGCCATTAAATGACGAATGGAGGGGGTGGAGAGGTTGTGTTTTAGAGTCTTGGTCCTAGGGTCTGGGGCAAAAGTATAAATAAAGACCCATATATCATGTCTAGATATAATGTAAATTACACTAGCAAGCTGTTAAATATATTGTATTCTGCCTTGACAAATATACCCTTTTGGCTGGCCGGTTGGCTCAGTTGGTTAGAGCATGGTGCTATAACAACACCAAGGTCAAAGAGTTCGGATCCCTGTACTGGCCAGCCACCAAAAAAACAAACCAAAGACAAAGGGAGACAAATATATCTTCTTCATAACCACCTGGAAGCCAGTTCAAATTCGGAATTCTCACACACCTTGGGAGTTCTGTGCCAGAACAAGGTACACTGGGAAAGCTGGCCCCCATCAGTTCCCCCTTTTCTTCCCAATTCTGGCTCTGACTCACAATGCAATAGGCTTTGTACTTGAGGGTGGCCACCCAGCTCATCCTTCCCCACCAAAACATCCACCCCTCAGTCCTAGGCATTTGGACACTGTGGCAGAGTCTGCACTCCAGAGGCAGACCAGGGAAGAAGCCCACCAAAAAACCAGAGAAGCTAAGCTTAGGGTTATCTGGGCAGGAGATTCCAGGGTTCCCAGGTAATCAGAGTGTGGCCTACAACTGAAGGGAAAAGGTACAGGCTCTGGGTGGGGACATTTCCTTGACCCCATAGAGGCGAACAGCTGGAGGAACGCCAGGGAGGAAACTTCTAGAGCACTAGGGTCAAAGATAGAGGCCCTTTTTGCCTGGGTCTAAGGGCAAAACTATTCCGAGTTCTGCCTCTAATTTGTGATCTTAGATGAATTAATTTACTTCTCTTGGGCCTGTCTGTGGCTGACAACTTTTAGGGACATTTCCTGGTATCTGGGAGGAGGCCCCCAAGTGGCTCTGTCTGCAATGTGTACTAGCCCTCCAGCCACAGGTGACAGCCAGAGGTGGGCACATGGTCTCAGCCAGGCCAATCAGATTCTCTCTTCTGGGAATTGAGAATATGAAAGTTAGGATAGGAGACACATTAACAATAGAGCTTTAAAGAGAAAGTCCACAAATTCCTACTCTTCCAGGATTCCCAGCAGCCCTGGTGTGTATTATTCAGATCACAGTAGTTATTCAATGCTTCTTACTCTACTCCAGCATCCCTCCAATTAATGCCCCTTTTGGTTCAAACTGCCCAAAGCCTACTATTGTCACTCATAACAATCAAAAACAAAACAAAACTTAACCAAGTCACCTAATCTAGAGCAGGATGGATACAAAAGGTGGTAAAACCCACCTCATCGGCATTGGGTTTATATAGAGAAAACACATCCTACAGTGCTTTCAGGGAAGAAAGAATCTTTCAGGGCCAGCCTGTGGCTCACTCGGGAGAGTGCGGTACTGATAACACCAAGGCCACGGGTTCAGATCCTATATACAGACGGCCAGTTCGCTCACTGGCTGAGCGTGGTGCTGACAACACCAAGTCAAGGGTTGAGATTCCCTTACTGGTCATCTTTAAAAAAAAAAAAAAAAAAAAAATCAGATGCGGGACTCTGCAGCATCTGCCAGGTAGCAGCATTCACTATCCACCTGAATGAATACACTAAAGCAGGTAATTTACACATATTCCTCACACTTCCACTTCACATATTCAGCTCCTGGCTCCCTCTGCCCAGAATGCCTGGTCCACTCCCCTCCACTATTCATTGCCTTCCCTGCCAATTCTGGGTTTAAAGATTTCAACCTGACAGTCTAGTTAAGACTAGTAACAAGCCCTCTTAACAGCATTAACTGACCTCCTTTCTTCCAATGGATATCAGTTTCCTGGCATGGAGCACAACGAAAGGCACAGCGTTGAATAAACTAGATTTTCAATAAACATCCATGAGCTGATAGATCTAAACTGCTTTTCATTTACCAAAAAGCCCATCAGTAAATGTAAAAGACAAATTTTTCACATAGCCTATCAACCATCAAATTATGGGGTTGTGCTGAGCCATTTTAGAATAGTGGGAAACTGCAATAACTTCAATGCAACAGGAGACTGGTTGAACAAATTATGGCAATACTAAAGGAGGAAAAGTTATGCAGCCATTTAAAATCATGCTCTCTCTCTCTTTTTTTTTTGGCAGCTGGCCGGTATAAGGACCCCTACCCTTGACCTTGGTGTTACAAGGCTGTGCTCTAACCAACTAAGCTAACCAGCCTTTAAAGTAGATGTAAAAATTTGGAGAGTGCTTATGAAAAAATATTTAGTGAAAAGAGCAAGACAAAACCAAGTACAAATGTACATAAACATGTTTATGTATGTATGTTAATTAATACCCCAATTTTGTAATGTATATGCATTAAAAAAAATACTGAAAAGAATGTTACAGTCATTATTGGGTTGTAGGATTCACATTCTATCAACTTATTCTGTATTTCCCACATTCAGAATTATGAATTTACTGTACCTTTTAAATCAGGCTAAAATTCAGTGACATGTGATACAGTTCTGGATATAAAGATGAATGTAAATCAGAATCAGAAGTGAAACTTTCAAAACTACAGATTTCTAGGTCTAACCCCCAGACCTACTCAATACTCAATCAAAATCTCCAGGGGATAGGGACCAGGGAGTTTATAACTTTAAAAAGTATTCTAGGGCTGGTGAGTTAGCTCAGTTGGTTAGAGCGTGGTGCTCATAACACCAAGGTCCAGGGTTCAATCCCTGTACTGACCAGCCACACAAAAAAACATTCTAACAAATGACAATCATAAATAGAGCAGCAAAAAAAAAAAAAAAAAAAAAAAAAAATATTACTGTTATATACTGCTGGTTTTGGAATATAAATTGACAAAACTATCTGAGAGTAATTTAGCAGGGTCCGGTAAAGTTGAAGATGCCCTTCTCCTAATTTTACTCCCAGGTATGTACTCTAGAGAAATTAACACAATTGCCCAAGGAGATTATCAGCAGGAACACAAACACATGCTTACTGCAGCACAATTTGTAACAGCAAAAACTTACATACTTAAACGCCCATCACTGAAAGAATGGATACATAAATAGCATGCAACAAATACTCTATAGCAGGGGGAAAAAATGCCCTCCAGTGCTGACCAAGAACTTGCTGTGATGAAGAAACATTCTATATCTGTGCTGTGCAATACCAGTAGTCACACATGGTTACTGAGCACTTGAAATGTGGCTACTGATCCAAGATCAAGGTGTGCCACGCCCCTGCCCCCAAGAAGAAATGTGGCTAGTCAGACTGAGGAACTGAATTTTTTATGTCTCTAATTTTTTTTTTGCTGACTGGTACAGGGATCGAATCCTGGAACCTGGTGTTATTAGCACCACGCTCTAACCTACTGAGCTACATTTTATTTAATTTTAATTCATTTAATTTGAATAGCCACATGTGGCTAGTGGCTATCATAATGAACAGTGAAGTCCTAGAACAACAAACAGATGGCCTCACAAATATAATGCTGCTCTTAAAAAGCAAATGGCAGCATGCATATACTATGAAATCAATTTTTAACAAGTTAAAAAGCATGCAAAGCACTTCTATATATTGTTTGAAAATAAGTACATACTCAAATATGTAGAAAGATGTAAGAAGAAATGTTTGAGAATGAGACAAAATTGAGGACAACGATTACTTATGTTGGAGAGGGATATACAGGGGACCTCAACCACACTAGTAACGTTTGATGCTTTAGATTGGGTGGTGGGTCCATGGTGATTAGCTAAATCGTTCTTAATTTATGCCAAAAATATTGTATAATAAGTTCTATTGCATTGTTTAGATTTATAAACACAAGTGATAAAACAGGAAGCAGTTTTGTATCTGCCCCTTCCAGGTGTCTTTTTTAATACACACAAAAGTACCAGCAAATGTACCTGGGGTTAGCTGGTGAGCACAAAGGGGTAAGGAACAGGAGAGAACATAGTGAAGGAGCACAGCAATTGGTACACTAGTATTAAAAATGTCTGGGTTTTTAAGTTGGATCAGGTTTTTTTTGTTATGTTCCATAACTTGCATTGATGTTGCATGTCTTCTTTTTGTACATCAAATATCACAATAAAAAGAAAAATAGACTGAACTGTGCTGAGATGTTGGGGGGACCACCACTCCCCCAAGCTTCTCTTATCCCTAGAGCCCAGAAACTTTTCCCTTGTGAGGTAAAGCACCACCAGCACACCCATCCCCTACCCGAACTAACTGTCCACCACTTTCTGCAAATTTGCACCCTTCATCTCCCTATTCTGGCTCCTCCACACCCAGTGATTCTAACAATTAGTAGGGTTTTGAACCTCTGCAGCCTGGTGGATCCAGTCCAGGCAACTCAATGACTTACTCCTAAATATTTCTGGGCAAGTCCCTTGTCTTCTTTGGAATTCTGTTCTCTCAGCTCAAATAACCAAAACCATGCGAATCAATGTACTACAAGGTTAATCTGTTTACTATAATTGATCAAAAATTAATTCAATAGGGCCGGCCCGTGGCTCACTCAGCAGAGTGTGGTGCTGATAACACCAAGGCCACGGGTTTGGATCCCATATAGGGATGGCTGGTTAGTTCAAAGGGTGAGTGTGGTGCTGACAACACCAAGTCAAGGGTTAAGATCCCCTTACCGGTCATCTTTTTGAAAAAAAAAAAATTAATTCAACAACTCTTTTTCAGAAGGACAATAATCTCCTCCCAGCTTGTCATATTATGTTGCAGGAACAGCCACAACTACTCTGAACAAATATTTCCTGAATCTGACTGTGCTAGGCAGTGGGCTAGGAAAATGGCAGTGAAAAAAACTGCCCTGTCCTTGTGGAGCATAAGGTCTAAGGAGAGAGACAGTGACAAGTAATGTCAAGTGCAATCAGCATTGGAAATCCAGGTGCCCTGGGAAAGAGGAAGAATTTATCTAGTCAGTCATTAGCACTGTTTCTTTAATGATGGGGGTGAGAAGAGGATGCAAGAGTTATCAACAAATTGCTTAGAAAGGGGGAATCAAAAGAATGAAACACTCCTCAAATGTGGAATTTCTCAACTAATCACGAAAAGAGTATTAACAGTGTCTCAAACTAGTCACCTACTATTTCAGGAGCAGAGGTAAAATTAAATCTGTATTTCTTAGCACGTCATGAACAAATCCTACTTTATATTTATTTATTTTTATCTTTTTTGTGACCTAGGTACTCAGCCAGTGAGCACACCGGCCATTCCTATATAGGATCCGAACCCGTGGCGGGAGCGTCGCTGCGCTCCCAGCACCGCATTCTCCCAAGCGCGCCACGGGGTCGGCCCTATATTTAATTTTTAAAGAGTGGAGAATGACCACTGTCAGGCATCTAATCATCTCTGGCAGCCCATAACGACATAGAAAACTCACAGTAAAGAAATGTGAGCAACATGGGAGCATGATAGTGGCCCTTTACCCTAAAGGTTTTCCAGAATAATCATAATTTTCACATATTTTATCCCACCATCCTCACAAAACTTCAAATTATTGTAGAAATTCCAAGCAGATTCACCTGGTAAGTCATAGGGTGAGCCTGTGCCCTTACCCACTGTCTATTATCTTCCCCATCATCTATACCTTCTTCCACAGGTGTGTGACCTTAGGCAGGTCATTTAATTTCTCCTAGCTTCTATGTCAGCTGTAGATTGAGAAAACAGGCCTGGTCCAATACAGTACCTTGCACGCAGTAGGTATTTTGCAATTCATAGAACACTGGCTGTTTTGGAGTGGGGGAAGCCAGAGTGACTCTGCCCCTACATCTGCCTTTTTATTTATCCTGTTTCCTCTGACTGAATACTGATCCCGGCTTCAGTGCTTGGCAAACTTGTCCTTCAAAGGCCAGTTCAAACAACTCTTCTTCCAGGAAACCTTTTTTTCACCCCCCACTTCATTGCTCTCTCCTTTACCTGCTGTGCATCAGTGTCTCCATCAGGCTTGTGCCATGACCTGATTCTGATGAAATCTGTCTCACAATTTCTCCTGGGCATCAAAGGAAGCAAACAAACTACTGAGCACCTATCTCTGGGCTAGGCATTTTCCTAGTGCCTTACTTATCATGATGGCACATGTGCTAAAAAGACCCAGTATCTTCCTAGACTATGTGAAAACCACAAGCTCTGTTTTTTAATGTTTCTAATTTAGGAGCACAATGTGTACTTTGAAGCAAAGGTGGCTTTACAACATTTGGTTGAACCTAAGGAACAGGGGGAGGGGAAGGGAACCCTAACCAGAAACCTTTCACAGGAAACAGGAAGTGGCTGCTTCCCCACCCCCATCCTGCACTCTCTGAGCTTAACCCAACTAGTTATTCTGTACAATTTAGGCAAACAGGCAGAATCTGAATCAAGGAATTTTTGAGTTGAAGATAACTTTGAAATCACAGGGCTGTCTCTGCCAAAATGGAGAAGTCATGTTATTACAAGGTGGCAAAGCCATGACAAAAACCAATTCAGCGCAGTCGTTACAGCACACTCTTGGTGAGGCCGCATGAAGATAAGGTTTGGAATCCCAGGGATTGTCATCAAGAATGCACTGAATTCCTCGCAACTTTAAGGGCTCGGGGTTGGAATTCAAGCCTGAATTGTCCAAGTTTAACAGCTGACTAACAATGTCAGCTGGAGAATATTTTGATACCTTTAAATTCGGCCCCAAGTAGGAAGAAGTTGCATAAAAAACTCTGTGGTTGTAGAGCCCTAAGGAATGGTACATGAAGGCCTCTGAGTGCCTGGCTGGGCTGCCCACATTCTCCTCATAGCAAGATAAAGTGGCTCCCAAAAGAGGTTTCCAGATCTACCCCAGGAGGCACCACCAGAATTGACTCCAGGGAAACTTCCAGCTGTGAAGGGACAACAAAGCTAGGCACTCTCACTATTTGAATGTGAAAAACCCACCTCAATCAGAGAAGACCGTTATGCCATAAAACCCTTCACACCAAGGCCAAGTGTCACACTTATAAGAGGGTGTGATTTATAAACTGACAGCATCCACAAAGCTGCTTTTGTATTCCTCCATTTGTTAACAATTTATCTCCCCCCACCAAACACATGGAGCTATTCAGAAAAAGCTTGACTGGGCCTTAAAAAGAAAGGAAGGAAAAAAGGGACCCATGTTTAGGCCAAAACACCAATGTTCACTCTGGGTAATTATGGTCCTATGAACAGACACTCAAATTAGGGCTTAATAATTCCTCAGTATCACACTTACAGCATCAAACTATTCCAATACAAACACAAAAAGCAAGAGAAAGAAAATCTCCAACACCACTTTTCTGGAGACTCTAAGAGTTCCACTTTTGAGGTTTTCTGCAGTCTTTTATGTGGTTTCTGCACTCTTTAGAATCCCCCCTTTAGAGCAATTTTAACTCGACATTCTGACCAGCTGTTTTTCTTTCTCAACATTTAAATCTACAAAGCAAAGAGTAAATATGGGCTTGGTCATGTCTTTCCTCTCAGTTCAACAAAACCAATTCTGGCCACTTCATCTTGTTTTCCCCATCAATGATTCCCTTCTCAGATTCCAACACTAGCTACAGAAAGCATCCTCTTCTGATCCCTTTCCCATTCCTTTCTATAAAACAAATTTAATTATTGCACATGATCCAAATAGAGGCTAAGCTCCTAATATAAACTACATTTAGAAAAATATATAAGCCTAGGGCTGGCACATGGCTCACTTGGGAGAGTGTGGTGCTGATAACACCAAGGCCTAGGGTCTGGATCCCTATACAGGGGATCTCACTTGGGAAGCGTCAAGGGTTGAGATCCCCTTATCAGTCCTCTTTAAAAAAAAAAAAAGAAAGAAAGAAAGAAAGAAAAATATATAAGGCTGATAACATTTGTCAACATTGAAGGCTTTTATTTCCTTTTTTTTTTTTTTTTGGCAGCTGGCCAGTACAGGGATCTGAATAATTGACCTTGGTGTTATAACACCACACTCTCACCAACTGAGCTAACCAGCCAGCCAGAAGGTTTTTCTTCTTAAAAATTATTTGGTGAAAGAAAAGAAAGAAAAAAGGCAAAACTTTTTTTTAAGAAGCAAAATAAAAGCAATTCAAGTTTAAACTGGCTCCTGCACACATAGGACCTTACTAAATTGTCTACCAATCTGAAAAAAAAGTTTGTACAAAAATAATGGCCTCCACTCAAAAAGAGTTTCTCTGATAATACTGCATGCACTAGAGGTCAAAACTGGTAGCCCACAGACCAAGTAGGTCTGTCAGGCATATTCTGTTTGGCCTCCACCATATTGATCAGAACAGCATTCAAACCAATTTGAGTAGGCTGCCAGTATTTTTTTTTTTTTAATTCAGAACAGAGTGCACAAAAATCTGCATTTCTGATTCTCTTGAAAAACCACATCTGGAATTACCGGGCCCACATTTCCTCACATTTCCTCACGGCAACAGCTGGCTGGCACTAGGCAGCAGCCACCTTCCTTTATATGGGACAAGCACCAGCCCTTCCCCTCCAGACAACTCTACCAGCTTACTTCTGTCATTTGCAATTGTAATTGCCCATCCCCTGCAAGGCCCCAGGGTTTCTGACCTCTGACACACACCCCCCAGCTCCATGACAAGTACCTTTTTGACCATAGTCGTCTCAGATGAATCAAGTTTTGCTCTTTTGGTATCAGGTCCATCTTCTACTCCTTGGCTAACTTTGGCGACTTTGGTTTTCTCCCTAGAGGGTGTGAATCATGCCATCAGAATAAAAAGAACATCACCCGCTCACAGAATAGGATGGTGGTCAGAAGCAAAAGCTTTGGAGTCAGACAGACTTGGGTTCAAATCCCAGTTCTGTTACTGACTACCTGATGAGTCAGTTATCCACTCTGTGGGAATACCAATCCCTGACAGGATTACAGTAAGAAGAGAAATAATACAAAATTGCTCAGCACACTGTCCAGCACATAAAAGCTCTCAATAAATGAAAGCAATTATTCTGTAAACATTCTACTTGAATCATGAAATAAATAGCCAAACTTAATTTCTCCCTCTGCTGTGGGCAACTCATGTTAAAATAATCTGGCCTGCTTTTCACAACTATGACTTCCTTATCTATTTATAATGTGCCCAAAGAACCAGATTTTCCTAAAGCCATGAAACACTAGAGTTAGGAAATATATGAAACATGTTATTCCCCCATCTTGATTTTACAGGCAAGAAATTGCAGACCAGAGAAATTTCAGTGACTTGCCTGAGAGGTTGAATAGAAGACAGCAGTTTTAAGTCTCTTGGTAGGAAGCTCCACCCCACCCTACAGGGCCTTCTCTCACTAGCAACTTGCAGGGTGGAGGGGGTCAGAAACTGCAGCCAAAAACCCAATTTAGGGCTGGCTGATTAGCTCAGTTGCTTAAAGCGTGGTGCCCATAACACCAAGAGTTAGGGTTTGATCCCTGTACCAGTCAGCCACCACAAAAAAGCAAACAAAAAAACAAAACCCACCTCATACAGTTTTATAATACAGTATTATCTGCTGTCTTTCATCTAGAAACTACAAGTTCAAAACACTGCAGGTCCCATCATGTGAGAATTACCAAGGTCTGCAGCCTCAAATGTTCAAAATGAGAGAATAAGGTCTGTTTGTTCCACCAGAGCAGCCTCTGGACCTTGGTTGGAGCTTTTCCAAGGTAGACTCTGATTGAATGTCCCTCCAGAGTTACCCATCTAACTACTGTGTACTCGTCTTACCATCTTTCAACCTGAAGAAACACAAGCCCAAGTTTGAGAACAAATGTTTACAATCCAAGCAAGCCTTCTCTGTGAAGAAAATGTGGCTTTAACACCTGAAGTCCAGACTGATCAAATACCCATGGGGTACACTCTGATTCCCTAGAACTCTGCTTGCTTTAGGCTTTAGGTTAGACCATCATGTTGGAGGGTAGGGCATATCTCTTATAATTCTGAACCCAAAATCTATTGTATTCAGTAACTTATTAATGACTTGGTTTCAGAATGTTCCGTGTATTACAGTAAAATACTTTCCTTAGATGTTTCATTTCCTACCAGTAAATAAAGCTAAATTTTGAAAATGTTATGTTCTCCCCTCCTCTCCCAACACTTACTCTACAAACTCATGTTCTCCAAGATTAGCAAATGTGTATCCATGGTAGCCAAAAACATCTCCTGTAAAGAACTTGATGCTATTTTTGTGACAGATCTGGTCAACTTTAACTATGACATCCCTGGAGCAGCAAGTCAGACACACCTGCAGAAAGAAAGAAATTGTCTGGGTATAAGTTCTGCAAACTGTGAATCACTGCCCTGATGTCTAAATAAATCTTAATGAACAAATCTCTCCGGGCATGTTTAAAGCCAGTTTCAAACTGGTACAACAGGTTCTTTGGGTCCTATGGTTAGAAGACAAAAGAAAAGTTGCAGGTTTCAGTGTGTAGAAAATGTAAATTATGAGATCTTCACTTTCTGCAACCAAAACAAAATGTGTTTCACCAGAAAGTAAAAGCAATCCATGAACTTATATAAACCACAATTCACAGTTTGCATGAAAAAGGCGTAATAACTTAGCAAGTTATTTCTAAACTATTAAATCCATTAAAATCCAAATAAGTGATATATAGTTAGAAGCAAAACCAGTTTTTTAAATTGACCCAAAGGTCATGTTTGAATACCAGGGCTTTTTTTCCCCCTCTCTTTTTTTGATTGATATGTAAAGATAAAGAAGATAAACAAGTCCTGTTGAGATTATTTTTCCACAGATTGCAGTGTGAAACTTTATCTGAATTTAAGGACAAAAGAAAAGGTTATAGACCAAGTGACCTTCATTCAGACTTAGACAATGAATTGGTGGATTCACTCAGTGGAATTATCAATGTGCTCGGGGGCCTCTAGGTTGTGTTCCAGTAAGTTGAGGTGTTGGACACAGCTAAATTCTACTGTACAAAATACCATCTTTTCGGGAGAACCTTTGTGATCATTGTCAAAAGACAAGTTCCAAACTGCACATGCTTTCTCCTCAACAAAAGGACATTTTCATTTGATAGCTCGCTCCTCTTTGCTGTTGTCTAGCAGCCTGCATACTGAAATAACACTCACAGAGAAATGTTTTCCTTTGGTGTTTCAAAGGATGCAGCCACCCAAGGAAAAATCACATCTAAAAGGTAAGAAAGCCACAGGTGAACATGCAACCAATTGATCAAATGGAATCCTATAGAGTCAAAAGTGACTGCAAAACCTGCAAGGACCAGCCAACATGGCCCAAGAGGCAGTCATCCTTGCCCCATGCCCAGGAATTATACAATCAACTGACCCCATGCTTCAGTTTTCATAAACCTTCTCTCTAATTCTACAAGTTCAAGGGACATGTAGAATAAACCAAATGTGGTTACCATGGATAAGGAAATGAAGAGAAGACTTAAGTCCAAATGGAAAGTGTCTCAATACCTGGAGTTACAAAATAGAGGGAACTGGAAAAAAAAGAAAAAAAGACAAATACGCAGATGATTCACCATTCCAAGCCCATATCTGAACAGATGCACATATGAAATACAATAGCGTGAAAAACAAACTACCCAAGAGAAATTCTAACCTCTCATGTAGTAGACCTTTCACTTAAAAAACAAGCAGCTCACGTGTGACTATTTCATTGTTATCCAAGACTTGTTAAATTTCAGGGTATAAAGGACTACCTCTGAAAGGTCACAGACACTGATGCATAATTCAATGTATCTTTTCACCTCTACATAGACTTGGCAATGAAACCAAATGAAGTTGGATATGCCTCATTTGGCTTATGATTTTGTCTAGTTATCCACGGCAACATGGTCAAAATGACTGTTCAAAAAAGACACACACATATAAACCAAGATCAGGTGCACTCTTTCATAAGACGAAGCACAAGCTGTAATTTGATATTTCTAACAGAAAAATGCTTCTGTCACAGAAATTAATCACTAACTTGCTAAATTTTTGAGAGAAAACATTTGCAATAAAATGTATCAAACCTATGTGCAAAGATTCTGGATAGAAGACAAAACACCAATGATGAAACCTGGTCTAAGGGAACATATGCCCAGAGAAGAAGCCATGAGACAGCAAATCACAAACAGCCTCAGCAGATCCAACAGACTGGACCTATCTTGCAACACATGCGTACAATATACTAAGCCTAAAGAGCAGAACATCTTATAAATTTACTTGGAAAAAAGTTCAGAGTTTGAGACTCAAATGCTCTAGTATATCTTGTATATATATAACTTTAATTTGCTTTAAGTGCTTTAATTTGCTTAATTCCCACAGCAGATTTTACACACTTTAAGAAACTTACAGCATCAAACTGAGTGAAAAATGACTCAGCTTTCTTCTCTATATCCTCAGTGTCCACCTTTACATCCACCATTGGATTGAGATTCTGGGCTCGCTCCAAAGAGGCTTCGGCTCTATTTCGGCCAACGGACCCAGTACGAATCAGGAACTGAGCTCCGGGATCTTCTGGAGATACCTAGGAATAATTTTTTTTTTTTAATTCTTTAATTTTTTTTGGAAAACAAACCTCAAAGACAATGAATCTTTCTATTTTAAAGGATAACTAAAATATCTACCATCTAATTGTATTATCATTCCTACAGCAATTTGACTAATACAGAATCCCTACTCGCTTTCCTTCTGAATCTCTAAAATAGAATGTTTAACTTTTTTTTACTGGTCATTAATGGTTAACGAGCACCCCCTTGTGTTTATAAAGAAAATTCACCCTAAACAGAAAAGTCCATGCTTTCTTCTTCCACTAAGATTTGTAACTAACAAAATGACTGACTACCAGTGGTAAGAATTGACTAAACACCTACCATGTGCACAACCCTAAGCATCAGGGAAATAGTACGTTAAGTAGTTTAAAGAATCTAGTCTTTGTCTACAAGTGGCTTAAAATCAGACCAGTGCAAAAAATCAGACACAATTAAGCATGCTTGAAATGAACTCTTTTAATTGAACTCAGAAAGGAGGAGATGAGTGGGGGCTAGAGAGAAGTAATGACTTTACCCATAAGGTTGGATGTTAGATGAGCAGAGCCTCAAAGACAGATTCCATACTGCTCACAAAGCATTTCCTTGCACAAAACATCTAATTTAACCATTAGTCTCTCTGCAAATGACCTCACCATCTTCACCAAAACTAGGTTCAATAGAAGTAATCTCCCCTCATCTCTTCCTACCATCTATCCACAGTACTTCCTCATTATCTCTCCTCCAAGAAAATGAGCTGGCCCTTCTCCCATTCCAGGCCAACCCTCCGGTGTATCCTTGACTCATCCCGTCCTGCTTCTACTTCATCAGGATCTCATTATATACTGAGAGGATGCACATCACAGTGATTAAGAGCAAGGGCTCTGGAATAATTCAGTCTAGATTAAAATCTTTGATTCAAATCCAGTTCAATGATTTACTGTGTGACTTTGAACAAGTATTTGGGAATCACATGTAAAAAGAGGATGTTAACAAAAACACACATGGACTAATCACTCTATCAATGTTAGTTATTATTACTATCAGTCCAACCAAAAAATTAAAAAATTAAAAAATTAAAAATAAATGGAAAAAAAAGAAAAAGAAAAACTAATATTACTATCAGTCCACAGATCACACCTTCCTTGCGATGCTCTCCTTCTCTCTTGCAAGATATTTCAGTCTCTTTATGGGCCCTCTTAGGTGTGATCCCGCCTCCCACAACTTTGGGTCTCACAGTCTAAAAACAAAACTTATTGTTATATTCCATTTCTACCATGTCTTTTGAGTACCTTTGTCCCATTGCTAATGTCCCCTGCCTAAAACAAAGCCCCGCAGCTTGATAAACTCTTCCTTGTTTTCAGCTCAGGTTGGAACTTCAGGAAATCTTTCATATCTCCCTACCACAACCTGAGTCAGGAAGCCTGCTATGATTTCTGAAAAAAAGCTTGAGAATGTGAACCAAACTTTGAACATCTTTATAGCCCCAGCACCTAGAAGACTTCAGGGTACTTGGCAGGTGCTCTCAGATTCTTGTTGAATATAAACTAACCAAAAAGCTCTAAGGAGCAGGCATTAACATTCTCATTTTATTTATTTTTTCAGCTGGCTGGTATGGGGATCCGAACCCGTGATCCTGGGGTTATAAGGCTGTACTCTAACCAGCTGAGCTAATTGGCCAGCCTAACCTTCTCATTTTAGAGATGAGCAAACTGATCTGTGTTAGGTTAAGTCCCTTGTCCAGCTTGAGGAGCTGGGACTGCTTGATTCCAAACCTTTGCACTATGCAGCACTGCCTCCCCCTAGGGTGTTCTTAGTCAGGGAAAGAGCACAAGCAAATTGCAAAGGGGAGAAAAAACATACTGTGTTCAGAAATTTAAATTTATCTGACGAGAGCTGAGTTGGGTAAGTTGACTGGGACCGGATTATATGAAGCCAGTGGTTTTCAGCCCTCCTTGACTGTTAAGATTTACCTGGAGAACTTCCCTCCCCCGCCCCAAGACTAGTCACGTGCAGTAGTGAGAAGGGGGAAAGAGTAGAATAAGGAATTCAATTCACAGGATAGCTGGTTAGCTCAGTTGGTTACAGCGCAGTGTCATAACACAAAGGTCAAGCATTCGGATCCCCATACCAGCCAGCTGCTGGGAGAGAAAAAAAAAGAAAAAAAAAAAGGAGTTTGATTCTGTAACTGACTGTGAACAATCAATTGAGAGAACTCACTGCCTTCAGACCAGTCAAGAACTTTTATTTTTATTATTTTTACTTTTATTTATTTTTTTAATTTTTAAAAGATGACCGGTAGGGGGATCTTAACCCTTGGCTTGGTGTTGTCAGCACCACGCTCAGCCAGTGAGCTAACCGGCCATCCCTATATGGGATCCGAACCCGTGGCCTTGGTGTTATCAGCACCGCACTCTCCTGAGTGAGTCATGGGCCGGCCCTAAGAACTTTTATTTTTAAATAACTTGGGCCGGCCCGTGGCTCACTCGGGAGAGTGTGGTGCTGATAACACCAAGGCCCCGGGTTCGGATCCCATATAGGGATGGCCGGTTGCTCACTGGCTGAGCGTGGTGCTGACAACACCAAGTCAAGGGTTAAGATCCCCTTACCGGTCATCTTTTGTAAAAAAAAAAATAATAACTTCCCAGATATTCTAAAGTGCAGCTGGGGCTGAGAACCACCATGTTAGGCAGGTGGAAGGCAGCATCAGTCCTCCAAGTGAAGAGGTAAGGGATGACAATCAGCTTGTTCACTCCCAACATTGAGCAGCATTCATCACAGTACTGATGTAATGCCAGAACCACATTATACACCTCTCGTTATGATCATCCCCCCATTCTTGGACTCCTGTAACCAGATGAGAAAGTCACCATCCCCATGTGGTTTCGTTTTTCCATACCAAAGGTTTCCATGGTTAGACATCATTCTTCCTTAGGTTTCTGCTCTTACCCTCTCTACACTGCAAACAAGTTCTCCATCTAGATGGGGTGTTCCTGCCTATAGAGGGCACTGTGGCTGGAGAGATGTCAAATCAGCCAGTGCTAAGACCATTAATAACCTGGCAGCTTGCTTACAGAAATTTTTTTTCTCAGGTTTTTAAAATCAATTCAAAAACCAATTTGTGGCTGTGATATTAAGTGAGCCAATCCATGTTTCTCTTCATAATGCAGGAGAATTTTTTAAAAAATAACAATCCCAGGTATTATTTTTCTCCTGAACACTCTAACAAGGTGAGCTTTTAAAAATTTCATTAAGGGCCGAGCCTGTGGCGCACTCGGGAGAGTGCGGCGCTGGGAGCGCGGCAACGCTCCCGCCACGGGTTCGGATCCTATATAGGACTGGCCGGTGCACTCACTGGCTGAGTGCCGGTCATGAAAAAGACAAAAAAAAAAAAAAAAAAAAAAAATTTCATTAAAATTTACTTTTGTCAGGGCCGGCCTATGGCTCACTCAGGATAGTGTGGTGCTGATAACACCAAGGCTATGGGTTCGGATCCCTACATAGGGATGGCCGGTTGCTCACTTCGGAGAGCGTGGTGCTGACAACACCAAGTCAAGGGTTGAGATCCCCTTACCGGTCATCTTTAAAAAAAAAAAAAATTTACTTTTGTCCAGAGCCTACATTTCTACTGGTTGGTTTTTTGGCAGCTGGCCAGTGCAGGGAACCAAACCCTTGACCTTGTTACAAGACCACGCTGTAATCAACTGAGCTAACTGGCCAGCATAAAGCCTATATTTCACAAGGTGTGCTAGTTACTTAGCGTGAGATAGGATCCCTGTTCATTGCCTAAAAGGAAAGAATATAATCTGACAACACAATCTTTGAAGTATTTTTCCAAAAAAACCACGATTTCTGGAATTTGCTTTAAAACATTGTCCAAAAAAAAAAAAAAAATAGCAGAAAAGATTTTTTAAAAATCAACAGAATATTGGGCCAGCCCATGGCTCACTCGGGAGAGTGTGGTGCTGAGAACACCAAGGCCCCGGGTTCGGATCCTATATAGGGATGGTCAGTTGGCTCACTGGTTGAGCGTGGTGTTAACAACACCAAGCCAAGGGTTAAGATCCCCTCACCGGTAATCTTAAAAAAAAAAAAAACAGAATATCAATATCTGTAGAAGCCAGGTAAATGGGCCTCAAGTATTATTCTCTCTCCTTTTGTATATACAAGAGCACTTCAAAAAGTTCATGGAGGAGCTGGCAGGTTAGCTCAGTTGGCTAGAGCATGGTGCTGATAACACCAAGGTCCAGGGTTTGATCACTGCACCAGCCAGCTGTTAAATAAAAAGAAAAAAAAGTGTGTGAAATTTTTTATACGAGATGACTTAAATGTCATTGAGGCATGGAAATACAGAGAAAAGAGCACTTACTTTCACCTTGAAGAAAAGACGGGTCAGAGAAAGCTACATTGGACTTGGGCACTACCATTATATTATCAATTAAACAGCATTATACAAGTATTATTAATTAGACCAAAAAGAAAAACAAAGATAATAAAAAGGGAAAATGAAGATAAATTATTATTAATTATTGGGTGCTTGTTATGTGCAGGCACTATGCTAAGGAGTCCACATGCATTCTCTCTGATCCAGTGTTTTTCAAAGTAATGTCTATGAACCATCTACATCAAGATACTTTTAAAATGTACATACAAGGGTAGTTCAAAAAGTTCATGGAAAAACAGAATTGAAAGATAATACAAAATCTTTCCATTTACTTCTTGAAGTACCCTCATATTCCTGAACCTCATCTCAGACTGTCTAAATCAGAATCATTGGGAATGAAGGCTATACCATAACAAAGCTTCCAGGCAACTCTGCATTTTCAATTATTCAGGTAATTTTTAGGTACAAATTGGAAAACTACTTCTCTGCTCACAAGCACTCTCCCAGGGAGATGTTATTAACTCCACTTTACAGACAAGGAAGCTCAATGAGGTGATGAATATACACCTGTCATCCAGCTAGGATGTGGTGGAGCTGGAATTTAAACCCAGCACTAGCACCTTCGGTCTCCAAAGTTCCATTAACGCTAACCCTTTCACAGCCCTGAATGTTCAAGTAGGCACTCACAAAATCTGCAAGTGTTCGTACTGAAGAGGGGAGACAGAGCAGGGCAGTAATAAGGTGACAACATCGCACCTGTTCATGATCCAGCATGGTCAGTCCTTTCACTCCTGCCAGGATGAGATTCTTGGCAATTTCAGCCCCAAGTCCTTTCATGCCGACAAGAAGCACCCGGGAGGCCCGCAGCCTGTAAGGCAGACATTGTTACCCTGATGATACAGAAGAGTAGAGCTTGCAGAATCAAATAAAAACAAAATAACAGGGAAATAATTGTGGTTTTCACTAAATGTACTGAAGCACATGGCCTCAAATCTAGGAGACAGGTTTCAATCCATCCTACACAGAGCAATTAATTCAACAAATATTTACTGAGTACCTACTATCCCAGGCATCCCTCAAAGGTGTAAAATACAGCAATGAATAAGACAGACATAGTCCCTGCCTCCCAGAGAAGAAGACAGATAAATAAATAGAAAGTTATATATGTCATCAGAAAGTGATGAAAATCAAGAATGATAGACTCAAGGATGATGAAGGATGCTGTTTTAGACAGAGCGATCATAAGAGCCTTTCTGAGGAGGTGCTGTATGAGCAAAAATCAAAATCAAATAAAGGACAAACATGCAGATATTTGGGAGCAGAGCATTCTAGGTAGAGAAAACAAGAAGTACAAAAGCCCTGAAACAGAGAAGTGCTTTACATCTTCAGTGACAGGAAGGACAGAGAGGTTGAAGAGCAGTGAGCAAAGGGAAGAATGGTAGGAAACAAGGTTGTAGACAGAACCAGGGGCCACACCATGAAGGCTCTTACAGGCAATGGAAGAATTTTGGATTTTATTCTAAGCATGAGGGAAAGCCACTGGAGTGGGGGGAGGCAGTCACAGCTAAGATGAGAGAGGATGGTGGTGGCTGCAAACTAGTATGATAGCAGAAGAGGTGGTGAGAAGGTGTACTACTTAAGCTACATGGCAGCATGAAAAGAAGATGAATACAAGAATTGTTTAGCTCTTTCTAAGCTGTAAACTAACAGATAAGGCTAACAAAGGAGTCAGAGGTTGGGCTATCTATCCCAAGATTTAACTCTGAGGTCAAATGGAAGGCAGGATAGGTCCTCAATATCTTATCTGAAATGACTTGAACCAGAAGTGTTTCAGAATCAAAATTTTTCAGATTTGAAAAAGGGAATATAGACCTTACATCACATACTATGAAACAGCCCCATCAGAACTGTAGGCACCATCCTGTAATCAAACTCATTAATATTTCTGCAGCAAATATATGATTATTCATACCGTAAACAATTAGTAATAGGGCCGGCCTATGGGACACTCGGGAGAGTGTGGTGCTGATAACACCAAGGCTAAGGGTTCAGATCCCTAATGCAGGGATGGCCGGTTAGCTCACTTGGGAGAGCGTGGTGCTGACACCACCAAGTCAAGGGTTAAGACCCGCTGACTGGTCATCTTAAAAAAAAAAAAAAAAAAAAAACTCAGGCAATCTTAAATTCAAGTATTTGGAACCCATCCCAGACTGGGGAAAAAAAAAATAATAATAATAATTAGTAAGAACTAAGAAAAATCTCTCATAAATTCAAGTTCTGCCGGCCCATGAGTAAGTACCAGTGTTAAGGGAAAACATGCAGAAACTCTTTTCCAAAAATGATTCTAATAATTATGGGCACAGGCAGTGAATGCAGTGGTGTTTACAACTAATTGATCACAACCAATTACAGATTTCTTTGTTCCTTCTCCACTCCCACTGCTTCACTTGACTCACCTTACCTGCAGTGATACAAGGAGAGGCACTAGCGGAGACCAAAAAAAAAGAGGTCCTCTCTCTCCACAAAGCACATTCCAGAGTAATAGAAGCATCTGACTTAGATAGAATACTAGAGGAGGACTTGATCACACCTATCTCAGTACTGGACAGATTATCTAGGCAACTAATCAACAAAGCAACACTTAATCTGTCAGATAGAGAGAACAAATCTAAGGTTATTAGAGGAGGTAGCGGGAGGGGGAAGGGGAAGGGGAGAGATTGGTTAAGGGGCATAAAGAATAAGTATGATTTGTAACAATTAATATGCTAATAAAAAATAAAAAAATTATGGGCATGGCACTTGTATGAATTTAATTAGACTAGCAATCTTTAATAAAAATGGTGGCTGATAAAATAGGGTCCTCCATTGATTCTTGATGCTGGCAGATTTTAGATTTTCTTCGATGATTCTATCAAAGGGCAAAATCTGGGAGGAGGGATATTTACAATACTGTGCCCACAGGTGGATTTTTGCTCCTATAGCACCTTCTCCATTATCACTTTTTTTTTTTTTTTTTTGGTGGCTGGTGGATAAGGGGGATCTGAACCCTTGACCGTGGTGTTATCAGCACCATGCTCTAACTAAGTGAGCTACATTATTGCTTTTTTCTATGGGACCTTCCACTGCCAACCACGGGCTAGCAGACATGAGTGTTTCAAGTGACAATTCCACTTTACTAGAAGGAGGTAGTTGAGAAGAGGGCTTACAACACACAAAGAAGGTAAATAACATGCTAGCAATAATGAGCATGTCTTATCACAGACTTATACTATACCAGTGAGTGGGAGAAGGAAGAAAAGCGACAGGACTTTCCAGAGGACCTCCATTCCCTTGCAAATCAGCACATATACAATAAGCAATGTTTACAAAGAGAATTCATATCAAACCTTTGACATCAGAAAGGTTGGGCACCCTTGCATTTAGTACCATCATGTCCCTGCTGTCAGTGGTAAGCTACCAGTCCTCCCTTCACCTGGCCCTGGCACTGCCACACCTGGAGTACCAGCTTCTGAGTTCCCTTTCAGTTTGCCCTTTCAGTCTTTAGTTGCTCAAGTACTTCATGGATAGCAAGCATGGCCCAGCTCTCCTCTGGGCATCTGTAACTTTAAACATTACCAATGGCTTCCTAATCTCCATACCCATAAACCTTTTCTCAGGCTTTGTTCTCCTCTGTGTTCCTTCAACAATGGGCACTGCCAATCACTAAGACCCTCTGAGCATTGAAGGTTTGGGTTTGAATTCTGACTCTGCTGCTTCTTAACTGGGTGACCTGGAAAGTTTCACAATCTCTTTAAACTTCAGTTTATTCATATGTAAGACAGGGAATACTACTTCTGAGTTCGTGTCACTTAATCCCCTTGACCTGGTAAAATGTGTGTGCAAAAGCAACCAGCATAAAACCTGGCATATAACAGATGCTCAATAAATGTTACTTGAACACACTGAATTGCTCCTCAATCCCTAATGCCTTAATTATAAAAGGATAAAAGGGCTCATTAATAAGTTTGAATCTGACTAAAAAAAAAAAGAAAAATCTCACAGGAAATAAAAACCTAAGGCTGGCATTAATGCCATTCGGCATTGGCTCTATGCTACCTTACCAGCCTCATCTCCCACTATTACCAGATTACTTTCTCCCAAACATGCCTTCAATTTTTAACCTTCAATTTTTTTTTTTTAAAGATGATTGGTAAAGGGATCTTAACCCTTGACTTGGTGTTGTCAGCACCATGCTGTCCCAAATGTAACCGGCCATCCCTACATAGGGATCCGAACCGGTGGCCTTGCTGTTATCAGCACCACAATCTCCCAAGTGAGCCACAGGCCAGCCCTTACCTTTAAATTTTAAATCACAACTAACCCTAACCCATACCCCTGAAACGCACCATCTCTTCCTCCTTGTGCCTACTTAAGCCTTTCTCCAGGCTTCAAAACCCAATTCAAATGCCATTTCCTCAAAAAGTCCTTTACTATCATGGCAAACTTAAGTAAATACTCCCTCTCCCGAACTCTTCCAGCAATTGCCACATATAAATGTATGACAACAAGTCTCAATAGCCATGTGACCTCTCTACAACCTACATTCCTATATAGCTCTACAGACTTTGACTGCTCTGGAGCTTTATTTGACTGCCATCAACACTAAATGTCATGTTTATATTTTTAATTATTATTATTTTTTTTAAGATGATCCTTAGGGGATCTTAACCCTTGGCCTTGGTGTTATCAGCACCACACTCTCCCAAGTGAGCCACGGGCTGGCCCTATGTTTTTAATTCTTAACCATGCTAGGGGCCCTGAGACTACAGCTTATTTATGGCTCAATTACACGAAAAGTGCTTAAAACAGTACCTGGCATATAGTCACCACTGAATGAATATCAGCTATTATTATTCATACTCTCTGATGTAGCAAATCTCTTTGTAGGAATCATTCCTACAGAAATACTAAAGTGGGCACAAAAATTATGCATAAATGTATTTACCACAGCATTGTCCCTCCACTTCCCTCCATTTCCCTAGCCACCACCCTAGTCTGAGCCATCATTACTCACCTACGAAACAACAATATCTTTATACCTGGTATCCCTGCTTCCATTCCTGCTTCCTACAATCCACTGTCCCTATCTCAGAGAGATCTTTTACAATGTAAACCAGATCCATATCACTCACCTATTCAAAATCTTTTAATGCTTCCCTATGCAAGCTCCTTACTGGGAACTCAACTCAAAAGCCCTGCATACCTTCCCATGTACCCTCCCATCTTGTCTCATCCACTCTCTCCCTCGTTAACTTGCCTACAGCCATGCCAGCCTTCCTTGTTCTTAGAAAACACCAAGCTTGGGCTGGCCGGCTGGCTCACTTGGTTACAGGTGGTGCTGATAACACCAAGGTCAAGAGCCAAAACAAAAACAAAAGAAAAACACCAAGCTTGCTTCTGCCTTAAGACCTTAGCATTAGTGGTTCCTGCTGCTTCTTCCCCCAGCTTTTCAAATGACCCATTCTTTAGGTCTCAGCTTAATTGTTACCTCCTTACAGAAGTCCACACTGGCCACCTAATCTAACATATATCCACACCCTTCTCTACCTGGAATTATGCTACTTGTTTATGTTTACTGCCCACTCCTCCATTAGAATGTAAGCTCCAGAAACCAATGTATTCCAAGCACTATGACTGTCCTTGGCACTTTGGACAGACTGTTACTCAAATAGCTGTTGAACAGACACATCAAAAGAAAGCCAAGTGTCCATCAGCAGAATAATTACATAAATCTGGTACATAATAAAATAATAGCTAACATTTATTGAACTCTAACTATGTGCCAAGCTCTGTTCTAAGCTCTGTACATGTATTATTTCATTTAATCCTTATGATAATCTTATGAGCTGGTACTCTGTTATCCCTATTTCACAGGTGAGAAAACAGGCACAAAGAGATTAACTAGCTTTCCAAAGATTACACAGCTAGAAAGTGGACAATAATTGGCTAGAAGATAAGGGCAAGGATACAGTGGAGTGATCAACACATCAGGCTCTGATATCACACTGCCCTGGAACACACATAATGTGGAAAACTAGGCAGCCATTAAAAAGGATAAGATATCACAGCAATTAACATTTGTTAAACAGTTACTACATGCCAAGTACTGTTCTAAGCAATTTATACGTCTTAAGTCCACAAGATAGGTACTATTATAATTCCTATTTTACAGATAAGGAAACTGAGGGTGGTAGACAGAATAATGCCTTTCCTCAAATGTCCACATCCTAACCCCTGAAACCTGTAAATACTACCTTACATAGCAAAAGGGACTCTGTAGATGTGATTAAGCTGAGGATCTTGAGATGTGGAGATTATTTTGGATTATCTGGCTGGGTCCAATGTAATCACAAGGGTCTCTGTGAGGGAGGCTAAGGGTTAGAGTCAGAGAAGGAGATGTGATCACAGAAGCAGAAGTCAGAGAGAGAGAGAGACTGAAATATGCTGTGCTGGGGCCGGCCCGTGGCTCACTTGGGAGAGTGCGGTGCTGATAACACCAAGGCCCTGGGTTCGGATCCCATATACGGATGGCCAGTTCGCTCACTGGCTGAGCGTGGTACTGACAACACCAAGTCAAGGGTTAAGATCCCCTTACCGGTCATCTTTTAAAAAAAAAAAAAAGAAAAGAAAAGAAATATGCTGTGCTGCTGGCTTTGGAGGAGGAAGGGGCCACAAGCCAGTAATGCAGGTAGCCTCCAGATAATAGAAAAGTCAAGAAAACAAATTCTCCCAATAAATAAAATTGGATTTTATTCAGAGTATAACAGGAAATTGGAAGGATTTAAGCAGAGTACTGTGATCTGATTTACTTTTTTTTTTTTTTTTAAGTTAGTTTGGCTGCTGTATGGAGGATAGACTATAAAGAGTTAAGGGTAAAATAGGGGAGACCAGTGAGGAGATTGTTGAGGTGATCTGAGAGGGATGATGGGGGTAGCATGAACTAAGAAATGAAGAAATGTGAGGGCCAGCCCGTGGCTCACTCGGGAGAGTGTGGTGCTGATAACACCAAGGCCACGGGTTCGGATCCCATATAGGGATGGCCGGTTAGCTCACTGGCTGAGCATGGTGCTGACAACACCAAGTCAAGGGTTAAGATCCCCTTACCGGTCATCTTTAAAAAAAAAAAAAGAAAAAAAAAGAAATGAAGAAATGTGGGTGAGATAAGGTTTGAAGCAGAACCAGTAGGACTTGCCAATAGACTGGATGTGAGCATAAGGGATAAAAATTAATAAAGAACTCTTAGGTGTATTGTCTGTGCAACCAGATAAATGGTGAGGCCATCTACTAGAATGAGCAAGACTGAAGGAGGAACAGATTTGCCTAAGCAGAGCAGAGATGGGGCACAGAATCTTTAGTTCTATTTTGTTTTCTGATATGATATTTAAGTAAATACAATGAATTTGTAGTTGGATGGAACAGAATTATACAGTGAAACGTACAGTGAAATTGTAAAGTGAAATGCACACTGTTAAGTGAAAAGTATTTCTAAAAGGAAAAAATTGGTCACATATGCCAAATGCTGAGAGGTCAGGTAAAATGAAGATACTAGATTTAGATGAAAGTTGTTACTGACCTTCAAAAGATGGTTACAGGGCCGAGCCCGTGGCACACTCGGGAGAGTGCAGCGCTGGGAGCACAAGCGACGCTCCCGCTGCGGGTTCGGATCCTATATAGGAATGGCCGGTGCACTCACTGGTTGAGTGCCGCAAAAAAAAAAAAAAAAGATGGTTACAGTGAAAAGAGAGAAAAAAAAAAGATGGTTTCAGTGGAGTAAACATGAGACCTTAAATGAAATGGGCTGAAAGTAGATGGAGGTGAGCAAGCAAATACAGTATTTGCATGTTGGAACAGAGAAACAAGACCATAGGTACATAGGGAAATGGGGTCATGAAAAGGTCCCTTGTTTTGTTTTTCCTTTTTTTTGGTGGCGGGCGAGTGCAGGGATCTGAATCCTTAACATTTGTTGCTTTTACTTTTTAAGGCAGTTTGAAAACCATTACAAGTATATATGAGGGGGGTTCAAAAAGTTCATGGAAAAATTCATATTATCTTTTAACTCCATTTTTCCACAAGCTTTATGAAGTACGCTCATATTTCTAGAAAATGTTATTTAACAAAATTAAGACTCACATGGATCTATCTTGTTCCCAGAGGTTTTTAGATGCTCCTAAATTTTATCACAATACGAAGGATTCAAATCCTTGATAATCCTAATTATTTTATCATTTAAAAAAAAAAAAATACAGAGTATCTTAAGAGTTAGAAGGGAACCCAGAGCATTTAGTCCAATCTCCTCATTTTGCTGATGCAGAAAATGGGGTATAGAGAGAACAAAGAATTTGTCCTACTTTTTAAAACTGTACCTTACCACATTTTACCTCAACAACTAATAACAACCCTCTTAATGAAGAGGTTCAGTAATACTTTCCGTCAAAAGTTTGATTAATAAAAGTAAAAACACGAGGGCCGACCCCGTGGCTCACTCGGGAGAGTGCGGCGCTAGCTGCGCTCCCGCCGCAGGTTCGGGTTTGGATTCAGATCCTATATAGGGATGGCCGATGCGCTCACTGGCTGAGCGCGGTGCGGCCGGTCACACACACAAAAATAAAATAAAAGTAAAAATATGGTATTAAGCACCAGAACACATTGTACCATGTCAACCCCTTCTCACTAAGCTTCAGTACACACTCCTTCCCTTCCAGGAAAGGTCACCATTCCTGGCTTCTTCACCTGGATACAAGGGGCTCCCTGACATTCCTCTGCCAGACCTAGGCCTCGCCTGCTTAAAAGTAGCCAACAGTGTTACCACCATCACCTCCTCTCCAGTGTTCACTCTGCCACTGCGCCACTGTGCCACTGTGCAACCTTGGGAATGACAGTGGTACCCAACTTTCAGGGTTGTTATGAAAATTAAACAAATTAATGTTTGCAAAGTACTTAGAGCAGTGCCTGGCACATAATAAATGCTATATGAGAAAAATAAATTGTCAGCACTTCTTCTTAAGACCCCAACACTTAAACTACCCCTACTAGGAGTCTCAGTTCAAAGAGAATTTGCTAATCACTGAACGATACTTTAGAGATAAATTGTATTTCAGCTTCTACTGCCTTGCAAATTAGTACAGGTTGAGTATACCTTATCTGAAACGTTTGGGACCAGAAGTGTTTTTAGATCTCCGATTTTTCTGGATTTTGGAATACGGTATTTGCAGAATACACACCAAAAATCCAAGACACTCACATGAGCATTTCCTTTGAGCATCATGTCAGACTCAAAAAGTTTTGGATTTTGGACCATTTCAGATTTTCAGACTAGGGATACTCAACCTGTAAACTATCCTTTTTTTTTTTTTAAAGATGACCGGTAAGGGGATCTTAACCCTTGACTTGGTGTTGTCAGCACCACGCTCAGCCAGTGAGCAAACCGGCCATCCCTATATGGGATCCGAACCCAGGGCCTTGGTGTTATCAGCACCGCACTCTCCCGAGTGAGCCACGGGCCGGCCCAAACTATCCTTATAACAAACTGAGCAAGTATGTATTATCACCTCATTTACTGATGAGGAAATCTGAGACAAAAAGTTTAAATGGCTTGCCCAAGGTCACACAGCTGATCTAACATCAGAGGCCATAAGGTTTCACAACCTCGATCTAGTATTAAGAAACTTAAAGAAACAGAGAAATATTTTTAGGTAATAAAACGGAAATTTGGCTTTCTCTGAAAAGGACAGTTTTCTAAATTTTTATAACTCCCTCCCGCCCGTACTCACTGGTAAGGCGATCCGAACGCTCCACCTTGGTGCTATCAGTATGACGCTTTTACCAAGTGAGGTAGCCAGCCAGCCCTAAATTTTTAAACTTGTTCTCAAAACCTTTTGGGGACGTAAGCAGTTCAATTACTCTTCCACTGACTCCTGCTTTACATTTGCTTATTTTTCTCAATCTATTTTCTATGTAGCTTCCCTTCTTCTGTTGCTAGTGATTTATACTTGTTAAATAATTGTAGCTGTAATTTCCTGATGCTTTCTGTTTGTAGACACCATTCATGCATTATCTCATTTACTTCTCAACAATCTCATAAGGTAGATTCTATTCTCCCCACTTGATAAATGAAAAATTGAAGCACAGAGAAGTTAAGAAACGTATCCAAGATTAAATAAGTTCTGGATCTGAAATTCAAGCTATACTATCAACCACTACAATAAATTGATCATTATATAAAACAACCAGGATTGGCCTCTAGTACACAGCACATGCTCAATCACATTTACAACGAATATATGGCCTATGGTACCAACTGAATTTCTTTTGAACAGCAGCAGTGTTGGATGATGAATATTTTTGAATATAGGGAAGCTTTTGCAGTCTCTTTTTTTGTAAAATCAAAATTTCAGAGTTGAAAGAATCCTTAAGGATTTAGTCACACTCACCCCTCCTTTCTGCCAATGAGGAACCAAAGGCCAAGAAACTGACTAGCCCGAGAGAGCTAATTAGAAGAGCTAAGAACTGAACCCAGGTTTTTTGATTTCTCAGGTCTTTGCACTGTACTATCTCACTCAATCAACAAATATCTGAATGTTTACACACTTGCAAGCACTGGAAATTTACTACAGAGCAGTCAAAACTCACATCTTTATTTAAAAAGTGTTTGCCCTCATGATGGTTATGATCTACTTCCCTCTTTCCACTCACCCTCCCTTCCTCACTCTTAGATATGAGATAAATTACTATTGAATGCAAGAAGAAAAATTAGACATGCCTTGCTGTGACAAGCAGTGCAAAAACTGCTGGAGAACACACTCTGAGAATATATGTAGCTGCCAGTGTGTCCCTACTACAGAAAATGAGCTGTAATGGAAATAGCAGTGAACCTGAAGTTAGAGACTTAAGACTGAGTCCTAGGGCCGGCCCGTGGCTCACTTGGGAGAGTGTGGTGCTGATAACACCAAGTCAAGGGTTAAGATCCACTTATCAGGCATCTTTAAAAAAAAAAAAAAAAAAGACTGAGTCCTAGTTCATCTTCCATTTCTTTGGTGTACAACCTTGGGAAAGTTGGCTACCTTCGTTGAAACTCATCCACAAATGGGCTATGCACTATAGCAAGACATGCAAACACATTCTTATAGGGATCAGGCAAATACATCATCAAGTGAAGCTGAACTGATGGAGCTGATGACAAACTGGAGAATGCATGCCCTGTGTAAAAGAGGCAACCTTTACTTAGGTCCAACTAATGTGGAGTTTCTGACCTTTCTATTTTTCAAGAGAAGCCAGAAATCTCCAGATTGGGGAAGGGGAGGTCCCAACGTCTTATTATAAAAATTTTCAAATACACAGAAAAGTTGAAAGAATTAACATTCCACCCTGTTGACTTTATCCACATACCTAAATAGATACAGCGTGACACTTAACACCCTTAGCTTGCATTTCTTTTTTTTAAATTTATTTATTTTTAATTTTATTTTATTTTGTCAATATACAATGTGGTTGATTATTGTGGCCAATTACCTAAACCTCCCTCTCTCCTCCCTCTCCCCCCTCCCTCCCAACAATGTCCTTTCTGTTTGCTTGTCGTATCAATTTCAAGGAATTGTAATTGTTGTGTCTCTCCCCCTACCCGGTTTTTTTTGTGTATTTATTTATAGCTCCCACGAATAAGTGAGAACATGTGATATTTTTCTTTCTGTGCCTGACTTGTTTCACTTAATATAATTCTCTCTAGGTCCATCCATGTTGTTGCAAATGGCAGTATTTCATTATTTTTTATAGCTGAGTAGTATTCCATTGTGTAGATATACGACATTTTCCGTATCCACTCATCTGATGATGGACATTTGGGCTGGTTCCAACTCTTAGCTATTGTAAAGAGTGCTGCGATGAACACTGGGGAACAGGTATGCCTTCGACTTGATGATTTCCAGAACCAGCATGCATTTCTAAAAACACGACATACTCCTTCATAACCATACCATTATTACATCTAGAAAATAATTCCCAAATATCATCTAACAGAACTGAATATTCAGGGCCGAGCCTGTGGCGCACTCGGGAGAGTGCGGCGCTGGGAGCACGGCGACACTCCTGCCCGCGGGTTCGGATCCTATATAGGAATGGCCGGTACACTCACTGGCTGAGTGCCGGTCACAAAAAAGACAAAAAAAAAAAAAAAAAAAAAAGAACTGAATATTCAAATTTCCCCTATTACCTAAAAAATGTTGGTTTGTTTTATAAAAGTTCCCTTTTTGAACCAGGATACAGTCAAAAGCTTCACACATTGCATCTGGCTATGTCTCCTCACTCTCTTCTAATCTACGACAGTCTCTTCATTTGTTTTTTCCGTGACATTGACTTTTGGAAGAGAACCAGGGCAGTTGTCTTGTAAAATGTCTCACATTCTATACATTTTATCAGTCTGCCAATTCTCAGGCCTTCCATTTCACAAAGGAACCCCAACCCCCAGAGTTCTCCTATCCTAACTAGAGCCTCCTTAGAGGCAGGTCAATTCGCTTTGTGGGTCTCTTTCTTGTCTATACAGGGAAGGACATCACTGCCCTTCCTACTCCAGAGAGCTGTTATGAGACTCAGTTGGAAATGGATATACGGCTAGCCGGTTAGCTCAGGTAGTCAGAGCATAGCCTTGTAACACCAAGGTCAAGGGTTAGGATCGCCAGCCACCAAAAAAAAAAAGAAAAAAAAAATCAAAGAAAATGGACACACAAGAACACTTAAATAAACTCTGTAAGACTGTCTACAAATATAGAGATTACAAATTATAGATAACCCCTACCCTCCCAACCCGGTCCTGAGATAAATCATTCCTACCCCTCTGAAAGTTTCCTCACGACATTCCAGTTTAATCCTTACCAACTTTGCTCCCACTCCTCAAAAAAACTACCTGCTCCCCCAACCCCTTGGATTAACCCTTCCAGTATACTTAGGATCCCCTCCCCAACCCTTTGGGACTTCCTAAGACCCCAAGCTTTCAAAGTTATCTTCAACTCACCTAAATCCTCTTTACATCCCTTCCAGAAAATAGCAGTTCCTTAACTCAATCAAGCCCACCTATGTCTTCAGGCAGATTCTCACCAATTAATTCCCTATCTTATATTTCAGGTGCCTTCAACCCTCAGACCAACGATGTTAATGCTTCATGATGACATTCCCCCCACTCCGAATTGCAGAAGATCCCACACACATGAAAAGAGTCTGAGGTACCACCCATTCCACCCCTCCACATCCACCTTCTCTCACCAAAAACTTCTGAAAAGCTCCCACCCCCTCAGACTAAATTCTCCTGACCTGTCTGCCTCCCCAACACCTTAGACTAATTAATTCTATACTCTCTGTACTCTCACATCACATAACACTTCCATTTCTGCCCACTTTAACCTATGCTCCACACAGCAAGGGGGATCCTTTTACAGCACAAATCAAATCATGTTATTACCATGCTGAATACACTCCAATAGGTTTCCCAGCACACTTAGAATAAAAACTACTCCTCGACTCCTTTGGTTCCAGCCATCCTATTTCTCTAATTTGCCAAGCATGCTTGGGCCTCCGGGATTTTGCATCTACTGTTCTCCATGCTAGGAAGGTTATTCCAAATGGCTGCATGGCTCTTTCCCTTCAAACAGGCCTGAGGCTCAATGTCACCTCTTCAGAGCCCTCCCCTGGACACCCTATTAAATTAGCTCTCCCACCTCACCATTCTTTATTGAACAATCAATATTTTTGCTCTCTTTTTCTCCCTAGAACTTGCATTACCTGACATTATTTCTTTATGTTTTTCTCCCCCACTAGAATGTAACTCCATGTGGGCAAAGACCTGTTTAGTTCACTAATAAAGGCTCAGTGCCTAGAATAATGCCTGTGGCAGGTGCTCAATAAATTTTGGTTTAAATTGATCACCTCTTTCAGAGACTTCATCCCCTCGAGTAACTTAACTACTCCTCAATACCCAATCTACTCCACAAAGCCCAACCTACGTCTCCTGTCCGCTCTGGACACAACCCCCATACCTAGATAAAAGCAACCTCTGTAGGAACCTCCAGACACACACACCCTCCACCCATTCTGAGACACTCAAGACTCCCACTTGATATAACTTGCTCCCAAACTCCTCAAAACCCACATTCATTCAAACTGGCCCGCCCCTGGGGAGTCACAAGAATGTAAACTCACATCTGTTAGGTTCGCCAGTCTCCCGAGTTCAGCACAGAACAGGTTCCCACTACCTATGAATGAGTGAACCTCGCCCCTGCTTCGCCCTTTCCGTGCATTCCCGGCCCCTCTTATCTCCTAAACCCCCAACCGTGACCTAAAACCCACCATCGCCACTTTCGGTCGCCCGATTACCCGAGTTTGAATCCTCCTGCTCCCTCAGGACTCCCCCAACAGCCCCCTTCGATGGCCTCCAATCCTCGCAATGGCCCTCCCACCACGCTGGGACGTCCCCACTTCCCATACCTTCCATAAACATCCCCAAACAACCCCTCCAGTCCTCTCAGAAACGCTACCATCCTCGAGCACACAATTCCTGCCTCCTCTCTTCAAATCAGACCTTCCCCTTCCCTCAGGGCCGCAAACACCTCAGACCAGACGGGCCCTCCAGACGCTAGGCGCCTCAAGCCGCACTGGCCCTGACCGTTTCTGGGCCTCCAATCCCCACAGGCGGATCTGCCGGTCATACTGCGCCGCCTCCTCCTCGCTGATGCCGCCGCCAGCCTCCTCCTTCTCCACCATGGCGCGGGTTCTCGCAGCCTCCGCTCGGGTTCCACTCACGCCAACCACCCGCCGGTCCCGCGCGCCTCCAACCGCCGCCAGCCGCGCGCTCCGGCCGCGTCTACGTGTGCGCCTGCGCCAGGGGCCGCGCCTGCGCAGCACTTCCTCCCAGCCAGAGACCACGTGGACTCTAGAAGCCTCAAAGGTTGGCCAGGGACTGTCAGTCAAGTAAGGGAGGCTCTTACCAATCTTGGCCGAAAAAATGGCGCAGCTTAAGTCCCCACCGGGATGCCCACGTGATCATTTATGAGGATATTTAATTCTGCAAATGTTTATGGGGCGCCTACTGAGATCCCTGGCATTGGAGATGTTGTGAAATTGAGTGGTGAATAAAATAGACAAAGCCTTGCCCTCCTGGAGTTTACTGTTCTATGGAGAAAAACCCAAAGAAAAATAAATATAAATCAGATGATGATAAATGCTTTGGAAAAATAAAGCAGGATATGGTGCTACAGAGTGATGGGGTGCTCAGGGAAGCCTTCTCAGAGACAGTGGCGTTGAACAGAGATCTGAGGGCACCAAGGGAACAAGCCATGTGAATAACTGGGAGATGGAGCAGGGGGGAGCAGGGGACAGTAGGTGCAAAGCACCTGAAATGTGTCCTTACCAAAATTCCAAAGGTCCGTTTGCTTGCCTCTCTATAGCCAATAATTCAGAGAGAACTGTTGGTGTAAGGAAAGATAGCCTTTAATCAGGAAGCCAGCAGTCTTGGGAAATGGTGGATTTATGTCTCAAAGACCATCTCCACTTTTCCCAGACTTGCCAAAGGGTTTTATAGGGACAGGTGGTAGGGGAGTTGATTCATGGTAACCATCCTCCATGAAGTCAAGTCATGGATTCAGTTCCGGTTAACCTCAAAAAGATCTAGTTAGTAAGCTAGTAAAGAATGGCCACCTGGGTTAATAATTTCTTCTATAATTATTCTGTGTACACTATGAGCAAAAGTCATTATGCTCTAGCAATCATATGAACGAGAATCGCTGTATTCTAATGTATAGCTGCAAGCTATGTGACTCTGGTTACAAGAGTAAGAATAAAAAACCTTGTAATTTAGAAGTTTAACAAAATGGAGTTGATATAGGAGGTGCTCAGTGTCCTTGGGTTTCAGGACATGCCTCCAGGCTTCCAGCCACTCCCTGAAGTCTCAGTACGCCTCCTCTGGCTTCTCCTCTCTAGGAAAGTTATTGTTGCCAGATAGACCTATGTTCGGCACCAACAGGGGAACATGAGATCACAAGGGGCTGGTTTATGCAGATCCAGTGGCTGGGCATGCTCAATAGAGCACAGAATATTCTTGAATAATGCCTGGTGCGTGTGATAGGGTCTAACCAATGAACATGCTCTAGGAAGAGAATGACTGAGCATGTGCAAGACTAAATGTTACATAACTGGGAAACACCCCCCCTTAATTGAATATTCATTAGATAGAGAAACTATAAAAGCCAAATCGCAGCAGATGGCAGGGTTGTCACTCACTCTCTTGGAGGATACTGGCACTTGCTGGCTGAGGTGTGTATATTTTATTTTTATTTTTTATTTATTTTTTTTAAAAGATGACCGGTAAGGGGATCTTAACCCTTGACTTGGTGTTGTCAGCACCACGCTCACCCAGTGAGCCAACCGGCCATCCCTATATGGGATCCGAACCCATGGCCTTGGTGTTATCAGCACCGCACTCTCCCGAGTGAGCCACAGGCCGGCCCCTGTATATTTTATTTTGTATCAAAGTTGCTTTCAGCAAGCAGCAGCTCGTTCTCTTGAGCCAGCCTGCCCTCTGTACAGAACTTTAAGTGTGTTTTCTTAATGTATGTACTGAACTTACTTTTGTGTTAAGCTTGGTGTGGGCCCTGCTCAGTCTTTGGAGCTATGCGACACTCTCTCTGTGGAACCTGTATTTCTTATCTATTATATTAAACTTGTTCTCACTTTCTACTGTGACTCTGCCCTTGAATTCTTTCCTGTGGCAGAGTCAAGAACCTAGTAAGAGGACTACGTGGGTTGAGGCCACCTATCGGGCCCCCCCAGACCTTGCCTCTGACATCAGAGTCACTTCTGCTCAGCCTGTTACAGTGTGTGCTGGCATAATTGAGAACTGTGGAGAGAACAGGGTGGTTGCCGAATGAGAGTGAGCAAGTGATGAGATCATAGATGAAGTAGGTGGGGAATCATGTAGGCCCTTGCAGGCTAATGATAGTTAATAAGTATTTTCCTTAGGCAAGGTACCTTTTTATTCGTTACTATTTGAGCACTTCTTATATGTTACCAACTGATCTCTGTGCTAGGGATAAAGCAGTGAACAAGAAAGGAAAACAGCTGTCATCTCATGAAGTTTGACTGTGGTTTAAAACACTGTGCACTAACCAACTGAGCTACCAGGCCAGCCCACTTCATGGAGTTTGAGTGAGCTTGGATTATTTTATAATATGTGTAAAGATTGGGTAGGTTCTTTAATATTCTCATTCCATAGCTGAAGAGTCTGAGGTCCAGAAAAGTTATTAGAGGGCCGGCCCATGGCTCACTTGGGAGAGTGTGGTGCTGATAACACCAAGGCCACAGGTTTGGATCCCTATATAGGGATGGCCGGTTAGCTCACTTGGGAGAGCATGGTGCTGACAACACCAAGTCAAGGGTTAAGATCCCCTTACCGGTCATCTTTTTAGAAAAAAAAGAAAAGTTATTAGTAGTCTGAACAAAGTTTTATACCTTCGAAGTAGCAAAGCCAGGATTCAAAACCATGCTGTGTGGCCCAATGCTTCATCAGGAGGTTATACTGCTGGTAGTATAGCAAACTCCTACTCTGATCTTGCCACGCGGGTACATTGGATATATTTCTTCCCATTTTACAGATAAGAACTGAGACTCAGAAAAAGGTAACAATTCATCCAATGTCACAGTTTCATTCAAAAACGATTTGGCTAATGCCTACTGAATTGTTTATTGCTGTGGAACAAAATTATGTGAAAATTTAGGGACTTGAAACAGTAATAAACATTTATTATCTCTTATAGTTTCTGTTTGTCAGAAATTCAGCAACAGATTGGCTGAGCAGTTCTGGTCTCTCATGAGCCCATAGTCAAGTATCAGCTGGGGCTGAGGTTATCTGATGACTTGGGCTGGAGGATGCCCTTCCAAGGTGACTCACTCACATGACTGGCAAGTATGTTTTGGCTGTTGGCTGGGGACTTCAATTCCTGTCTATGTGGGTCTCTTCACAAGGTTGCTTGAATGTCTTCCCAACATGGCTTCTTGAGTGTTCTCACGTCATGGCAGCTGGCTTCCCCCAGAGCAAGTGATCCAAGAAAACAAGCTGGAAGCATTGATGTCTTTTATGACTCAGCCTTGGAAGTCGCGAGCTGTCACTTCTGCAATATTCTATTGGTCACACATTGGTCAGCCCTATTGATTGTGGGAGGGGACCATACAAGGAAAAGTGCATGAATACAAAGGGGCAAGGATCATTTGGGTGCCATCTTGGAGGCTGGTTACCATGTCTACTATGCACCATGCCCTGTGCAAATAATGTGAACAAGAGAAACATGGATCTGCCCTGTGTGCAGCTGACAGTGCAGTGGGGAGAGAGGCAGTATTTCAATAGTGAAAGAATAATTCACTAATTTAATTATTCAACTGATATTTACTATGTGTTCAACTTTGTGTCCTGCCTTGGGGATACAATAATGATAAAAATGGACATGCTCTGTTTTAGGGGAAGTCACAGCCCAGTGAGAGAGAGGAACAGTAAGAAAAAAGTGAGGGGCTGGCTGATTAGAGCATGGTGTTATAGCTCCAAGGTCAAGGGTTCAGATCCCCATACCAGCCAGCCACCGGAAAAAGAAAAAAGAAAACAGTGACATTAATACAAATATAAACTTTCAAAAGTGCTGAGAAGGAAAAGAAGAGGAAACTATGACGTGTCTGACTCAGTAGAGGGGTCAGAAAAGGATATTCTGAGAATCAAAACTTTCAACTGAGGTCTGCAGAATAGGTAAAGGTTAAAACTGACGAAGCAGGGAAAGAACCCAGGCAGAAGGGATGGTTGCACCTGCCCAGACTCAGAGTTTAAGTTCATTCTGTCTGTCTCCCTGAGGATCTGTCCCTGGCCCTCAGCACTAACCCCCAGACACCCTGTGGGAAGTTTAAAACGTACTCACAAACTCTTTGCTATTCCTCCTGTTGAGAAATAAGATCTATGTGCTCTGCCCTCGACTGCTTGATCAACAGAATATGGTAGAGGTGAGTGCTGGGCCAATTTCTGGGTCTAGTGTTTTAAGAAACAGGCATCTTTCAATTTTTCTTTCTTTCTTTTTTTTTTAAAGATGATCGGTAAGGGGGTCTTAACCCTTGACTTGGTGTTGTCAGCACCACAATCACCCAGTGAGCAACCGGCCATCCCTATATGGGATCTGAACCTGTGACCTTGGTGTTATCAGCACCACACTCTCCCGAGTGAGCTATGGGCCAGCCCACACAAGGGATTTATTCAGGGTTTCTGGGAGTTTTGAGTTGGAAGACAGTGTAACCCAAAACCAGATTGGATAAAATGCTTGATTTTGGCTCAGCTTCCAAATCTTGGACATAGGGATAATAATTCCTATCCTAAATTAAATAAGGTAATGTCTATAAAGTGAATGGTTTGTAATGGGTGCCAGATTAATGGTATTTACCACTATTATTTTAATTCCCAACTCTCATGTCCTTTCTTTCAAGCTTTACCTCTGGTGCCCCAACTCCAACACCATTCCACCCTACCAGGACCTACAGTCTATTGAAGCTATCACCTAAATTTATAAAATTAAATACATTAGATTTTCTTAAATTCTTCAGTCTGTTTGACTGGAAAATCTTTCCAATTCGTTAAGGTTTTCTTATTAATCTAATAAATTAAATGTATAAGAATGGTAATTATTGAATTAGCTAAATAGTTTTATGTCTATGCAGTATATTGTGGAGAGGGAGTGTGTAGGCAGAATTCTAAGATGGTACCCAAGATTTCTGCCCCCTGGTACATGCCCTTTATAATCCTCCCCCTTTGAGTATGGACAAAACCGTGGTCATATTGGTGAGGTTGCAACCTAAAATCACAAACATAAAGCCAGTACTCAAATGTACAATTTAATCACAAACACAAATTTGAGAATCATATATCTCAGTGGGAAACACTAAGAGGCCAGATTCTCTTAAACATTTCCAGCGTATAAAAAGTCAGATATGTAAAAATTCGGGCCGGCCCGTGGCTCACTCGGGAGAGTGTGGTGCTGATAACACCAAGGCCACGGGTTCGGATCCCATATGGGGATGGCCGGTTGCTCACTGGGTGAGCGTGGTGCTGACAGATATGTAAAAATTCCTTAACCCAAAATATTAATTTCAGAGGTCTGAGTCACTTGAACATTTCTATATTTAACCCCCCAAATCCTCAATTGAACACTACTCACATTGAGGGGTGAGGATTGGAGTCTCTGTTCCCTTCCCTTGAAACTGGCCTGGCTTTGGTGAGTGTTTTGACCAACAGAATGTGGCAGAAGGGACACTGCTTAACTTCTGAACTAAGTCAGGAAAAGGGAGACACTTCCACTCTGTTCCTGGGAACAATTGAACTTGAGCTCTAAGCTGCCAGAAAAGCAGTCCAATTGCCCTAAGGCTGCCATACAACCAGCCCCTAAGGAGAAACCACATGAGAAGTCCTGAGACAGCATGAAGAAATAGAGATGCCTACCAGGTCCCTAGCTCTCCAACCATCCACTATTTGAGTTCTAGCCATGTGGTCTGCAGTCATATGAAAAATCTTTCCTGAATTCATGACCCACAGATACTTTGAGAAATAAAAATTGATAAAATGATTGTTGCTGTTTCAAGCCACTAAGTTTCAGGGCAGTTTGGGGGTTTTTTGTTTGTATTGTTTTGTTTTTGTTTTTAAATTGTGGTAAAATACACATAACATGATATGTACCATCTTAACCATTTCTAGGTATAGTTGAATAGTGTTAACTATTTTGCAGTCAATCTCCAAAATATTTTCATCTTGCAAAAGTGAAACTCTATAGGAACTGTCAAAAGAGAAAATTACAACAAATTTAGTTTAACAATCTAATTGGCTTTTATTAGCGATTTATGAATCCAGATAGCATCTCATCTAAAAACAGAGAGGTGCTACACTGGGCATGGCAGAACAGTCGGTTTATATTAGGTAGCTTGAGCAGGAACATAGAAAAAGCATAATACAAAAAGTGGATTGGGGAATGAAATAATGGTGGAAGGGTGGGAATAGATTTCGCCGCCCACACTCCAGGGGGAGCCCATCCTCAGCCAGAGTTGCAAAGTGAATTCCTTCCGTAGGTTTGAGTCAGGACCTCTCAGTCATCTTGGTAAGACCAGATTGGCTGCCTAAAGTAGCAGGAAAAAGACCAGAACTTTCAGGTGAAAGCTTACTGTATCCAACAGTTCAGATATGGCAGAAGTAAAGTCAATTTTCCAGTAAGTTCTTGCAAAACAAGGGCAGTTGTCTATGGAAGATGTAACCACAAGATGCTATGTAAACCCAAACTTTTACCCTTAAAATCTCTGACTGGAGAAAATGCAGCAAGCAGCACGGATATAATTCGCCAACAAGAAATGACAGAAGAGGAACAGGAGCAAATAACCCATGATTGATGGGGAACACCCTACCTTACTTACTAAAGTAGCTAGAAAATAATCTGCATCTGTATGCTGATAGTATTTGTTAGTAAAACTGATAATGTATCAATAATACAAAAATACCTAAGATGGATTTAAAAAAAAAAAGCAGATTGGGTTAACATCAGGTTACCTCAGGTTACATTCTCAGGAAGGGTTAAAACAGAGAGGAAGTCCTTATCATGCTGACAAAACTGGTCTGTTTGAGAATTTGGCTATGATCTCTCTCTCCTAACTTCTCAAAAGGTCAGATAAACAATTAGTTTAGGTTTGGGGGCTTGAAACTTTAGCATGAGTGACTCCATTTTGGTTTGGTCTTTTGGGGCCTAGTGCAGGATCTCAGTCCAAATCAATGGCCTTCTATAAATTTTACTTAGAGGGCCAGCCCATGGCTCACTTGGGAGAGTGTTGTGCTCATAACCACAAGGCCACAGGTTCAGATCCCTATATAGGGATAGCCGGTTACCTCACTTCAGAGAGCATGGTGGTAACAACACCAAGTCAAGGGTTGAGATCCCCTTACTGGTCATCTTTTAAAAAAATAATAATAATAAAATAAAATAAAAAATAAATAAATAAATTTTACCTGGTACCCATTAAACAACAACTCCTCATGCCCCGACCCTGGCCCCTGGTAAAACCAGGAGACAGACCCCAGTCCCAACTAGCTATTCTCTTGACCCTAGCCAGAGCAGGCCTTGGCTGAGGGGAAGGGTAAAACAGCAAAAGAAAATCTGCTTGACCAGGAAGGATGGACTAGATTCCTAGGAGTAACAAATTCAGTTAAAAATAAGAGTAAGGTTGGGCCGGCCCGTGGCTCACTCAGGAGAGTGCGGTGCTGATAACACCAAGGCCCCGGGTTCGGATCCCATATACGGATGGCCGGTTCGCTCACTGGGTGAGTGTGGTGCTGACAACACCAAGTCAAGGGTTAAGATCCCCTTACCGGTCATCTTTTAAAAATAAATAAATAAATAAATAAATAAATAAGAGTAAGGTTGATTAGACATAAATTTCTGCAGGCTAAGACTTGATCTGGAGGTCAGGATGTTTATTCCTTAAATAAATACCTGTAGCTTAGAATAACATCTGTAACACCAATCTCAAGTTGTCTTTGCAGGTAACAAACAGTTAACTACAAGCCTGCTTTAAAGTTTGTACACTTCCACATTGGAGGACCTTAGCCAGGATGTTAGAAATAATTATGTTGACCTACCACTGACCAATCAGATTCATACATGACTCCCAGAACCCCCATTCATGATTTTGCTCTATAAATGTTTGTTGTATTAGTCCATTTATGTTGCTTATAACTGAGTGATTTATAAAGAAAAAGAGAATTTATTGCTTACAGTTTCTGAGGCTGGGAAATCCAAAGTCCAGGGAACACATCTGGTGAGGGTCTTGGTAGTGGCGACAGTGACCCAGGGGTCTCACATTGCAAGATGGTGGAAGCAGAGAGAGCAGAGAGAGAGAAAGACAGACTCTCCTCTTCTTTTAAAGCCCTCAGAACCACGCCCCGACCACCATTTTTAATCCATTCACTACTGCACAGTCCTACAATCCAATCACTTCTTTAAGGCTCCACCTTTCAATTACCATAAAAGGGGGCTAAGTTTCTATTACATAAAACTTGGGGACACAATTCAATCTTCAGGGAGTTTGAGGGAGACAATTCAATCCACTACACTTGTGATTTTAAGTGGTCGGTGAGTCTGGGGATCTTAAAGCTCCCTTGACTCCCTTGAATGGCCATCCAAATAAATGCTAATCTTTAACACTGCAAACTTTGGTGTGACAGACTTTTTAGACATCTAGGCAACAGAAGACAGATCTTTCTTGGTTTGGTAACACTGGCAACCACCATTCTACTTTCTTTTTTTATGAATTTGATTATTCCAGATGCCTCATATAGGTGAAAACACACAATATCTTTTTATGGCTGGCTTCTTTCACTTAGTGTGATGTCCTCAAGGTTCATCTGTGTTTTAGCAGAATTTCTTTTAAGGCTGAATAATATTGCATTGTAGGTATATACCACATTTTGTCCGCTCATCCATCAATGCACATTGGGTTGCTTCTTTCTTTTGGCTATTGTGAACAAGCTGCTAGAAACTTGGGTTTACAAATACCTCTCTGAGACCCAGTCTTTTTTAATTCTTTTGGACATATCCCATGGGGCAGGTTGTTTTTCAGCAACAGCTAATCAGAACAGTTACCGTATTAAGACTCTGTAACTTAAAAGGGGTGGAGAGCAGTTATTTGGTAGTTCTAGCTCCTGGGTTTAAGGATTACATAATTACCTTCACCCAAGTGACTGCTCACCATTAAACAAGGCAGGGGTACTCAGTTCCACCTGCACATTAGAATCACCTGGGGAACTTTCCAGCAAATACAGTGCCCAGGCCCCTCCTTCAGAGACTGATTAATTGATCTGGGGAGAGCTGAGACATTTGGGGTTTTTACAAAATGCTCCCTAGATGATTCTAAAATGCAGTCAGGGTGGAGAACCATGGACCATGGAACAAAGTTCTACGTAGTACTTAGTTCTTAGTGCTTGTAGTAGTCCGTTTTGTGTTGCTATAACAGAATTACCTGAGACTGGGTAATTTATAAAGAACAGAGATTTATTTGGCTTACAATTCTGGGACAGCTGCATCTGGCACGGGCCTCGGCTGCTTCTACTCATGGCAGAAAGTGGCAGGCAGCCAGCAGGTACAAGCAGATCACATGGCGAGAGGAAACAAGAGAGAGAGAGAGAAGGTGCCAGGGTCTATTAAACAACCAGCTCTCGTGGGAACTAATAGAGCGAGAACTCACTCATTAATCCTTTTCCCCCAGGGAGAGCATTAATCCATTCATGAGGGATCTACCCCCATGACCCAAACAGCTTCCAGCACTGCCACACTGGGGATCAGATTTCCACATGAGTTTTGGAGGGGACAACACATCCAAACTCCATCAGTGCTCATTCTAGTCTTGATTCGTTTCTTCCTGGTAGGACTACATAATACTTAAAGCTATTTAAAAGATGTCAGATTGAGCTCCGCATATCTCTCATGGCTTTGTACAACTTTTCTTTTTTTTATTTTTACTTTTTGTTGGCTGGCTGGTATGGGGATCTAAACCCCTAACTTTGGTGTTACAAGGCTGCACTCTAACCAACTGAGCTACCTGGCCAGCCCTTATTGCACTTTGTAAGTAGTTCTATAGTCCTGGGCTGCTGGTCAGAGTAAGAGCTTATGGGACTCAAGTGGTAAGTGGAGTCATAAAAACTAGTATGTTTTAATGAAAGTATAGTTATCTACAGCAAAGTACACATATCTAATTATACAGCTTGATGGATGTTCACCTATACGTGGTGTTATAGGCCGAATTGTGCCCCCTGCCCCCCAAATATGTTGAATTCCTAATCACTGATACCTATGAATGTGACCTTGTTTGGAAATAGGGTCATTGCAGATGTAATCAAATCAAGATGAGATCAGGGCCGGCCCGTGGCTCACTCGGGAGAGTGCGGTGCTGTTAACACCAAGGCCACGGGTTCGGATCCTATATAGGGAGCCGGTTTGCTCATTGGCTGAGCGTGGTGCTGACAACACCAAGCCAAGGGTTAAGATCCCCTTACCGGTCATCTTTAAAAAAAAAAAAAATCAAGATGAGATCATTAGGGTGGGCCTAATACAATATAACTGATGTCCTTATTAGAAGGGGGAAATCTGGATATAGAGACACACAGGGTCAAGGCCATATGAAGGCAGAGGCAGAGATTGGAGTGATGTGTCTACTAGCCAAAGAATGCCAAGGATTGCTAGCCATCACCAGAAGCTAGGAAAGAAGCATGGAACAGGAAAGATCCTTGGAATGAAACAACCCTGCCAACATTTTGATCTGAGAATTCTAGCCTCCAGAACTGTGACACAATAAATTTCTTTTCACTTTTTTTCCCGCAAAGCAGCCTAGAAGCTAAATTTTTGTCGTTTTAAGCCACCCAGTTTGTAGTAGTATGTTACAACAGCACTAGTAAATAATACACGAGGTTTTATTTATTTATTTTTAGCAGCTGGCCAGTTCCTGTGATCTGAACCCGTGATCTTGGTGTTATATGGCTGTGTTCTCACCAACTGAGCTAACCAGCCAGCCTAGACAGGATTTTAATTGGAATCTTCCTCAGGATAAGCCAGCAGGAATCAAACTCATTTAGGGATTATTTCCACAATTTTTAAGTGTGTCCTTGGAATAGATTAATTCATAATCTCATCCATCGATGTATTTATTAAATTCAAAAAATATTTAGTGAGGGCATGCTATGTGCTCAGCACAATTCTAGGCACAGAAGTAAACAAAAGGGTCAATAAACTTCCTCCACTAGTTGAGTTTACATCTTCATGGTACCTGAGATACACCCAGCAACAGGCAGACTTCTCATTTTGGCTCCCTGACCCATAGGATGGGAGCTAACATAGTAGAAAGGGCCACAAAGAAGCTTCTAAAGCTATGCCTCCCTACCAAAAGAGCAAACAAAAAGCAATGCCAAATCTCCAGAGGCATTGCAAGGATTGGTGACACTTTCAAAAACTATGATGGCAAACTCCATCCCATTCCCATTTATTTGGCTTGTGTGTGTCATAGCCTAATCAGATTGTGTATCTAAATGCTGCTACATACTGGAATAAATCCACACAACCCTCCTTTCCTGGTGGGTGGCTACTCACCCGGAGAATGTTTTCCTTTATTTTGATTGCACTAAGGGGCAGTACAATATAATTGTTAAGAACATCATCTGTGGATCTCTTTGCCTTATTCAAATTCAAATCCTGGCCCAACCCTCCAGAGACATTCTACAAAATAACTAACCTGTACTCTTCAAAAGTGTCAAGATCATGAAAGTCCAGAAAGACTGGGGAACTATTTCAAACTGAAGGAGACTAAAGAGACCTGACAACTAAATGGAATGTGTATGAACCTGGACTGGCTCCTTTGTCCTCAGGGACATTATTGAAACATTAGGTAAAAATTGAATGGAGTCTGAGGATCAGATGGTAGAGTTATAGCAGGTTACTTTCCTGATTTTCATGATTGTGTTGTGGTTATACAGAGGTCCTTGTTTGTAGGAATTGCCCACTCGAGTATTTAGGGGTGATAGAACACATATCAGCAACTTACCCTCAAATGGTTCAGGAAAGCAAATAGTTGTTTGTACTATTATTGCAACTTTCGGTACAAATGAAATTAAGTAAAAAGTATCTTTAGCATTAAAAATAATACACAGTCAGGATGACAAAGGTTAAGTTTGGCAACACATTGGGTTGAAGGGGTTGGGACTTGAGTAACATTACTGATGGGACTGTTACTTGGTATAAAGTCTGGGGTGCGGACTGGCCCGTGGCTCACTTGGGAGAGTGCGGTGCTGATAACACCAAGGCCAAGGGTTCGGATCCCTATATGGGGATGGCCGGTTGGCTCACTTGGGAGAGCGTGGTGCTGACAACATCAAGTCTAGGGTTAAGATCTCCTCTACCAGTCATATTTTATAAATAAATAAATAAATAAATAAATAAATAAAAATAAAGTCTGGAGTGACATTCTTATGATATGTATCCAAGATATAACGATCCATACAATATGATTTGACAATCAGTTCTAGGATTTTATTCTGCAGATATAATAGCATGCCAGTTAAATTCCTTATGTACAAGGCTTACTTAGGACTTACGGAAGTATTGTACTTATGTACAATTCACTGTGACATTGCAACAGCAAAATGGTAGGAATAGTCCAAATATAGGTGATGAAGTCATACATAGAAATATAATATAGAAATGAGGAAGCCATTCCTGTGCCACATGGATGATATATGAAAGTACTTCAAAAGTTTGTGGAAAAATAGAATAAAAAGATAATACAAATCTTTCCATGAACTGTTTTGTTTTCTGTTTTTCCCATGAACTTTTTGAAGACCCTTTGTAGTAGTAAAAAACAAAAGCAAAATGCAGAACAGTGCTTTAGTATGGTATCATTAAATTACAAAGTATATCTATATCTACATATACACACATATACATATATATGTGTCATTAAAGTACAAATAATAAGAATATGTATATATATAAGAATATATATATATATTAATGTATAAAAGACCTTTGAGAGAAGAGGATGCCTAAGAAACTGGTAACAAACAGTAGTTGCTTCGGGGAGGGGGCCCAGATGGCTGGGGTGGGAGGCAGACTTTTCACTGTAGACTTATTCCCACCTCTTGAATTTTGAATCATGTAACCACATTATCTATTAACAAATTTAAGAATAAATAAAACAAAAGTGTGCGCTTTCAGTTACATGGTCAACAGATTGGTAGAAATGTTTATAGCAGCACTATTTACAATAGGCAAAAGATTGAAACAACGCATGTGTCCATCAACTGATGACAGGATAAATAAAATGTGGTCTCTTTCTGCAATAGAATATTACTCAGCCATAAAAAGGAATGAAGTTCTGTCACATGCCATAACGTGGATGAACCCAGAAAAACACTATGCCAAGTGAAACGAGGCAGACACAAAAAGACAAATATTGTGATTCCTCTTATATGAAATAACTAGAATAGGTAAATCCATAGAGACAGAAACCAGATTAGTCATTGCAAGAGGCTAGGGGGAGAGGACGTGGGAGTAATTTCTAATGGGCACAGGGTTTCCTTTTGGGGTGATGAAAATGTTTTGGAACTAGATATAGCTGATGGTTACACAATATTGTTAATGTATTAAATGCCACTGATTTGCACACTGCAACATGTTTATTTGTATGTTATGTGAAACTCACCTCAATTAAAAATAGAGAGTTCAGTAGGTTATTTCTGTATGGGTAATTCTGGTCTCTGCCTCCTGTCCTTCCTTTAATAAGAGCTCAGACTATACTTAGCTGGTCCCAGAAGAGATCTCAGTGACCAGTTAAGCCAAGCGGAACTTTACACATTGAGACCCTTCTGATGGTACTGATAGCTTTCCTGTGAACAGAGAAGAAATAACCCAGCTTTCTTGAGACTCATCTCAGCCATTGGTATGTGCCTGGCTGAAGTGGGCACCCCTCTTTGGCAAGGAATATGCCCTGGATCAGGTAGAATTCATTTGATTGCATGCAACAGTCCTCTCAGCCAAGTGTTGTTTCAAGCAATCAAGATGCTTAATTATTTGTATCAGTTAGCTATTGCAACAAAATACCAAAACTTAGTGCCTCTCCTTTTTTCTTTCTTTCTCTTCCCTTTTCATTTTCTTTTTGAAATATTTACCGGTCATTCTTTTTTTTTTTTTTTTTAAAGATGACCGGTAAGGGGATCTTAACCCTTGACTTGGTGTTGTCAGCACCACACTCAGCCAGTGAGCGAACCAGCCATCCGTATATGGGATCCGAACCCGGGGCCTTGGTGTTATCAGCACCACATTCTCCCAAGTGAGCCACGGGCCAGCCCTTTTATTTATTTTTTAAGGAGAGCTGAACCTTGGACCTCGGTATTATCAGCACCAAGCTCTAACCAAGTGAGCTAACAGGACAGCCTTACTGCAGGGTTTTTAAAGAGGAGGTTGAGGAGAGGAATGTGGGAAAAGAAAAGCAGGAGGGAGGGGGATGTGTAAGGGGCCAGGTGCAAATTCTCCTCAAGGCTTGTTCTGGCTTCTGTTTTCGTCCTTGATGTGATCTTTGATTGTTTTTTTTTTTTTTTTTCTGTGACCGGTAAGGGGATCGCAACCCTTGGTGTGGTGTCGTCTGCACCGCACTCAGCCAGTGAGCAAACCGGCCATCCCTATATGGGATCCGAACCTGGGGCCTTGGTGTTATCAGCACCGCACCCTCCCGAGTGAGCCACGGGCCGGCCCTAAAACAGGTTCATTTAATTTAGCATTAAATGATGTATTAGTTAATATATCAACTTTGAAGGTTATCCTGAAGATCCATGGCAAGCAGTAATTTGTACATGGTTAGGGAGTGACCTGAGCCGTTATCTGTGTATATACAGAAATTCTTGTAAAATGATCACTTTGTGAAAAAGAGCCATGGAAATGAAGGTAATTGCTCTATAAATTATTTTCCCTGTACTCCTAGACTCATTAAAGGTCTAAAAAAGCCTCCCTTTCTTCTCCCCACCCCCCTTATACTTTTTTATACCTTATGGGAAAAATTAAATATAATGGTATATTTTCAAATTTGGGGTATACATCTTTTTTTAAACTGGGTTGTTTATTTATTTATTTATTTTGGTGGCTGGCCAGTACAGTGATCAAATCCTGGACCTTGGTGTTATCAGCACCACAATCTAACCAACTAGTCGTAAACATTTTTTATTGAGGTAAAATTTACATGACATAAAACCAGGCATTTTATTTTATTTTTTGGCGACTGGTCAGTACAGGGATTGAACACCGGACCTTGCTGTTATCAGCACCAAGCTCTAACCAAGTGAGCTAATCAGCCAGCCCCTAAAATCAGGAATTTTATTTATTTATTTATTTATTTATGTCTTTTTCGTGACCGGTACTCAGCCAGTGAGCACACCGGCCATTCCTATATAGGATCCGAACCCGCGGCAGGAGCGTCGCTGCGCTCCCAGCGCCGCACTCTCCCGAGTGCGCCACGGGGTCGGCCCTAAAATCAGGCATTTTAAAGTGAACAATTCAGTGGCATTTAGTACGTTCATTAGTACACTCACCACGTTATGCAGCCATCACATTTATCTAGTGCCAAAGCATTTTCTTTTTTTGAGGGGTGGCTGGTCCGTACAGGAATCTGAACCTTTGACCTTGGTGTTACAAGGTGGCATTCTAAACAACTGAACTAACCAGCCAGCCCTAGTTGGAAAACATTTTCATTATCCCAAAAGTGGTGGTATACATCTTGTAAAGTGGTGGTATACATTATGACTTTGCTACAATTCCAAAAGAACCAAAAAGGCTTAGTGTTACAGATTAGTATGTTAGTATAAACAGTCCTTTCCATTATTGTATTTAAGAGCTATCATTAACTTTGTTCATTAGGAATGTTCTATTGCAGGATATTTTAACATCTCTGGTCTCTGTCTTCTAGTTTCAGCAAGAAACCTCTTATCATCATGACAACCAAAAAAGCAAATTTTCTTTTTTAAAGATGACCGGTAAGGGGATCTTAACCCTTGACTTGGTGTTGTCAGCACTACGCTCACCCAGTGAACTAACCAGCCATCCCTATATGGGATCCGAACCCATGGCCTTGGTGTTATCAGCACCACACTCTCCCGAGTGAGCCATGGGCCGGCCCCAAAAAAGCAAATTTTCAAAATGCCCCCAAGGGAACAATACTGTCCTCTTGAGAGAACCAGTTGATAACCAAAAACCACTCATTAATTTCCTTCAATAATTTCCAAATTGTCCTCAAGGGGGCGACATCATCCCCTTGAGAACCAGGTAGACCAGTGATTCAACTCCTAGCCTGGACATTATTACCTCTCACCTCCCCAGTAAATTCAGGGTTGGATTAGCAAGGAGAAAGGGGGAAATAGCTACTGGTTGGCAGTCAGCAGGGTCTGACACAATGTGAATGCCTCTCTTTGGCCAATGGTCTCCTCCTTTCTTCCCCAGGTGCTGGTACTGGTATTTCTTCCATATTCTGCAGAGTATCTTCTCTGTGAAGACCTCCTCATCCATGGTGCAAAGAGCCTGTTCTTGTGCCATCCCAGGACCTAGGAAAAAAAAAAGGTCTTCATCACAATGATAATGTACCAAGAACTGGAAGAAACAGGTACCATGGAAGCATTGGTCAGACTTACGGGAATCTGAAAAGGTTCAATCTCAAAAAAATACCTGACAGCTCAGAGATGTTTTGGAGGTCCCGGGGAAGAAACATGTTGGAATTTTGTTTTTTTTCCAAAATAAAGGTCAATTTGATGAAAATTGCACCACCCCCACCCCCACATACACACTAAGAAAAAGCTATATTTGGCAGCCCTCCTGGAATTTTGGAGACACCTTATATTATGGCTGGGAGACTTGCTATCACTCATCAGCAAAGAAAGCTGTAAGGCTGGTGGGGCCCAGGGCAAGAGGAGGTTCTTTAGCTGGTCCAGCATGTAGTGCAAATAACTCTGCCATTTGGGTCTAATAAGCCAACAAATCCAGGGAATCTCAAAATGTGTATAACAAATAGGGATGGTGAATACACTACAACGTGCTTGTCTGTTCTCCTATCAATGGGCATTTAGGAAGTTCCCAGTTAGGGACTACTTGCAATAGTGCTGCTGTGAACATTCTTGTTCATGCCTTTTTTCTTTTTCTTTTGGTGACTGGTCGATGCTATTGTTGGTATATACTTTTGGGTAATACAATAAAATAAAAATAGGAATACTTTATATAAAAAGTTAAAAATATGATGCACAAAATCATGATGAGCCCATGTCAAAGATTTTATTGAACTCATTAATGAGAGAACCAGTAGAAAAATAAAGCTGGTTCAAAGGAGGATATGAGCAATAGATATATAGAGACAATGGAAAAAAGAATGCCAGAATTAAGTTGGAAAATTGGACAGAAAACTGGTGAATCGGGCCGGCTGAATCCCTCAGGTCTCTGCTCAAACATCACCTCCTCAGTCAGGTCTTCCTAACCTCTCCATATGAAATAGTTAGCCTTCTCTCTATACACCATATCACCATGTATCTCATAATCTATTTTATTTCAGGGCCGGCCCATGGCTCACTCGGGAGAGTGTGGTGCTGATAACACCAAGGCCAAGGGTTCGGATACCTATATTGGGATGGCCGGTTAGCTTACTTGGGAAAGCGTGGTACTGACAACACCAAGTCAAGGGTTAAGATCCCCTTACCTGTCATCTTTAAAAAAAAAAAAAAAGTCAGGAGACTCTTGACTGGCAGTTAGCTGACTCTCAGGTGGGCAGGCCACTAAAACAAGTGTCCCCAAACAAATTTCATCCCTTCAGAATTTAAATATTTTATCAAGAATGCTAATTTCTTCCCTGAAGGAGGTTGTAAAGTACAGCCCCCAAAAGCTTGTGTCTCAGATCAGGTTTGGGACATTATTTTCTTTTATAGTAAGATCAATATACCAGGAGGTCACCTGGCACCGTCTCCAAACTTACTACTCTTGCCACACAGGTTTTCTCTTTGTTCCTGGAAAGTAAGTGGTGGTTGCCTTGTCACTACTTCCTCATGTCCCAGACTGACAACAATCTTCAGTCTTCCCCTACACCTTCTCCCCTCTTTTTTTTTGTGGGTTTTTTTTTTTTTTTAAAGGTGACCAGTAAGGAGATCTTAACCCTTGACTTGGTGTTGTCAGCACCACGTTCACCCAGTGAGCTAACCGGCCATCCGTATATGGGATCCGAACCCGTGGCCTTGGTGTTATCAGCACCGCACTCTCCCGAGTGAGCCACAGGCCGGCCCCTTTTGTGGGTTTTTTTGGCGGCTGGCCTGTATGAGGATCCGAACCCTGACCTTTGTTACAACAACGTGCTCGAACCAACTGAGCTAACCGGCCACCCTCTCTTCCCCACCCCTTTATTCTTTAACTCCCAGTTTCTCACTCGGGGCATTGTCCGTTATTAAGTTCCATGAAAACAGAAACTGTTCTCAACATTCTTCACGGGGGACTGACCCTGTAGAAAGAGCTAATAAAACCGTTTAACGAATATTCCTGTATTGAATAGAACTGAACAGTTCTGCAGGAGGCAATGGAATGCCAGCTGTGACGTAAAACCTTTCTATGATCAGTAGGGCTAATCCTATGACCTTGAGCCAACAATTACTTAAGCATCTAGCCCTAGTCTGCATCTATCAAATGGGAGCAATAGCAGTTCCCTTTAGGACAGTTATGAGGGTCAACAGATTTTGTTTGCACATGGTTTATGAGCCCGGCCAGTGCTTCCACATCGAGTATTTCAGAACATTCCAGGTCCTACACCCCAAGTTCTCAACTTCCCTGAAGGCCCTACCAAACCCTGCCCCTCTCGCTCCGCCCGTGAGCGACGTCATCGAGAGAGTTATCTAGTGAAGTCATCTCCGGGCCGGCTCCACTCCATCTCTTCTCCGGAAGCCTCCGACTCCTGTCACCCAGGCTCCAGCATCCGGTTATTTTTTTTTCTTCTCCGTAGCCCGAATTCCTTCTCTCCCATTCTCCCACTTAAAACTTTCAACTCTTCCTGCCTTCCTTAAAGCTAGCAATTTCCGGTTCTTCCCGCTTGCTCTGGGGCGAACTCAAAGTCGTTTACTTAGTTAATTAATCGCCTCTCCGGCCCCGCCCGATCAGCTCATTCTTTCTTAATCCCATTACCCCAACTCGGTCTCTTTCGGCTATTTCCGCCTCCTACCCCCGCCAACACCGCCTTCGGCTGTTTCCGGATCACTTCAGTTCCTCCTCCTTCCCCAGTATGTTCTCATTCTTTCCCTAGTCCCACCCCCATCATCACCTCAGGCTCTTTCCAACTCCCTTCGGCTTCACGTTCCTCCGGGGCCCAGGCCACTTTCGGCTGTTTCCGGCTCGTCCCAGCCTCCTCTCGTTTCCCGCTGTTTCTTTCGGCTTTTTCCGCCTTCCCTCGGCCTCGCCCTCTCCGTTCGGCTCTTTTCGCCGGCTCTTTTCGCCGGCCTTCGGGCAAGCGGTCTTTGCAATTCTCCACGTGACGGGGCCTCAGCCTCCGCGTTCCCCCTCCCACCTCGCCCTTCCTCCCGCTTCAGCCTCTCGGCTCATTGGGACCGAGCCGCCATTTTGTGTGAATTCTTGACTGCGGCGGGGGCCTGGCAGCTGGGGCATCTAGGGCGAGCAGACAGACAGACAGTCGTTCCGTCTCGCGGCCCGTCCCTCTCTCTCTAGAATCTTTTTTTTTTTTTAACTCTCGCTCGCTCTCCTTTTCTCCCCTTCCCCCTCGCTTGCTCCGTTGCGCGCGGCCCGCGCTAATTACACCCAACCACACACCAGTGTCCGTGTCCCCCGGGTCTCTCGCTCCCGGGCGGGTGTGTGTGTGTGGAGGGTAGGTTCTCGCCCCGATGAGGGTCCTGCGCCCGTGAGCGAGTGACCGCAGGGGCAGGCTACGGAGAAAGCAGGCGGCGAGCAGGCCGCCGAGGCCTAGGCCGCGCGGCCTACACGGAGGTCGGAACAGAGGTGATTCCGAAACCGAAAAAATATATAACCGGTTCCCATCAGGAGCCCTCAGAGCTGAAGTGTGCCCCTCCCGCCACGCCCAAGCAGTCCTTTTTCGTGCATTAACATCCCCTCCCCCCAAAGGAACTATGGAGGCTGCTCCCGGGACCCCCCCGCCGCCGCCATCAGAGTCGCCGCCACCGCCATCACCGCCGCCGCCATCAACGCCTTCGCCTCCTCCGTGTTCCCCCGAAGCCCGCCCGGCCACCCCGCACCTCCTCCACCACCGCCTCCCGCTCCCTGACGACAGGTCAGGCCCCCGGCCTGGCCGGGGCAGCGTCCCCGGGGGGAGGGGGAAGAGGACAAGAAGGAGGAAGGGGGGCGGCCGCCATGTTGGGCCGGGCCGCGGAGGAGGAGGAGGAGGAAGGGCGGGGTCGGTGGGTGTCTCTTGCTCGCTCGGTCTTTCTCGCTTGCTTTCTCTCCCGGCCTCATGCGTTCCCCCCCCTCGCGGCGCTCGCCCGCTCTCCCTCGCTCTCGCTCTGTCTTTTTTGGGCGCCATGCTGAGGGGAAGGTGAGGAGGCGCCCCCCGGACCTCCCGCGCCCGCCCTGGGGAGGGGGCGCCAGGGGGCTGCGGAGGACCGCGGGGGTCCTGGCTGCTCCGGCTCCCGGAGGTGGCAGCTATGGGCCCGCCTGCCCGTCGCCTGGCTTTGGGGAAGGGTTTGGGGGAGGGTATCCCAGACCCTTTTTGGGGGGATTTCGATCAACAGCCCCTTTCTTAAGGGTTTGGAGTTGGGGGATCTCCCAGCCCCCGCCAGTATTCTAGGGGTTTGGAGTTGGGGGATCTTCCTGCCCCCGCCAGTATCCTTTCTCCTGGGGGAGGCACACCGTGCCCTATTTGGATAGATACTTTAGCTTTCTTAGGATGCAGAAAGTGGGGGTTCGTTCAGTCCTTTCTCCGTCCTTCTAATGGGGGGTCCTTTGGGTGGGGGCTCTTTTTTTTGGGCGAGAGATGTTTTCTGTCTGTTCCTTGGAGGGCAGAATGGGGGGATGCATCTTCAGCCCTTTTGATGGAAAGCCCCTGGCTCTTTTTTGGGAGAAGACCCTTCCATATATTTTTCCTTAGAGGGAGGGAGTCCTTTCGCTTTTCGTAGGTAGGTGACGTGTGGGACGGTCCTCAGCCTTTTTTGGGGGGGGGGGTGAGGTTTGATTACTCTGCATTGGAGGGGAGAGGAAGTTGGTCCCCCGTTTTCTCCTGAGGTTTTCCCGCTCTTTAGGGGTAAAATGGGGTGCCATCACTTCCAGGAGAGAAAAGATTTCCTTGTGCTTTGGCAGGGGGTAAAAGGGAGCGCTCTCCTTCCCTTTATTAAGTGAGAAATGGGCTCCCCCCACGCCCTTTCTGGCGGTAATAATGGGGCCAGCCCGGCGCATTTCAGGGCGATGTTCGGCCCGTTTCCCCTGCTCGAGCAGGAGAAGTTGGGATGCAGGGTTTGCCCACTCTTTCCTGGTGGGGTAGGGGAAGAGGTGGCTGGAGAGTGGGTTTGGAAATGGAAGGTGGGTTTCAGCCGGCAGGAAAGCGAGTCTTGGAGGGAGTGGGGGTGGGGTGGGGAAGAGAACGCGCTGGACAGATGGCTGCCCCGTCGCAGCCCAGGGTGGGGAGCCGATGAGGACCCTTCCCTAGACGAAAGTCTCAGCCAAGGCTTCCCCGCCAGCCTCCACGGCCCCTTCTCCCCACTCCCACCTCCCCTTTTCCCTTTCTCCTTCACAGACCATACTTTGCCTTTTAAAAGAAATGCCACCCACATTCAGAGACACAAGTGCAGCAGTTTGGTGAGCTTTTACAAAAATTTTTTTTTGTTTTTTCTGTTTTGTTCTAATTAAATGTATCGTTCTGGGAATCGCAGCCCATCGCAGCCCGACTCCAGTTCAAGGAAATAAACAGATTAGAAAAGGTCTGTTCGCTAAGCCCACGTTGGGCTTCCGGGCCCCCTTCTCCAGGGGCAGGTGCATTACTCAAAGGTGCTTACACGCTTTATTCGACCTCTAAGGAGTTCTCTTATGTCAGACGTGTATGTCTTACAGTGGGTTGGGATGGTAAGTAGCCTCTTTTATTGAGTAATTCAATTATCTCCCTCTTTTTGTCCCTTTCCTGCCTGCCTTCCTCCTCGCCTTTAGACCAAAGTGATGCTTGAGTGATTTTATATGTTCAAAAATCAGGATTCTAACCCTATTGAGCCCTTTTAGACTTGCACATCCTTTCAGTGTTTAATTTTTTAAGTATAACGTACACAGTTTTCTCAAAGAAAAAAAGTGTGTTACTGTAACATGACAAAAATATCTGTAAAAGGCCCATGTTTTCAAACCCTTGGCATCTCTCTTTCCATTTCAGTCCATTGCTTTGTCTCCAGCCTTCATCTTTGAAGAAAGTGGACGCTTCAAGTCCATTTGTAGGAGACAGGCTTACCGAATTTGGTTTATGAAACTTTTGTTCAAGTAATGTTCTCCCTCTTCTGCCCCCCCCCCCCCCCCCCCCCGTTGTGGTTCAAGTAGATCCAGTTTCCTCATTTTACTCCAGTGTCTCTTATGGTGATGGATGTTTAAATTGAGCAAGTCATTTGTAAAGTACTGTTTAAGCACAAAATCTGTAACGGTGTCAAGCCCCAATCTCTGCCTTTCTTCACTGCTCCTTTGTTCGAAAGCACATGCCTGACGTGAAAAGTTGATGCAAATGTGTTACACGCCCAGTCATGTTGGGGAGAACACCACCTCCACTCCCCCTGTCCTACACGTACAAGGAAAAAACAGCAACAGAAATGACTTGCAGAACCAAACTGTACTTCTGATGTGTTTTACAAGCATAAGTTCTTCCGTTAAAAGACAAAACACGTTGAAGTTCCGTTTCCCCTCTTGCCCACTTTTGGTCCTTGACATACTTTGTTAGAGAAACCTTTTCAACAGACCTAGTCCCCTCCAAAAGACCCTGCTTCCTTTTTTCCATTCTTAGGAGTAAAAAAGTTCACTCACATTTAGATGAGGAAACATGTAAACTGCAATTCAGTAGACCACTTGTTTTGTTCTTCGTCTTAATATGTTCACAAGTTAACTACCATGAAGTGATGATCTTAGGTATGTAAAATCAGTTATGGGAGGAAGAAGTCTCCAAACTACAGTATCCTGCAAAAAATGTCTGAAGCACGAACACACTATCCAGTGCGCTGGGTCAGCTGAAAATGAACTGCATTTATTTGAAGTTTTCCATCCTTTGTAAAATTCCTTTTCCTGGAGCCAAGAGCAGAAACTGGATGTTAACAGATAACCCTTCCAAGTTTCAAGGGCTTCTGAGTTGTGGAAAGATGCTTATTTAACTTTGCTTTTAAAATGAAATGTTGAGAATTCTTTTGTAAGTGAAAATTTTAGCAATCATTGACTGAATTTGAAAATATTTCTCCAAACATTTAAAAAGGTCTCAGGCATATCAACACAGGGTTTATTGTTTTTTGTTCTCAAAGGAATCTCGTCCATCAAGTCCAAGAAGCCCCAGTAATTAAGTCAAACTGTATTTTGGTAATCTTTGTTTTTGAAATGTCACAGTACTGCCTTTTTTTTTCTCCCCAAACTGATGTACCAGTATTAGTTAGAAATCAAATTAATGGATGTTGCAAAAAAAAAAAAAAAGGGTATCACTCAGAATCCCTGATTTAACAGCAAACCTTATACACACTTGTAACCTTTTAAATTTTTATTTTCTCTGGGTGAGAGGTTTAATTTGAAAGCAAATCAAAATCTCCCAATATAAACAAAATAAGTTGTGACCACCAAGATACGGATGTTCTGGTCATAAAACCCCTTTTTACTCTCCTCAAGTTTGCTCTTCCAAAGAAGGAAGTAGTATTCCGTAAAATGGTTTTCTAATTCACAGCTTGTCCTATCTCCCATATAAGGTTTTTTTTTTTTCTTTGCTTTTTCTTCTTTTTATATATATATATTTTGTCCCATATAAGGTTTTAGTTTGTTCTGAAGGTTTAAATTTTTTATTCTTATCACGCTGAAATTTTCTTTAAGTAGAGCTATCTATTTTAGAAAGCCACTAGTGTGGTTTTTTGCCTTATCTAGGAAGGCTGGTCCCAAGGGAAAATTGTTTTGTACCTGTGGAAATGAAGGTTTTCCTGGCTGATTACTGCCTGACAAGTTAGAGATGAATGGTTGAAAATTAAGTTTGTGTTGGTATGTACAATTGAATGCAGAACAGTTTCGTATTGAGATTGTTTAGTAATTATTTAATAATGCCTCCACCTCCACTCCTTGCTTTTAGAGAAAAATGGCTGTTTCAGGATTGCCTTAGTCACTTCTGTTATGTTTTTGTGGCTACTGAGTCCCTAGAAACATCTCTTGATATAGGCCAGATCCAGTTACGGTAAATAATCTACGCTAAAAATCGCTAATGAAACTATTTCCAAGTCTCCTGTGGATAGCTTTAAGTTAAACCATATTCCAGAGAACCTAATTTTGCTCCCTGTGGACGGTATCTTCTAGTGCCAGAGCAACTCATTCTGACCCGTATGGGGAGGTTGAATGATATCAAAAGAACTCAGAGAAGATAGTAAATGAAATAGCTGAATTGAGCAAGGCGTTTAATCTATACCTTGGCAGCACAGCTAGTGACACAATAGGAGAAAAAAGGACAGTTTCTGGGATTTCTGGCAGTTGGTATTCATAAGCAGATTCAAGGACCCGTAGGAGCAGTCTGCTCATGAGTAGAGGGAATTCTGTCTGAATAAATGGTTTGAGGCCAGTTTCATAATTAAAACCTCGTAGAAAGGATGGAAAAGCGGCCAGTTTGTCTTGGTTGCCGGTAAAGTTCATCTGGATAAGTTAAGGTAAAAATGAGTTTGCCGGGGAGCCAAACTTCATGGATTTGGCTTTCCAAATATCTTGGCCTCAGGGGCTGGACACTTATCTCAGTTGGTTAGAGCGCCACCTTGTAACACCAAGGTCAAGGGTTCTGGTCCCTGTACCAGCCAGCCACCATGAACAAATATCTTGGCCTCATCTTTGCTGCAGAGCATTTTTGCTTTTGGTAGTTAATTTAGATGCATTCTGAAAGACATTGGGTAAGGTTATTTGTGTTGATTTAGTAATGATGTGAGATGGGCAGTTTTTAAATAGATTTCTGGCACATCACCCATTGGGGTGACTCTTGATCAGTTGGTGACAAAAATGAAGACATGGCCTCTTGATGGCAGACTTAGTTGCATCCTATTATTGGATTTTTTTTTTTTTTTTTTTTTTTTAAAACAAAACACAGGATATTTGCTGAGAGCATACATAGTTTGCTTCTCCAGGCCAAATTGCTCTGGATAGAGGATCTTTTTAATGAGTATTTTTTGCCATTTTGCATCTGTGTTAAATGGTGACTAAGCTCCTTGTTTTGTCAGGCATGTGGTGACTGACATCTTTTTGAACACTGGAGGTGGCAACAGCATGTGAAGGAAGAGGTGTGGGCTTTGAAGACAGATAAGAATGTTCAGGCCTGGCCCCTTCCTGGCAGTGTGCAGTAGACACTGAGGGTAATGCCTACTTCTCAGGGTCATTGCAGTCAAAAGGGTACATTCAGAACACCCACACAGTGCTGGCATTCAGTGAATCTTACTGTTTTCCTTACTAAAGAAAAATTCTAAATAGAACTTCTACAGCCTGATGTGTAAACAGGAGTAAAAATAATATTTGTGATTTTTTTTTGTTTGTTGTTGTTTTTAAAAGATGACCAGTAAGGGGATCTCAACCCTTGATTTGGTGTTATCAGTACCACACTCAAGTGATCCACGGGCCAGCCCTGTTTTTTTTAAAAGAAAATTTAATTTTATTAATACTATTTTTTTACATTCTAGAATGTTGTTGTAGAACAGTTGGGAGGGAGGGGGAGAGGGGAAAGGGGAAGGAAATGGAATAGAAGGAGGCTGAAAGATGAGGGGCGGGATTGAGGCCTGTGGCACCCCCCTCGCTCCCACAGGGGAGACTGGAGGGCTTGCAGTGGTGGCTTGGTCATTGGCGGGCTGGGTGCAGATGTCAGGAGTGTGTGGCAAAAGCCCTCGCCCCGCCCACCATCCCAGCTTAGGAACCCGGGGCCCACTGCTGCGGCTTGGTGGTCGTTGCTAGGCTAGCTGTTGGTGTTGGGGGTGTGGCTGAGGCCTCCACACTGCCCTGTCTCCGGAGAGCCCAGGGCGTTTCCTGTGGTGGCATGGTGGTCACCACTGGGCTGGCTGCACCTGGTGGGGGGTGTGTGGCTGAGGCCCTTGGCCCCCACCCTCGGAATTGTTTGCGGGTGTCTGGGGGCATTGCTGAGGTCCCCGGCCCTCCCCACTTTCTGGCTTGGTAGCCCTGGGGACTTACAGTCTTTCTAGGTGTTATAGGTGTTCCTTGGTGAAATGAGACCTTTACTAGTTAATATGAAAGTTTGTCTCTGGTTGTGGGTACTTTTTCTTTCAGTTCTGTGTTGGATTATTTGCTGTACCCACCATTTAAACTCTGCGCTGGAACTAATTTGTTGTCCTTTGCTTACTTCTAAAATGGAGGAACTTCCTGTGGGGACCAGTACTTGAGCTGTGTGGTTCAGCTAAATTGCTGCTTTGCTGCTGATTCCCTAGGGAACGCTTTTTATGCAGCTCAGGTTTTAATGGTTGAATTTATAGGTACTTCCGGCTCTCAAGAGATCTGGTGCACCTGGGTTGTGTAGAAACTGGTCTGGGCCTGAGTCTTTTCATCAAACTGTACCCCATGCAATTCTAAATTCCTGACCAGTCTCCTCTGAGTGGTCCTTTACTGATTGGGGTGCAGATCAGGTGTCCTTGCTGTGTCCCAGTGTTCTCCCAGTGGGCCCGTCTCCTCTACCACCCATTCTCCAAATGCTTCCCATGGGGTGGGGCAGGCCATGCACCTGTCCCTTGCGATGACTCACTGGCCTCTGAGTGGCTCCTTTTTTTTCAGTTGTTGTGGCTCCTTGCTCCTGTGTGGGTCCATGGGAACCCTATTAGTGGTCTTGATGGCCTAGGGACCACCAAGGCCCTCTCCTCCCCTGCTGCCTCCACAAGCAACTCCATCCGAAGGGCACAGCTGTGGCTTTTGCTGGCTCCTGCTCTGTGTGCTCAGCAGCTCCAGCCTGGATGCGGCTGGGGCTCGAAAACGTCAGAGCGGTTTTTTCTCTCATCATGGCTTCTCCTACTGTACTCCGTAGGTCTCTCTCCTCTTCCTGAGCTCTAGCGGCCCCAGCTTGGCTGTTGTTTCTTTTTTATAGTTGTAAACTGGTTGATTTGTGGGGGAGAGTGATGCTGGGGACTGTCTATTCTGCCATCTTGTCCAGAAGTCCCCCAACATCTGTGTTTTTGAAGGAAGTCAATTTATCTTTCACCTCTTAGGGTTCTGGTCAGCTTATTTAATTGCAAGAAACTGATTCGGGTTGAAAGTAAGTGGAAGCCATCTTAAGGCATTTCTTGCTTGCTAAGTGTCATTGATGCTGAAACAGTCATACTGTTTTGAGCTTATGCTGCTTGTACCTTCCGGTGTTCATCATTTGAAGTTAGAGTCCAAGTCAGGGTTATGACCTGAGAAGTGGGAAGCCAGGGATCTAGAACCTCACACCACTGTCAACTAGTCAAACCACTTACTCAAGTCCTTTACCTTCTCCAGAGTCTCTTGAGATGTCTGTCCCAGTTCCAGAATTCTACCATCCCATTGTAATTTGGCTCAGTCAGTTAAGGTTTTGTCCGTTCAGTAACCAGGCTTGTCCAGTGCTTTTCTTGGAGGAAAGTTTTTGGAGTATGCAAAGAACCCTTCTCTCCTGAGAACTTTATTTGGAGTTGGGCTCAGGTTGTTATTACCACCTTTTACCAGGCCTCATATTTCCTTCCTCTGTGTCTGACCTACCTTCTGCAGTTGCTGGCCAGAAAAGGTTGCTGCTCCTACTGCAGCTCACTAATATGTGACTACAAAGTAGGTGCCTTAAAAGTGAACTGTAAAGTTAGGCTTGGTGGCTAGATCACAGGCAGAATCATCAGGAGACACCCTGGCTCAGCAGCTACCTGAGCACCTGGCTCCCTTATCCCACGGAGTCTGTCATGTCTGTCGGATGGGCTCCAGCAATGGTTGAGTGAACTCCAGTGCCCTAAAGCTTAATACAGCGTGGATGCTGCCCTGTTTCTTCCACACAGGGTTGGGCCTCTGCTGGTAGAGTCATGGTGGACAGTGATGGCTGTGGACGTGGGACGTGGAAGTCAGGCAAACTAGATGTGACTCCAGAGTTATTCGGCTCCTAAGTCTCCTTTGTCTTCCCAAAAGGGTGACACTGCCACTTGTGCACTGTCAATGTGAAGGTCACTTAACCTTCACCTCAGCCCTATGCTGAGAAACTAAAACAGGTGAAGTCATTTGTCCCAGGCCATAGAGCTAGTGTGTGCTGGAAGCAGTGTTAGGACCTGGGAAGCCTGTTGTCCTGGATCTGGTACACTATTTTTCAGACTGTGAGGTACGACCATTAGTGGGAGGTGAAGTCCATTTATTGATTTGTCATCCACCTTTGAAGAATGAGGAAATGGAAGAGGATAGAAAAAGCAGAATGCAGTTAAATGTGGTTTTATGAAATTTTTATTAGACAGAAATATGAAGGAGATGTGGGTCAGGGTCAAAAAGTTTGAAAGCCACTGCATCTAGGATAGGGGTCACCAGGCTAAAGCTCTTCAGACCAAAGCCAGTCCATCTGGCCTGTTTTTGTAGGTAAAGTTTATTGGCCTAGCCATACCTATTCATTTGTATAATCAGTGGCTGATTTTGTGGTATGATGGCAGAGTTGAGTAGTTGGGACAGAGACCGTATGACCTGTGAAGCTGAAAATATTTACACTTTGGCCCATTACAGAAAGTTTGCTGGTTTCTGCACTAGTATGGTGTGCTTGGCAACTGGTGTGCTTACACAGCAGCCATCATCATTATTCTTGTGGTAGGAGGGAAGGGGTGAAATACAAGGATTCCACTTAAAGTTGACCCCAGAGAGGGTAGGGGTATACTTCCCCGACTGAGTCTGCTGCTCTGTCATCCCTTCGTTCCACTCCTTCCAGTGTATGTAGAGGCCCAAGCCCAGGGTTTTGAAACCTTGAATGGAAGGGGTTTTCATTCATAAGAAGTAACCAGAGACTTCTTGAAACCCAGTGTGGAAGTGGATCACAGCTAACACATCCTGCTGTGCCCTGATCCAAGGGAGCTGGGCCCAGATGATAGTGTCACTTGGCTAAATGTCCTTTGCAGGTGATTTGGATTATTGCCCTCCTCATTTTCCTAACAGACACTAGGGCTTAGGTTTCCTCAGGATTCTAGGCAGGCCCTGCTGTGGCATGGGTCACCAGAGCAGCTGTGGTAACTGAAGCCAATGGGCAACTTAGGTGGGCTGCATCCCTGGGAGGGCCACTTTCATCTGCCCAATCTTTGCACCTGTCACTTTCTGGCCTATCAGAAAACCCTACATAAACACTCAGAGAATGAGTTTGTGACGAAAGACACCCCCTTAATGACCTCATCAGAGTCTTAAGTGATTCAGATGGCTGAAGGAGGTTCCTGGGAGATTTTCTATCTTGCATGTTGACGAAATTGACAAAAAAAGGTGCTGAAAGCTGGGGCTGATGCTGCATTCATGTAGAATATGTCCTAAGCACTCACTTAGTCTGTACCTGGCTTTGTGCTAGGCCCTTGGAAACTCAGGGTGACTGTGAGCCTCTTTTCTTGTCAGCCCTTAAGGAGCCCACAGGCGACTGGAAATTTACAAGTAGTTGTATACAGAAAATTTCAGTTTTTCCTGAGAAATTCTGTAGTGGTGTATAAACAAGAAATCTTGAGTCTTAGGCCCAGGTCTCTTTTTAGAGGAAAATATTAATACTTTGTCTTCATTGAATATATATATATATACCAAATTGATGCCGCTAAAAAATTATAAACAAGGAGAAGTTTTTTTTTTTTTTTTTTTTTTTTTTTTAATTAAGCAAGGAGAAGTCTTAATTCACAGTTAGAAAATAAGACTTTCCTCTCTGGAGTAACAGAAATCAGCCCTCCTTGGATGAGAACCAGCATCTTTGCAGCTTTCAGCTATCTGAAGCCCAGTTGGCATGAGATGATGGTTAGAAAACTCTTTATTGCTTAGAAGCAAATTCCAGAGGTTTATCTTCTGGGAGAAACTTGGACCTGAGAGGTACCTTTGCTCAAGAACATGAGCTGTTTTCAGAGCTCATGGCAGTGGAAGAAGAGCTACTTGGGCAGAGAAAATGACGTCTCTGTCTAGGCAAGTTTCCTCTAACAGGCTGGGTTTTTTCATGGTCAGCCTGTTTGAAGCTCTACAGAAATGTTCTGCCTAAGAAGTTTTGTGTTGGGAGGAAAACCAGTGTGGATGCCACACACTGGGGTGAAGGCGTTCCTTTTAACGTTAGAGGACTTTGAAATTTCCCTCCCTTGGATTTGCATTGCTTTCTGTCTGTCTTGGGATGAATCCTATTTGCTTTTTCACTAGGATTCCTTAGATCTTTCTGTGGGCCTCTTACTTCCTAAACTATCCAAATGTCTTTGGTCATGTTTTTGAATGATGCCATTCCTTTCATTTGATATCAGAAGGACTGTATTGGCCTCGTGTCTTTGCATTTTGATAGTTTTTACTCCTAAGCATTCATTGTTGGCTTGGTCTTATGGGCCAGGCACTTGATTTAAGTGGTCTAATGGAGTATCCCCCACCACCCCATCCCAGAGGATCCATCGTTGCCTTTGCTTAACAGTTGAAACATGTGCAGTATGTTTAAGGAAATTACCCAGTATCCTAGTACCTCATTTTGGCATTTATTGGAATACCATTTCATTTAATCCGTTTTATGCACATGTGTCTTATTTTTTCCCACTCAATTATAAGTTTCAGCATGGGAGTTTTGTCAGTTTACCTGTTTAGTAAGTTATTCTTCAGATAATTTTTAATTGTCTTAAGGTCTTAAGGGTAGAGGTTAAGAGCTGGGCCTTGGGGTCAGAAAATCCTGGACTCGGATTCCATTTCTGCTTCTTCCTGCTGTGACCCTATAGACAAATTTGTTCTCTTTTAGCCTCAGTTTGCTTGTCTGTAAAATGGGGATGCTAATGAATCACTGCCTCTAGATGTGTTAATTGTTTCAATGAGAGGAGAGTACAAAAGAGCTAGGCATAGTGCCTGGCATGTAAGTTTCTACTACAGAATATTAGTAATGAATGCTTCCTACTGCTTTTGGAATTTACAAGACCCCTGGTACAGGCAGATTTTGTAGTTAAGGAAAACAGGGCAGAGAGATTAGGCCTTTGTGAGGGGCATGGTAGCCCCCAACCCTGGATTCCAGCTCTCTGCTGGGAAATTAACCTCTTGAGGAACTCACAGTTACTCCTCATGTTGCTGAGATTGTCCTATTCCAAGCCCCCCCCCCTTTTTTTTATCTTTTATTATGGAAATTTTTGAGCACACAGAGAAGAGAAAATAGTACAATAAGCCACCATATAGCCATCATCTAGTTTTCTTTTTTCTTTTCTTTTCTTTTTTTTTTTTTTTTTTTGGTGGCTGGCCAGTACAGGGATCTGAACCCCCCTCTTTGTTTTTAAATTGGTGATCATTAATTAATTAAAGAAAATGTAATTTAATATTTTTACATTCTAGGATGTTGTTGCAGAGCAGTTGGGAGGGAGGGGGAGAGGGGAAAGGGGAAGGAAATGGGATAGGAGGAGGAAGGATGAGGGGTGGGATTGAAGCCTGTGGCACCCCCGTCATTCCCACAGGGGAGACCAGGTGTGGGGTTTCCTGTGGTGGCTTGGTCATTGCCAGGCTGGGTGCAGATGTCAGGGGTGTGTGGCAAAAGCTCTTGCCCCCCACCATCCCAGCTCGGGAACCCGGGCCCTTTTAGCTGTGGCTTGGTGGGCATTGCTGGGAGGGATGCATGTGATGGGGGGGTGCTGCTGAGTCCCTCGGCCCCCTACCATCCCGGCTCTGGAGAGCCTGGGGCGCTTCCTGCAGCACTCCATTGTCAAGTGGGGGGGCTGGCTGTGCATATCGTATGTTGGCGGGAAAGTGGCCAAAGCCCTTGTCCCCCACCTTCGTGATTGTTTGTAGGTGTGGGGGACATTGTTGAGGCCCCCAGCCCTCCCCCTTTTCTGGCTTGGTAGCCCAGGGGACTTTGGGTCCTTCGATCCTTCGAGGAGGAGGAGAAAAGAAAAAAAGTGCCAATTTTCTCCAAATTGATGTTACAGGTGTTCTTTGGTGAAATGAGACCTTTACTAGTTAATATGAAAGTTTGTCTCTGGTTGTGGGTACTTTGTTTTTTCTTTTAGTTCTGTGTTGGATTATTTGCTGTACCCACCATTTAAACTCTGTGCTAGAACTAATTTGTTGTCTTATGCTTACTTCTAAAATGGGGGAACTTCCTGTGGGGACCAGTACTTGAGCTGTGTGGTTCAGCTGGATTGCTCCTTTGCTGCTGATTCCCTAGGGAAGGTTTTTTATGCAGCTCAGGTTTTTTTTTTTTTTTTTTTTTTGTCTTTTTGTGACCAGCCGTACCGCGCTCAGCCAGTGAGCGCACCGGCCATCCTTATATAGGATCCGAACCCGCGGCAGGAGCACTGCTGCGCTCCCAGCGCCGCACTCTCCCGAGTGCGCCATGGGGTCGGCCCTGCAGCTCAGGTTTTAATGGTAGAATTTATAGGTATTTCTGGCTCTCAAGAGATCCAGTGCACCTGGGTTTTGTAGAAACTCTGGTCTGGGCCTTAGTCTTTTCATCAAACTATACTCCATGCAATTCTAAATTCCTGACCCGTCTCCTCTGAGTGGCCCTTTGCTGATTGGGATGCAGATCAGCTGTCCTTGCTCTGCCCCAGTGTTCTCCTGGTGGACCTGTCTCCCCTACCACCCATGCTGGGCCATGCACCTGTCCCTTGCAATGACTTACCGGTCTCTGAGTGGCTCCTTTTTTTTCAGTTGTGGCTCTTTGCTCCTGTGTGGGTCCATGGAAACCCTATTAGTGGTCTTGCTGGCCTAGGGACCACCAAGGCCCTCTTCTTCCCTGCCGCCTCCAAAAGCAACTCCATCTGAAGGGCACAGCTGTGGCTTTTGCTGGCTCCTGCTCTGTGCGCTCAGCAGATCCATCCTGGATGTGGCTGGGGCTCGAAAAGGTCAGAGCGGTTCTTTCTTTCTCTCATCATGGCTTCTTCCACCTTCATGCATTCCTTAGGTCTCTCTCCTCCTCTGAGCTCTAGCAGCCCCAGCTTGGCTGTTGTTGCTTTTTTATAGTTGTAAATTGGTTGATTTGTGGGAGAGAGTGAAGCTGGGGACCATCTGTTCCGCCACCTTGACTGGAAGCCCTGATCTGAACCCTTGACCTTTGGTGTTGTCTGCACCACACACTAACCAAGTGAGTTAACCTGCCAGCTCTCCATCATCTAGTTTCAATGGCTATCTACATTTTGCCAATTTTGGTTCATCTTACTACCTCCTCCCACATTTGTCCCACCTGTTATAGAGCAAATCTCAGATCTCATCTCATTTTACCTATGAATTCTTCAATGTGAATCTCTAACTTAAGAATTGTTTTTAAGGCCGGCCCATGGCTCACTTGGGAGAGTGCGGTGCTGATAACACCAAGGCCATGGGTTCGGATCCTGTATAGGGATGGGCGGTTCGCTCACTGGCTGAGTGTGGTGCTGACAACACCAAGCCAAGGGTTAAAATCCCCTTACCGGTCATCTTTAAAAAAAAAAAAAAAAAAAGGTTTTTAAAGTAACCACAAAACCGTCATCATTCCTAACAGAATTTACAGTAATTACTTAATATCTCAAATACCCTGTCCAGGTTCAGATTGTTCCGATTCCCCCATGTTGTCTTCTGCCAGTTGGTGTTCGTGTTTCGATGCCAGCACTGGGAGCCTGGCTTGTTCACATTGAAGTGAGGGGTGTGGTATGCTGGTGATTGGGCTTCTCTTCTCCCATGGTTGGTTTGTGTTTCCTGCTGGGGTGATTGCCATGATATAGCACATTACCGTGGAAATGGCATGATGTCACAGAGCAGGTTATGACCACACCTGAGAATGCCGAGGGAAAGGCAGACACAGAGCCCATTTGCTCTTGATTTCTGGTTGATGAACCTAGGTAGTAAGGACACTGAAAAACATGTGTAAGACCCAGAGGTTTATTTCAAGAATTTCCTGGCTCTGAAACTCCCTCAGTGAGGTTCTCTTGTGGCTGCTTCACCACATTCTAAATCAAGGGAAGGTTGTGGGGGCCTTTCTTAGATAGGAGTCCTGAGCCAATTTTCTAAAAGAAAGGCTCTGGGCCTTCGTTCCTAGTAAATGACTATCCTGCAGGGTTGGATTTGAGGATCCTGGATTCCTGCATTTAGGCTAATCATTAAACATTTGAAGAGGCGGAACCTCTTTGTAATTTTTGTAATTTTGTCCCTAGTTAATGGGTCATTCATAGCCTACCCAGGCAATTTGTTCAGAGTCTGGGCAGTTAATGATCGTAACCCTGATCTTCTCATTAACCTAGCCGTCTCTTGTCAAGGGCTCTCATGATCTTCAGGTAACAGCCACTGCTCCCATGAGTTTCCATCTTTTTTGTTGTGTTTTGCCTCATTTTTTTCCCTTATAAGTCAGGTAGATCCAGAAACTTGGGGTCCCTTTCAACTTCTGTCCAACCCTATTGTCTAGAGAGTTGCCATGTTGCCAAGCTTCATTTTTGTAAGGGGCCTGTTCCTTCTTCCTGGGGCTCAGCTCTCCCTTTGCCTTTTCCTCTTGATCAGCCACTTGGTTGCTTTCTGTTGCCACCTAGGTTAGGGCTGAGAAAGGGGAGATGTCAATTTTGTCAGTAGGATTGGTTGGGAGAGGATGGTGCCTGTGTGGTCAGGCCAAGTGAAGTGGGAACTTGTTGGCCAGCAGTCAGCAGTCCTCCCCGTAGAGATTGTGTTTCCAAATCAGCATTCTATCCTATTTAGGTTTATCCATGTAGAGATGCACTCATGCTAGCTGGTTCTTAAAACCAGTAGTTACTATTTATCTGTACTTGCTTTGTGCCTGCCACCAGTGTCAGGGGCTTTATCCATATGATCACATCTGACCTTCACATTCCTTAAGGTAGTTACTACTGTTATCCCATTCTACAGATAAGAAAACCAAGGGTCAGGTTACATACCAAGATCACACTCTAGGGAAGAGGCCAGGCTGGTTGAGAAAGGAGCATGATGCCCAAAACTGTAGACTGGTGGATGGGGCCAGCCTACTTTGGAACATGAGATAGCTTTACCGAGTACTGTACCTGGCATGCTTCTGTGCTGTATGGAGTTGGCCCAGTAGGCATTCTTTAGAATGGGAATCCAGGTCTTTTCTTTGACCCAAGAAGAAAAGCAGCCAGCTCTGAAAATGGAAATTTAAATGCCCTGGAAACTTTGTCCATGAGGTACAAGGCAGAACTGACTGTAGGCAAGGCATTGGCCTGTTCGCATTTCCTCCTAGGGGCCAGTTCTAAGTCAGTCTCCCAGTGTTGTTGGTTTCCTGTCCTTGAGGGTTCTGGTAGCCAAACCAGGTGCAGCCATGCTAGGACATTGCCAATACAGCTTCTGGGAATAAAGCGGACTTGGCTCAGGCTGATGCTGCAAAGTTTTCTCTCACATGCCTGTCTCAAGAGGGTTTGGCAGGTCTGGATTGAAATGATTAGCGCAGTGGGGCTTCCCCCACTTTTCTTCAGGGATTATGTCACAGTCTATTAAGTGTGCTCCCTCGGTATTTAATCCCACTCTGACATGGATTTTGCTGGCAATCTAAGTGGCACTGCTTAAACCTGGTTGCTATTTTGTAGAGACTGCCTTTGTGCAATCATGTCAGTGACCCACAGGATTTCTACCCTCTCTCCCAGTTGGTTTGATTTTCTCTTTTTTTCTTTCTGTTGAACAGAGTCTGAAGAAAATAGACTGTCAGGGCCTGCCCGTGGCTCACTTGGGGGAGAGTGGTGCTGATAACACCAGGGCCATGGGTTTGGATCCCTATATAGGGATGGCCGGTTAGCTCACTTCAGAGAGCATGGTGCTCACAAAACCAAGTCAAGGGTTAAGATCCCCTTACCAGTCATCTTTTAAAAAAAAAAGAGAAAATAGACTGTGTATTCATGCGGTCATTTAGCTGGAAGGTCATCTCTGGTGGTATGAGTGGCCACCCCCTGAGGTGACCATTAGCAGAGGTTAGCCCAGGACTCTAAGGCCTTTGAGAGCATGATGTGGTTGGATGGTACTGAGAATGGACAGTGATAACTCCAGTGTGACCATCCCAGTGCTCCTTCATAAATGACCAGCAGTTTTTAAAAATCCTATTTATTTTTCAGCTTCTCTCAACTCTACGGAGACAGAGTTCCAAGTATTCACTACCTGTTTTGTAAAAAGTTGTACTGTTGATTCTCACTGAGCCCAGGTATGCCTGGGGCTATTAACATAGATAATGCCAAGAATCCCTCTTTGGCTAAGGTCTTTGTAGGGTGGATTTGAATGTTGTCCTTCCCTACCATACTAATCCTTTGGAATGAAAAGGTTTTCTTCCTGAGTCATTCTGGATGATGGTTAAGGTTCTTGGAGTTCCTTGGATGGTCTTTCAGGCACCCCACCCCACCCTGAGGTTTTAAGTTTAGAGCAGCCTATACCTTTATTCGAGCTGGTTGTGGCATTGGGACAGGGATGGAGGCTCGGCTGACCCTGGGCCAGATCTTCACCAGTGAGGGGTGTCCCATGCCGCCGTCCAGCTGTGACTCAGCTGACTGTTTATCATGGAGGCTGCCTTGTGTACTGAGTTTCTTGTCACTTGTGTCTTTTTTTCTACAAGGAAAATGCAGAAAAGGAGGTAGTCAAGTACCTGGCACAGAGTAGGTACTCAAAAATATATGTGGCGTGAATGGTGATCATGCCCCTCTCAGCTTTTTTCTTTCTAGAATAGAGGGTGGTACGGTTTTTAGCTTTTCTTAATGGAATACCAGTCTGTACCTCTCCAGCTCTGTCTCTGGGCCTCCCCCAGCTCATTCTTTCCGTCTTTCCCTGTTTCTCGTGAGGTTTGGCCTTGGCCTGCCAAGGATATTGCCAGCAGAGACACAAAGTCGGCTTTGCTCCAGTCACCCCTTCCCATTGTCATCACAACTCCAGGCCGCACAAGTTTGTCATATCACTGAGTAACAGCTTCTTCCTCGGACAAAACCAGTTTCTCCAGTCAGGTAGTGCTTTTAATGTGGCGAGGTCATCCCGGCAGTATTGCTTCTGTCCAATGAGAGGTTTGCTCCCCTGCTTGTTTGTGAGCCACACCCTAGCCAGGAGGTTCCTCCCTTGTCAGGAATGCCGCTTTTTCCCCCTGCCTGATCCAAAGTTTGCTCAGCTCTTCCTGCAGGGCGGGCCAAGCAACCTGGCGATTTACAAGGAAACAACACAAGGCCACATCGGTCACCTCTCCTTACTGTTTCTTTTGAAACAGCAGAAAGAGTTTTGTGTTTTGCATTCAGTGTTTTGAGAGCTGCCCTTGACCTCTGCCCCAGGGTGTCTGTGGGCCTGGGCCACTTGGGTTTTAGGTTGGGCCCGTCCCCTTTGAATTGGGAATGAGAGTTAATAGGAAAGCCCCTCTTGAGGGGCCCCTTGATGTTTGGGGAGCAGCCCTGAGGCAGACAAAGAGTGATGAGAGTGAAAGGGCTGTGGAGGGATCTCGGAGAAGGCAGGGTTTGTCGTTTCTTCACAAAGCCTGTTAGAACCTTCCGGGGGCTCTCAGGCCAGGCTTGCCTAATGAGCTTGCTCCCATCTAAGCAGTGAGGGCCTTTCTGTTTAGGGCTTTGCGGTCGGCCTTTCTGTTTAGGGCTTTGCGGTCAGCCTTTCGGGTCCTGAGCTTATTACCTTACTCTTTAAATTATATTCCTTCTCTTTTTGTGCCCTAGTTAATTGAGATGGAAGGAACTTTTATGCTGTCACACAAACCTTTCCGTAGTCATTCATGAGGAAGTTAAAAAAATTTTTTTTTCCTTTACCAACTCCTGTACTTGTGAAAACTATGTCTGTGGGTTTGGCTCAAAAACTTGATTCTTTCTCCAGCTGTTCCGTCCTTAACCCTATTTCTCTCCTCATCCCCACCCCATCCTGTAGATATTTAGAAATGTAGAATGTCCTATTGGCAGTGTCTGTCATATTTGGAGAGTACTTTTATCTTTTATAATTCCAGGGATTGGGAAGGAGGAGTGGAGTAGTAGACAAAGTCAGGAAAACCCAAGGATGGGGAGCTGGAAGGGTTAGCTGGAGGTGAGGTGAGTCAGAGGAGGGAGAGAAAGCAGGAGCAGCTGTCATGTGAGGACTTCAAGAGGGGTCTGGGGCCTGGGATCCTTCCATTCCTGCTCTAGTAGCTCAATGTCCCCCTGCCTCTGGCCCAGCAGTGGGGGACTGACGGGTTGGTTAGACCTGGAAACCTGGACCCAGAGCCTGTTCATTAGTGGTTTTTATGGGACCCAGGCAGCTGAGGGGTGCCCCAGTTCAAAACATGGCCCTCTCTCTACTGTCCATAGCCATCACCCTAGGCCCCAGGTGGAGCTGACACCCAGCTTGCAGGGGGCTTCCAGGGGGCTGGGGACAAGTAGGTGACCATGGGCCAATGTGCACTGCTGCACTATAGGAGGGTTGCTAGTCAGTATTCCCTGGGAGAAGGAGCTTCTGTGGTCAAGTGGGTTTCAGAAATGCTGTAAAGCAGAACTGTACAGATTTCTGGACTGCAGGACTTCTCGGAAGTTCTCCTGCATTAAGTATTGTGAATATTTAGCATTGTGAATCCCCACCTTGACTCATGTGACTGCAGAACCTTCTTTAATTTTTCTAAGAACACTAGTCCTGCAGAACACTCTAGGAAGTCCTGACTTAAATTTGTCCCAGTATTAGTGGTGTAGTACCTTTAAGTTCCAACAGTTCACTGCCTACCTGCCTCCCAGTCAGGTTCAACTAGAGCAGGTGCAGTCCTTTTGCCAGGAGACTGAGGGGTGGGACAAGAGGCAGTGGCCCCAACATCCTCCCAGCCCCTCTCCCGGGGATCACAGCTCTCGCTCACAGTAGTTGGACCATCTGTTCCTGTCATACTTGGCCAGCCCAGAGCCCTTGAGTCTTCTCTCAAGCTCTGTGTTTACGTTGGTTTTGGGGTTGGTTTGTAGGGAAGATGGTGAGTTGGAAGAAGGGGAACTGGAAGATGACGGGGCTGAGGAGACCCAGGATACCTCTGGAGGGCCCGAGAGAAACCGCAGAGAAAAGGGGGAGAAGCACCATAGCGATTCGGATGAGGAGAAGTCCCACAGGAGATTGAAGCGGAAACGGAAGAAAGAGCGGGAGAAGGAGAAGAGGCGGTCGAAGAAGAGGAGGAAATCCAAGCACAAAGTAGGTCTGGGAACGTTTGCTGGGGCTGTGGCTGCCTGGCATTGTGCCTGGCTAAGAGCCCCAGGGGCCAAGCTTGTCCTGTCAGCCCTAGAGGGCACTCTTAATAATGTTTTTTCCTGCCCCAAATGGGGTAAAGACCTTTATTTAAAGAGTTGGTAGCTTATGCTCCATTGCCACTAAATGCCCCAAGGTGAGATGTTTCAGGTAGAGCACAGAGCCCTTCCAGCACATTTCAGCATTCTTTGTCCCGGGGCTGTTTGTGCCAGAGTGGACTATCTGCAGCAGAATCACTAAATCTACTTCCCCTGTCATTGTAGCGCCATGCTTCCTCCAGTGATGACTTCTCTGACTTCTCTGATGACTCAGATTTCAGCCCCAGCGAGAAGGGGCACCGCAAGTACAGAGAGTACAGCCCCCCGTATGCACCGGTAAGTGAGTGAGTCCTGGTCAGAGGCCCCCTGCTGAGCTGGGAGCCAGGAATAGTAAAACTGCCCATGTTTGAGCACTTGCTGTGTGCAGGGCATTCTTGCATGGCACTTTACATGGATTTTAATCCTGTGAGATTTGGTATTGTTTTTATCCCCATTTTATAGAAGAGGAAACTGAGAGTAAGTTTCAGCAAGATTGCCCAGCTCTGGAGTGGGAGCAAGGATTTGAACCCAGGCAGTAACTGGTCTCCATAAGGCATGTTCTTAAGTCATCTCTGTGCCACATCTTCCGCCCAGCTGTGGCAGGACTCAGTATGTCTCAAAGAAAGATGCTGACTGGTCCACCTCATAGCTGACTGGTTTCCACTGTTCAGAAATGACCTTTTGTGGAAAATTGGCAAGAGAGTGAAATGGCTACAGGAGTAAGTTATCCCAAATGTCACATATTCAGACGTTAAATACTCATCCCTTTATATTTCTGAGCTTAAGCATAAATTTAAATTATTTATTCAGTGTGTATATTATTTTTTTCTCCTGGAAAAACCCATAAGAAAAAAATCAACTTGGATTTTCAGGTTTTGATAAGAAATGTTTTACAGTTAATAGCTCTTTAAATCTGTCCCAGGTATCTTGTGACTCAGCATCATCCATCATAATGGATGAGATACTGTAGTTGAGATTGATCTATTGGTGTAGGTTTAGACTTCCAACCTAAGGGAGGTAGCCTAAGGGAGGTAGGAGTTCAAACCCTGTACCAGCCAGCCCCCCCCCCCAAAAAAAAGCCTGAGGGAAGCAGGAAGTGAAGGGAGGGAAGATTGCATGCTTTGTGTTTATCCACCCCAGTTTCCCCTGTTATTAACATCTTGCATTGGTGTGGTATATTTGCTACAATTGATGAGCCAATCAATATCTATATGTTATTATTTGCTAGACTCCTTCGTTTATATTAGGGTTCTATAGTTTTTTGGGTTTTCTCAAATGTGTAATGTTATTTATTCACCATACAGTATCAAGCAGAATAGTGTTACCGCCCTAAAAATCCACGGTGCTTCTCTTCTTCATCCCTACCTCCTTCCCCGTGAGCCCCTGGCGACCACCAGTCTTTTACTGTCTCCACAGTTTTGCATTTTCCTGAATATCATAGTTGGAGTCATACAATATGTAGCTTTTTTGGACTGGCTTCTTTCACTTAGCAATTACCCATTTATGGTTCATCGTGTCTTTTCATGGCTTTGTAGCTCATTTCTTTTCATTGTTTAATATACCATTGTCTGGATGTATCATAGTTTGTTTATCCATTCTCCTGTTGAAGGACATCTTGGTTGTTTCCATTTATATAATAACTCTGTCCAGTATCACTTGGCACTAGCACACTTTGGAAAGCATAATTTGAAACAGCTGTCTAGTATGGCTGCCAAGCAGGTCATTAATTAAATTCTAAGGCCCTAGGACATTTTTGAGCGATGAGCATGCTTCCTGCTACCAGAACCCCTCCCCAAATGTGCTTGCTCTGTGCCCCTGGAAAATGCCTCCTTCTCTTCCCCTTGCTTTGTCAGGCATCCTGGGGTCTGTGCGTATCAGTTTTCTTTCAAGCTATGACCCTTTTTGAAGAACAGAAACATCTGGGCCCACTGCTGCTCCCACCCCCCAACTCCCACCGGGTGAGAACCAGTCTCTAGAGTGGCTGGAGGCCAGTGGTGCGAACCAGGGACACCCAGATAGACAAGTCAGTTCAGGGTACAGCAGAGGTCTTGGTCGTCTGGGCCCGGGGCCTCTCTTAGGCTCACACTCCTCTCCCTGTCTCTTTCTGGGACCTAGTCCCACCAGCAGTACCCCCCATCCCACACCACGCCCCTGCCTAAGAAGGTGTACTCCAAGATGGACAGCAAGGGCTACGGCATGTATGAAGACTACGAGAACGAGCAGTACGGGGAATATGAGGGGGATGAGGAGGAGGACATGGGCAAAGAGGACTACGACGACTTCACCAAAGAGTTGAACCAGTACCGGCGTGCCAAGGAGGGCAGCAGTCGGGGCCGAGGTGAGCCCCCCACCAGCAGCTTCTCCTCCAGGGTGTTGGAGTGGACTGGTGCCAGGGTTGGGGCAGAGTGAGACAGACTTGGGTGGCCTGGCCCTCACAGAGCTGCAGATCCAGGAGGAGAGATAGGTAGTCATTTAGAGTTGAGATAAGCATACGAAGGAGAATGGCCAGGAGCTGCATAGGCATGGCACTGGAGGTTGGAGTTAGCCATGTGAGCGTCGGTGGGAAGAGTAAACCTGGCTAGGCCATGGTTGGCATGGTGCCAGGCTGGTATGGGGCAGGGAAAAGGGCAGCATGGCTGAAGGGTTTTTTAAAAATCACTTCCTGGTCAGCTGTGGGGAGAGAGACAAGAGAAAATTTCTGTCTCCTCTGTGTCAGGGTAACTGACGACTGGCTGTCCCAACCCCCATCAGCCTCCCCCTGCCCCCAATCTTCCCACTTCCCATCACCTGACAAGGTGTGACTGCAGCCCATGCAATTGCCACTCCTCTGAACCTTGGACCTGTGGCCACTGGGAAGATGTTGAGGGAGGGGTGAGCTCCAGACAGATGTCAACCCAGCCTGGCCTCTTAGAACTATCTCAGGCCATAAAGACATCCCAGCCGAAGGGGGCTTCCAGAATCTTCCACCTCAGAGGTTCTTAGACTTGTAACCCCTGCCTGAGGCCCAGTTTGTTGGCTGTTCATTTGTTCTTTCTTCCAGCAGTCTCTATTGGACACCTCCCTGGGGAAGGTTCTGTGCTTTGGGGAGATCCTAGACCACTGCTGTCCAGTGGAGATAGAATCCAACCCACCATGTCCTTTTACATTTTCTAGTAGCCACATTAAAAAAGTGAAAAGAGGGCTTGACCCCGTGGCGCACTCGGGAGAGTGTGGCGCTGGGAGCGCAGCAGTGCTCCCGCCGCGGGTTCGGATCCTATATATGGCCAGTGTGGTGACGTGCAGCCGGTCACAAAAAGACAAAAAAAAAAAAGTGAAAAGAGACAGATTAAATTAATTTTAACAATCTGTTTTATCAACTTAATACGTTAAAAATCTTCAAAGTGTAATCAAAATATACAAATGAGATATTTTCTTTCTTTTTTTTTTTTTTCTTTTTTCAAACTCTTTGAAATTCACTGGGTGTTTTGTACTCATAGCACCTCTTAGTTTTTGTGTTTTTTTATAATTTTTTTTTTTTTAAAGACTGAGATCATAAAAAATATGTTCTCTGACAACAATAACAAGGAAATTTAGAGAACTCACGAAAGTGTGGAAATTAAACAACACTCTCCTGAATAATGGGTTAAAAAAAAAAATCACAGGGAAATTTGAGAGTACTCTGAGATAAAGATCAAAGTGCAAAAATCAAAATTTATAGGATGCAGAACTCATGCAATACTCGGAGGAGAATTTGTACTTGTAAACACCTATATTAAAAATAGGAAAAATCTCAAATCAGTAATGTAAACTTCTACCTTAAGAAAATAGAAAAGGGCCGGCCTGTGGCTCACTTGGGAGAGTGTGGTGCTGATAACACCAAGGCCACGGGTTTGGATCCCTATATAGGGATGGCCAGTTAGCTCACTTCGGAGAGCATGGTGCTGACAACACCAAGTCAAGGGTTAAGATCCCCTTACCAGCCATCTTTAAAAAAAAAAAAAGAAAGAAAATAGAAAAAGTGGAACTAAACCAAAAGCAAATATAAGAAGAAAATAACAAAAATTACAACAGAAGTATAAGAAATAGGGAATTAAAAAACAATAGAGAAAATCAACAAAACCAAAAGTTGATTCTTTAAAAAGATCAACAAAATTTGCAAACCTTTATCTAGACTGACAAAGAAAAAGAGAAAAGAAATTACTAAAATCAGAAGTAGAGGCATTGTATTACATTGTCTTTATGGCTTTTCGTGGTGGTAAGATTTAGTTCTTTCTCTTTCTTGTTTGCGTTTTTGTTCTACCAGTGGGTTTTGTTCTTTCTTGTGTATTCGTGGTAGTGATTATTGTTTGGGTTCCAGATGCAGGAATTCCTTGATAATTTCTTATAGGGCTGGTCATACGGTGGTGAACTCCTCCAGTTTTTGTTTGTCTGGAAAATATACTATTTTCCCCTCATTTCTAAAGGATATCCTTGCTGCATATAGTATTCTTGGCTGGCAGTTTTTTTCTTTTAGTATTTTGAATGTATCATCTCATTTTCTTCTGGCCTGTAGAGTTTCTGTTGAGAAGTCTGCTGTTAGTCTGATAGGGGCTCCCTTATAGGTGACTTGACACTTTTCTCTTACTTTTAAGATTCTCTCTTTGTCTTTGAGCTTTGTCAGTTTGATTGTAATGTGTCTTGGAGAGAGGATCTTTTATGGTTGAATCTGTTTAGAGATCATTGAACCTCCTGGATCTGAAGGTCCATGTCTCTCCCTATACCTGGGAAGTTTCCTGTTTTTATTTCGTGGAGTAGGTTTTCCATGCCTTTTCCTTTCTCCTCCCTTTCTGGAACACCCATGATTTGATTGTTTGTGCACTTAAAGTTGCTAGCTCTCTTAAATTTTCTTCATTTAAAAAAATTTTTTTTCCTTTTTTTTGTCTGCCTGGGTTATTTTGAAAAGACTATCTTCAAGATCAGAAATTCTTTCATCTACTTGTTCTAGCCTGCTTCTTAAGCTATGGGTTGTGTTTTTTATTTCATTGAGTGAATTTTTCAGTTCCATGAGTTCTGCTACATTCTTTTTTAAGGTATTAATCTCTTTGTAAATTTTCTGCTTTGTATCCTGGATTTTTTTTTCTTGTTTCATTATGTTGTCCAACTGAGTCCTTTATCTCAGTGAGTTTCCTTAAAATTGTTGCTCGGAATTCATTTTCAGTGATTTTTAAGGGTTCCCTGCTCTGTAGGGTCTGGTATTTGCATATTACTGTATTTTGGTGGTGTCATGTTTTCTTGGGTGTTTGTATTTCTATTATCTGTGTTAATGTCTGGTCATATGGCAGAGCAGTTGTTTTTTCTATTACTCTGGAGTTGGCTTTGAGGAGAGAGTCATCCTCTTCTTTTTCTGGTCTCCTCTGGTGACTCTCCTTGTATCAATGCAGTCGAGTCTGGTGGGCCGCCTGCATGATGGCTGTGGCTGCTGCTGTGGCATCAAGCCACTTTTGCAGCAGCTGTGGCTGTGGTTGGCTATCTGTACAGAAGTGGTGTTTCCAGCGTGCTCTCTTGCCTGCTTTTGGGCAGGGGGTACTGCAGCTTTTGGCTCCTTGCCTAGGGCCCCGGGTGTGCTCTTTTGCCTGCTTCTGGACGGAGGGGGCTGTGGCCCTCAGCTCCTTGCCTAGGACCCTGGGTGTGCTCTCTTGCCGGCATCCAGGCAGAGGGGGCTATGACTATTGGTGCCTTGCCTAGTGCATCTCTTAGTTTGGACCAGCCGCATTTCAGGTGCTCTAGCCACATGTTGCTGGTAGCTGTCATATTAGACAGTGTGCCTCTAAGTAGATGAGTACCTGGGAGGCAGGGTAGTGAGTGCTGTAGCAGCTATGTGTCCAGTATGCTGAGGGACCCCATTGAGGGGACCAAGGGGACCAGGGACCATTAGTCTGCCTGGGTCAGCTGGGAAGGCTTCTTGGAGGAGGAGAAGGATGAAATGATGGACTTCAGGGGCAAAAAATGGATTATCTTTTTTCTTGCTGGTGGGGTTCGCTCCTGCTTGAGGCTCACTGTCTGAATCACCGTGCAGGTAGCCGAGGCCGGGGCCGTGGCTACAGGGGTCGAGGAAGCCGCGGAGGATCGCGAGGCCGGGGCATGGGCAGGGGAAGCCGAGGCAGGGGCAGAGGCTCTGTGGGAGGAGACCACCCAGAGGACGACGAGGACTTCTATGAAGAGGAGATGGAAGTAAGGTTTTCTCCAGCCCTTGGTGTACGAGGGCAGCTAGTGGGCTCTGTGGGCACGAGTGTTGTTGGGGGAGGCCTGTAAGAGCAAGGTGGAGGGACATGTGGACCTTTCTGAAGAGAAGGAAGCCTTCAATGGCAGGTCTGTGTGTCTAAAAATGTTCATTTATCATTTATCATATGAAGGATAAAACCTTCGTATGGCTTAAAATAGGAAAGGTATCAAAGTGGGCTGTGAAAAAAATCCTACCCCTGGAAACAAGTTTCCTGAATGTCCTCTAGAAATATTTTATGGCTTTATAGACAGGTACATGTTTATTCACTATCCCCCCACTTACCTCTGGAGGAGAGCATATTACTCTCACTGTTCTGTTCCTATCCAGATATACTTCTATGCTGTACATGATGAGCTGTCATTCTTTTTTTTTTTATTATTAATATATATATTTTTACATCCTATGGTGGTGTTGAGAAACAGTTGCGGGGGAGAGGGGAAAGGAGAAGGAAATAGGATGGAAAGAGGAAGTAGGAGGGGGGTAGTTGAGGCCTGTGACACCCCTCTCAAGAGCTTTCATTCTTTTTGATAGCCACACAGTTGTCCATTATGTACAGCGGCGCTGTGTTGCATTTGCTCAGTGGGATGGGAGTTTTCAGAGTGAAGCCTACATGGAAAGGATTAGGACAACCCACCGTTCACTCCAGGGCCTGTGAAGAGGGGTCACAAGTGTGAGTCCCTGGGGTTGGTCACCTGCCCTTCAGAAGGGGGCAGAGTATGTAGTTACGGACAGTGTTCATTGTCCCCCACATGACACTTTCCTGCCCTCTCCATTTCTCCAAATTCCAGTATGGAGAGAATGAAGAGCCCATGGGAGATGACGATTATGATGAATACTCCAAGGAGCTGAACCAATACCGCCGGTCCAAGGACAGCCGAGGTCGAGGTGGGCAGGGGACCCTGATGCTGAGGTGCTCAGTGGGAGCTTCTTTGGCAGTTGCTGGATTTGGGTCCAGGGAAAGGTCAGCAGGCTAATGCCGTCTCTCCTCTTTGCAGGGTTAAGTCGAGGCCGTGGCCGGGGTTCCCGAGGTCGAGGGAAAGGGATGGGTCGGGGCCGTGGTCGAGGTGGCAGCCGAGGAGGGATGAACAAGGGTGGAATGAACGACGATGAAGACTTCTATGATGAGGACATGGGCGTGAGTTGACTCTTCACTCTGATCTGATGTTTTTGGCTAAGGCTCCCTCTTGGATTTTTTTTTTTTCTTTAATGAGTCGTTCTGTGAGGTTGATCCTATCCCCCTGCTCCCATCAGCTGTTCCTTGAAGGGCTGATCAGAGTTAGTCGTCTCACCTGGGAAATGAGCTGCTGGTGAGAACTTCTGTGTTTAAAATCACATCTTTGGCAGTACCTGTAGCCACCTGTAATGAGTCTCTGAGGTTCGGAAGGTTCTAGGTGACTCTTCAGTTAGCCCTGGAAGGTTTTACAGAAAGGCCATGACTCCTCCTCTGGGAGGTGGGAGATGTTCATGCACAGATGTATGGAACTGGTGGCTTTGGTTCAGAGCTTTTCCCATCTGAGCTCCAACACTCTGCTCCATGAGGCTGAAACCCTGTAGGCAGCCTCAGTGTTGGACTTAAGCTTTCAGCTCATGCTCTTGTGAATGCTCTAGGAACACTCTTCCCCTCGCATTTACACTCTGTGTTCCTAACAGGATGGTGGTGGTAGCAGCTACCGGAGGAGTGACCCCCACCAGCAGTCTGACAAGAAAGGAAAAGTCATCTGCAAATACTTCGTGGAAGGCCGGTGCACGTGGGTAAGGAGCCACTTAAAGTACGTGGGCGTCTATGGCAGGACAGCAACCCCCAGAGGCCTAGGTCAGCATGCGTGAGAGTGACTGTGTGATGGTCCCTGTCCCTGTGGGCACATGTTGGTACCTAGAGATGCCTGGGGGGCCTGGAAAACACAGTTCACTTCTCAGAGTGAGGAGGACCCAGAGCAAGATGATGTGTGTGGGTATTTTTGGTTTTAGGGGTATTTGTTGGCCAAAATTTTCAACCAATCCATATGGCCTCAAAGCCATTTATAAGGGTTGATGTTAATGCAAGATGTGACATATCCTGGTTAAGTTATTGAATTTCAGGGTTGGAGAGGGAATTGTTAAAGCATCCAGATAGAAAAGGAGGAAAATCTGCCTTGTAATTTACAACAGAGTTTAATGCCAGAAGATGGACCAATGACCACAAGGTTCTTTTTTTTTTTACTCTTTGACTTGGTGGTGTCAGCACCACGCTCTCCCAAGTGAGCTAACCGGTCATCCCTATATAGGGATCCGAACCCGTGGCCTTGGTGTCATCAGCACTGCACTCTCCCAAGTGAGCCATGGTCCAGCCCTTGACCACAAGGTTCTGTAGGAAACAAGTGTAACCCAGTGTTAGTTCAACCAGCTGGCTTTTTATTCATATATAAAGGCAGCAGTCAGGTATCAGCAAGTGTGCACTCTGTCTTGGGAAAATGTAGGTATTTCAAACAAATGTGTTGTGTATAAAATATTTCTTACAGTCACAATTCATATTCTTTTTAGAAACTTGAAATAGATATATGCAAAGAAAAGTGAGTAGCCATTCCTAAGGGGAAGGGGAAGCTGTTATAGAATAGCTTCTCTCTCTACTTCATAGTCAGGTAAGTGATTCCTGTGAAGGGCTGAATGAGACGAGTGGAGAACACAAGCCCTTGAGTGCACCTAGGTGTTTTGTTCAGGTTGTATTAGACTGCAGATGGAGGAAAACTTAACTCCACTGGCGTCAGCACATACATGCTTGTCTCTCAGGGGTTAGGTGGGCATCACAAGGCTGGTGCAGTGGTCACGGGCACTCTGAGGAAGCTAGGCTCCTTTGTACTTTCTGTTGTGCCATCTTTAACTTTTTTCTTTTATTTAATTAATTAGCGTGATTTGTTGTGCCATCTTTAACTGTGTGGCTTTTTTCCTCATGGTTGCATGATGGCTACTGTGCCTCCAGGCATCATCCAAGGGCTAGGAGTAAGAAAAATGGATGAAAGGATTTTTTTAATTCAGGATTTATCTTCCCTGGGGACTTTTGCCTTGCCTGCTTCTCATTGACTGGATATGTAAGGGTGCCTGCTAAAGGGGGGATTTTTTTTTTTTTTTTTTTCGTGACCGGTAAGGGGATCGCAAACCGTGGCTTGGTGTCACCCACACAGCGCTCAGCTAGTGAGCGCACCGGCCATTCCTATATAGGATCCGAACCCGCAGCGGGAGCGTCACCGCGCTCCCAGTGCCGCACTCTCCCGAGTGCGCCACAGGGTCGGCCCTAAATGGGGTATTTTTAGCTAAGCACATTCTTCCCTAAACAAAATTGGAGTTCTTTTAGGTAGGAAGCAGCATGGGAGTGGATACAGGGTGACTAGTCCTGGTTGCCACACAGCAAATAGTAAAAAAAAAAAAAAAAACAGTGAGTAGATGAGAGAGAGGAGCAAGAAGAGGAGGAAAAAGGAGAAGAGACAGAAAGAAGCAGTGAAAGGCAGTAGCATGGAGGGAGGAGGGATTGGGCCCGAGAGAGAGGAGCACGGGCAGTTTCTGGGAGATGGCACAAGCTATGTCAGCAGCTGCAAAGTTGGGAAGCAGCATTTGTGAGCCTGCCCTTCCTGGGCTCACTGTCCTTTTGCAAAGGGGATTTGTTTCTGTCATTGGCTCCTCTGTGCACAAGCAGTTAACAGAGCAGCACTTGGCTCACTGTGCCACCACCTCACCTTTTCATTGCTTCTCTTCCAGGGAGACCACTGTAATTTTAGCCACGACATTGAACTACCAAAGAAGCGTGAACTGTGCAAGTTTTATATCACTGGATTTTGCGCCAGAGCTGAGAACTGCCCCTATATGCATGATATCCTTTGGCACCTGCATCTGATCTGAATGAGGGTGCAGAACTTCTCTTCTCCTTAGTAGTAGTAACAGCTGACCTTCATGTGCTTGCTCTCTCTGTACCGAGAGCTTTCTGTGCGTCTCCATCTCATTTAACGCTCACATCTGCCCTCTGATGGGCCAGCAGTTCGCATTCTGCAGATAAGTAAACTGAGACACATGTGCTGTACGTTCTCTCTTATGTACACTCTCAAGACTGGCCTATACCATTGCCTGTCTTTCTGAGATTTTTTCAACCAGCTTTGGAAGCTTGGGCAAGTCATTTAACTTTCCCATTCCCATTGAGGATCTGAGGACACAGCCTGAAGGCCAGCGTAGTGGGGCAGGAAGTGCTCTGGAACAGGAATCTCAAGAACTGGGGTCTTGTCCTGTCTTCTGCCAACCGCTCTGCAATCCTAAGCAAGTCACCTCACCTCGCTGGGCTTCAGTTTTCTCAGCTCCGAGCCAAAGGGGGTTGGATTCTGTCCTCGGGTGGGTTCTGTGAGATGAAGCATTTGCCTTAATTTGCCATGAACGTGATTTTCCCTGTAAATTGTACCACACGACTGGGAACTGCATCAATGGCGATGACTGTATGTTCTCCCATGACCCCCTGACTGAAGAGACCAGAGAGCTCTTGGATAAGGTAATGTCTGGGGGGGTAGTGGGGGGTGGGGAGGCCCAAAGTCAACAGGAACCTGAAGGTGCACCTTCCATTGCCTTGGCACTGTAGCCTGCCTGTCTGTCTGGCCTCTGCAAGATCTGGGCCATTTTAAGGAAGAAAACAGAGGCTGTGTTCCTTTCTGCAGGGGGAATGGAGATAGTCACACGTGTATCGTATCTTGGGCCAGGGCAAGCTGCTGCTGTTTTCAGTGGGGGGCGGCTGCGTAAAAGGAATGTTGCCTGGTGTGTCTCCAAACACATCCTGTGACTTCTTAACCATTGTTCAGAGAGAGTCCTTGATATACAAAGAAGAGGCGAGGGTTATATTTTGGTGGAAATATAAAATTTTTTGTAACTCTTAAGAATTCCATTATTCAGTAGAGAAAATAGAGTGAAATTGGAGGGTCTCCTGAGGGGGAGACTTCCACAAGGGAGGTGTCAGAGCTTCCTCATCAGCCAGGTGACATTTGAAACTCATCCTAGTGTCTGTTTTTCTCCCCAAGGGAGGACTTTGGGGACCCCAAATTCCTGTCCTCGGTTTCCTGATACATGGGAAACCGAGGACAGGAGTGAATGGGTGAGAGAATGGTATCTTTCCAAATGAAGTTTTCCTGCCTTCTCGTTCAGAAAGGTTTTAGGAGATTGGCAATCTTTTGAGAATGCAAAAGATCGAAGCTGTTAGTACATCAGTTAGCTTCAAGACTGTCCATCAGTGACTGCCCTGTTAAACAGGGGAGGGATCATTAGGAGGGGTGCTGGCGAAGACCTGCACAAGCCAGAGTAAGTGAATGTCCACTCCTCGTTGGCAAGGCAGCATGGAAAAAGTGTTCATCTTTGCCACTCCCTTTGGGGAGACTATTAATCTAGGGTTTCATAATCTATAAATACCTAGAGTCTGAGTTGTTTCACAGTATAAGCAGGAAAAGTAATGGCGACCTCATTTCTCATATGAAGGGCCAAACAATATCTGACTGAGGACTGCCCCCTGCTGGAGGTTCAGAGTTTGCGCTGTAGACCAGTTCTGTCCAATAGGAACACAACAGGGCCACAGAGTTCACTTTAAGTTTTGTACTAGCCATGTTTTTTAAAAATGTAAAAAAGAAACATTAATTTTAACAATATATTTTATTTAACCCAGAATATCATTTTAGCAAGTAATATGTAATGAAAAATTGAGTTATTTTGTTTTTTGTGGTTTTTTTTGAACTAATTCTTTGGAATCAGTGCTTATTTTCTACTTAGAGTCCATCTCAATTTGGCCAGCCATGCCTCAAGCACTTCAAGAGGCCACCATATTGGACAGCACAGCTCTAGACACCCTAGTTAAAAACAAAAGTGGCATATGTCAGCTTTTGGCCACAAATATTTTTAAAGCATCAGTATCATCCCTTACCTAAAGTCAAGTCCTACTAGGTTAAAAATGAGTGTCCAACCGGGAAAAACCATACCAGAATCAAATTGTGATAGTCAGGAAGTAAAACTTATGGGAACCATGCTGGAAGGGCATAGATTATGGGTCAGCCATTGCCTTCTCACCTGAAGAGTTGCTTGATCAACTAGAGCTGGGGCCTGGGGCTTCTGGGCAGCCCTGGGGTCCCAGCTATGGTAGGACTAGGCCTAGCCAACTTCTGAAGCATCTGTACTCTTTTATCCTTCCCACCTCCCTCTTCTTCCACTCTGTTTTCCACTTCTTGGTGACATTTCCATTTGTCTAGAAATGTCAGTTTCCAGTCATGCAGTCTAGGATTGGAAACTTGCCTGCATCTGGGATTAGTGATGACGCTTACATGGGAGCACCTAAGCAAGAATAACAAAGAATTCCTTCCTTCCACTCAGGTTCATCTGTTAGTATTAGTTTGCCCCATTTGCCTTATTACGTCCTCTTGTTTTAGTTTAAATGTGTGTGTGAATATATTGGTTTTTTTCCTGATCCAATTGAGAGTAACGTACATATATCATGGTCCTTTACCCTTCAGATACTTCAGTTACATGTCGGTTTTTATAGTCAGGTTTATTAAGGTATAGTTTGTATCCAGTAAAATTCTCCCTGTTAAATTTGATAAACACACCACTCCATAATCTACGTAAAAGAAAATTCACTCCATCACCTCAAAAACTCCTCTGTGCCCTGTTATAATAAATGCCTCCCCTTATCTCCAGCCCCTGGCAACAACTGGTCTGTTTTCTGTCCCTATGATTTTGACTTTTCAAGAACGTCATGTAAATATAATTGTATGGTAAACAGCCTTGAAGTGTGTGTGTGTGCCTGTGTGTCTTGAGTCTGACCTCTTGCACTTGGTATAATGCATTTGAGATTGACCCACATTTGGGGGAGCATAAGTAATTCATTACTGTTTGTTGCTGAGTAGTACTCCATGTATGGATGATCTAAGTTTGTTTATCCAGTCATCAGTTGAAGGACGTTTGGGTTATTTCCAGTTTGGGGCAAAAACTTAGAATTTGTAACTTACTACCTTGAGCTTATTTATTTGGCCTGATGAAGCTTGGCCCCGATTCCTTAGCAGCTCTGCAAGTGTGATCCCTTTTTGCATTGAGAGGGTAACTCTGACTTTTGGAAACCCCTCAGATCACTCAGAATCAGTCCTGGTAAAGAAGGTTGTGGGACCCAGCAGGTCACTGGTGGTTTCTGATGAGACATGCCAGGGAGCTCTTGTCCCTGCTGGCAGAGAGGCCAGGGAACAGCTGCAGAAGAGCATCTGGGGATAGACATGTCCCTTCATGGTGTCTGTACTGGAAGGACTGGGGGAAATTTGGGTCCAGCTCTTCTGGTTATTTTATATATTTTATGTGTCCTGGGCTTATCTGTGGTTCAGGGTGAGAGATGGTTGGTAAAGAGATGAGGGCAGGGTGCCATTCTGTCTTGAACTGAAATCCTCTTCAGGACATTGTGGGAAGTTGGTCTGTGTCTTGAGCTGGAACCCTCTTCAGGACATCATGGGGTCTGTACGAGGGGTGAGGGAGGCATGGGGGCAGGGGAGGTGTTCTACCCAGTGTGGGATGGTAACAGAAGCCCCGACAGCAGGGCACCACTGAGAAGCCCATGTGCAGAGTGCAGACAGGCTGTGAGGAGGTCAGAGCACAGGAGGAGGCTGGTCTCCCTGGGCATTGGTGGTACCCTCCTGCTGACAGCCTCAGTTCGTTCAGTTAATCGGGAGTTATGTAAGTGCCTGCTGTGTGCTGAGCACCATGCTGAGTGGTACAGAGAAGTGCAGCATGTTTTAACCCCAAAGAGCTAAACCTAGTCTTGGGGGGGTTGGGGAGACCTCTGAGAGGGTTGGTGTTGGAATGAGACTGAAGCAAGAGCAGCCACCTGCGGAGGAGGTGGCATGGCAAAGAGGTAGTGGGACTTGTGGATAGAAGCTTGGGAGGCGGGCGGGGGGGGCGGGGGACAGGGACGTGGCACATCGCACATCCAGAGGCCAGACCATGGAGGGGTGTGGTGGGAGGGGAGGGTGGAGAGGAGGCTATGGTCAAGTTTGTTCCTGTTTAATGAGGTAAAACCTTGTTAAGTTTCACCTTTCAATGCCTCAAGGCTATATTGAAAGGATTTAGCAGTGCAGGCACACGGCTGTCTTTGTGACCATGAAGGTTGCTCTCATGGTGTGCAGAGGATGGTGTAGGGGACTAGAGAGGATGGTGGGGAGGGCAGGTGAGCCACTCAGGAGGGCCAGGTGGCAGCTCCGGGCCAATGTTTGGATATGAGGATAAGAAAAGGGAACACCCCAGATCCTGGTTTGGGCTGGGAGGATGCAGGATGTTTTTCATGGAGCCAAGCTCAGACTGTTGAGAAGGAGCAGTCATTTGGAATGAAGCGCGACCAGATGGAGATGGCATCTTCAGGTCTGGCCAGAGAGATGAGCATGGGAGTCCCCAGTCCAGAACTATGGGGTGGGTGGGGCTGAGGGAGGTGGTATGTAGGGGGGACCCACCAGAGAGGAGCACCATGTGGTGGGTGCAGCACATTCAGCCAGGCAGGACCCCTCTGGGCTAGACTCAGCTGCCGCTGTCCTGATGCAAATGAGTTGGTGTCTAGAGTCCAAGAAATACAGAGGGGTAGATGCTTTGGTTTGTTTTCCTTATTTATTCATTAAGTGTGTATTAGCACCTAGTTTGTGCTAGGCAGGGGAATGCAGAGGCGAGGAGACAGGATTGAATCCTTTGGCAGATACTGAACATGCATGGGGATCAGGCAGTAAAGAAACAGTGTGGGAGCCCTGAGGGTCTCTAGCAGGGCTCTGCTGGCGAGGCAGGCATTCCAGGGAGGCCCTGTGAGGTAGTGACACTGCGCTGGCACCTGGATGTATGGTGGTTAGGAGTGAAAGGTGAGGGAGATGCCGGGCAGCAGGCACAGTACAGGCCACGACTGCACACAGGGTTGGGGAACTGAAAGGGGCTTTTGGGCCATGATGGGCACAGAGCAGCCTGGGCCCGTCCTGACAGCAGTGCTGAGAGACATCATGAGGCTCTGGGCTGTCTTCAGCGTGACACATCTCTGGCACTGTTTTCCACACTGTAATGGGCTCAGAGTGTGGATTTCCCCCTCAGTGGGTCCCTCTGTGCCACTGGTCCACATGCATACCACACCTGGAGTAGTAGCAGGGACTGATGGTTTCACCGACCAGTTTTCCATCTCCCCTCCATGAAGTGACATTTTTCTCAGAATGTCCAGATATTGCTGCTGATGGTAAGGAGAGAGGAAAGCTGTGAATTGCCACACTTGCTGTCCCAGGCAGAGGAGGAGGAGTTTATCCTCACCCAGTGTTACGATCCACCGAGGGATCTGTGCCAGGGTCTCCACGACGTCCCTGAGCCCAGGTTCAGCAATTTGCTAGAGGGCCTCACAGCTGAGATTTTACTACAGTGAAGGACACAAAGCAAAATCAGGAAAGGGAAAAGGCGCATGGGGTGAAGTCTGGAGGAAACCAGGTTCGGGCTTTCAGAGTCCTCTCCTGGTGGAACCACATGGGATGCACTTGGCTCCTCAAGTTGTGACAACATTAGTGAAATGCTGTCTACCAGAGAGGCTCATTGGAGACTCAGTCAGTGCTCAGGATTTTCAGTGGGAGCTGGTCACATAGGCACCTCTGCCTGGCATATACCAAAATTCCAGACTCCCAGCACTGTTTTCCAGTACTGATGGAAAGCAGGTGTTCAGCATAAACTGCATTGTTTGCACACAGTTTAGGCACAGTGAGTCCCTCTTACTTGTTAGAGAATGCTGGGAACCCTCCCGAAATCCAGGTTCCCAGATGCAACCAAGGGCCAGCCTTGCAAGCAAGCTTTCTGAGATCAGTCAGGCCTGCTGTGTTAACTCTTTTCTGCATAAGATCCTAATTGGTGAGTCATTTTGGTCCAGTCCAGGCTTTGAAATTTTTCAGTAATTCATTGGACATCTACCTATATCAGGTGCCATGCCAGGCCCTGGGGATGCAACAGGGAAGGAAACAGTTGTCATGGAGTTGACAGGAATAAACGAGAGAACAACTGAATGCATAACCTTACAAGTTGAAGGCAGTGCTTAGAAGGGAACTAATGATGCTCCAGTAGTGAATCCAGGAGACTGGGAATCCAGTCACTCTGAGCTGAAATTTAATAAGAGACTCTTTATCAGTTGGGTAACAAGGAGCCACACAGGAATAGAGGGAAAAATGAGAGTCTGGGGAGAAGTCTGGTCCAGGCTGGGGACCTGCAGGGAGAGCATGACCATGCATCAAGCTGAAATGAGGCTGGGTGGTTAGGGTCGCAGAGTCAGGATTGTGGAAGGATATGAAGCCACCAGGGAGCTGCTTAGTCCTCTGTACACACTCGGCCCTGCTCTCAGGCCCTGAGGGTCACAGTCAGGAGTCGAGTTTTATTGGAGGTAAAACAAAAGACCCTTAAAATCCAAGAAGGACAGTGGAATATTATTCAGTTACAAAAAGGAATGAAATATTATTAGATGTTACAACCTTGCTAAGTGAAAGAAGCCAGTCACAAAAGGCCACCTAATATGTGATTCAATTCATATGATATGTCTGGAATAGACAAATCCATAGACACAGAAAGCAGATTAGTGGTTACCCAGGGCTTGAGGGAGTGGGGATTGATGAAAACATGCTAGAACTAGATAGAGGTGGTGGTTGCACAATATTGCTAATGTGCTGAATTACACACTTTGAAATGGTTAAGATAGTACACTTTATGTTATATATATATATATATATATATATATATATATATATATTTTTTTTTTTTTTTTTTTTTTTTTTTTTTTTTTTTAAAGATGACCGGTAAGGGGATCTTAACCCTTGACTTGGTGTTGTCAGCACCACACTCAGCCAGTGAGCGAACCGGCCATCCGTATATGGGATCCGAACCCGGGGCCTTGGTGTTATCAGCACCGCACTCTACCGAGTGAGCCACGGGCCGGCCCATGTTATATATATTTTGACACAGGAGTGGCTCCCCCCTGCCAACTATTACCAGAGATAATTTTTGTTCCAAAGAGGAATTGTTGTCCTTGGCCTTAGACTGTAAGGGCCTCAGGGTCCTCGTGTTTTAGATTTTTCCTCATAAAATTCCACTCTCAGTGATGGACAGGTCCCTTTTAGCCTGACTCCTATCTGAGCCTTCACACGATTACTCTTTTTCTACTCTCTTTCTCTCCTACAGATGTTGGCTGATGATGCAGAAGCAGGCGCTGAAGACGAGAAGGAAGTTGAAGAACTGAAAAAGCAGGGCATCAACCCCCTGCCCAAACCACCTCCTGGAGTGGGCCTTCTGCCCACCCCGCCTCGTCCTCCTGGTCCCCCTGCCCCCACCTCTCCGAACGGCAGGCCCATGCAGGGTGGTCCCCCACCGCCACCCCCTCCTCCACCTCCTCCTCCAGGGCCCCCTCAGATGCCCATGCCAGTTCACGAGCCGCTGTCCCCACAGCAGCTACAGCAGCAGCAGGACATGTACAACAAGAAGATCCCTTCCTTGTTTGAGATTGTGGTGCGGCCCACAGGACAGCTGGCTGAGAAGCTGGGTGTGAGGTGAGTGCCCTGGGCCTCTGAGCCAGGCCAGTAAGGGCTGTTCTGGGCTTGGCCAAGCTCCTCCTGACAATGTGAGCCTAGTGGGGGCAGGGGCCTGCCTCTGTCTGAAATGGTCAGAGTCGTGGTCCAGGGCCCGTGACCTTGAGCTCCATAGTCCTTCTCTTGCTTGGCAAGCTTGTTTGGCCTGTGTTGCCCTCCATGGTCCTGGGTTGTAGCCACTGACCTTCCCCCGAAGCTTGTTTCACAGGCACCATTTTTTCCTCCTCTAGGTTTCCTGGACCCGGTGGGCCTCCAGGGCCAATGGGCCCTGGGCCCAACATGGGACCTCCAGGGCCAATGGGGGGTCCAATGCATCCCGACATGCATCCTGACATGCACCCGGACATGCACCCCGACATGCACCCGGATATGCACCCTGATATGCCAATGGGCCCTGGCATGAACCCTGGACCACCCATGGGACCTGGTGGCCCTCCAATGATGCCCTATGGTCCTGGAGACTCCCCACATTCTGGAATGATGCCCCCCATCCCACCAGCCCAGAACTTCTATGAAAACTTCTACCAGCAGCAAGAAGGCATGGAAATGGAGCCCGGACTCCTTGGTGATACAGGTATGGAGGGCTGCATGGGGCTGCAGGGTTTGCACAGTGGAATGGACTCGGGAAGATGTGACTTTTCTTTCTTGGTACAAGTCTCTTTGGAATCATGAATCCAACTCCCATCTCTGTCCCATTTAATTTTCAGTGACATAGGATTCATTATTTTATTGAGGCAGAAAGGAGTATTATGTTTATTAATAGTATAGTTTATTTAATTTTTAGAAAATTTTTCTCAGTGTGCCTGGAATCGGGAGCATGGGGAGTTAGACGGACAAGTGTGGACTGGCGTGGGGCTAAAAGGCTAAGGCCCTGTCAGGAATAAGTCCAATGCCCTTATCAAAGCTGCCTTCTAGACAGTTCTTGGCTTGGAGCTGCTATTGTCAACCCTGTGACTGTGCTTGTTCTGTCCCCATCACTGGCCGTTTTCCTTCCTTCTTTCCTTCTTTTGTATTGGTAGCAACCTAAATATCCAACATTCAGAGGGGATTGATGATGCCCCTGCAGGAGATAAAGTGTGCAGTCTTCAGAATGCAGGAGAGATTTGCTCCCTGGCCCTGGGATCACAGCCAGTGAACCTGCCACAGTGAGCTAAGCCAGTGCCTTAGCTGCGTTTTGGTGGAGGGAAGCAGAGAGTAAACTTGAAAAGAAGTGAATCAGCTCATTTCTGCATTGGCCATTGTTAGAAGAAGAGTAGATGGGGTGATGGGAGGGACAGTCTGAAGTTCCGTGCCTCTGCCGGGACAGTCAGCAAAAGCCGCTCTGAAAAGTGAAACGCAACTCGAGATGTGAGTGGAGGGAAGCAGCCATGGATGGGGGCTGCGTAGGAAGCACAACAGGTGCTGAGGCCCCAGCCAGCCAGCTTGTCTGAGCAAAGCAAAGGTGGCCCATGTAGCTTGGGAAGAAACAGTGAGGGAGAGAAGTCCCAGTGCATGAAACTGTTGGTAGCAAGGGGTGGCCTTGTTGTTACTGTGAAGTGTGATGGGGCGATCGATGGTAGGGGCGAGAGTGGAATTGGGGAAGCTTCTGGGCTGCTATGTAGTTGTCCTGGACAGAGGTGAACAGGGTAGTGGCTGGGAGTAGCAGAGTTAGACATCATGGTTTAGACACGGCGCCATGGAGCCAACATGACCCCGCCTATTTGCTTTGCAAGGTTGGCAGGAGCAGCTTCCAGCGAGGGGGGTGCTGGACGTGGGCAGAGTCAGTCGGTGGGTTGGGCAGCAGTGCTTCTGCTTTGGCCATGTTAAGCGTGAGATGCCCATTTGACATCCATGCAGAAATTTTGTGGGGTTAGTTGGAGGGTGTCAGGGAGACACTGGCGAGTCTTTGGTGTCTTCATGGTGTTTGGAGCTGTAAGAGCAGGTGTTGTGGCTTTAGAAAGATGGGTGTTGTATTCTTGAGTGAGAGAAGCAGGCTACTGAGAGCGAGTGTGCTGGGGTTCCTATCCCACCCACCCCCCACCCCCATAATAAATCTATGTAAAGCGTGCATGGAGAAAGTTCTGGGGGCAGGGGGAGGAGGGCAACCAGAAGTCAGGCAAGCTGTTAACAGTAGGTGTCTCTCGAGTTAGTCACTTTGTTTAAGGATTGAAATGTAATTCTCATACCATAAAGTCCATCTTTTAGAAATGGATTTTGAAAGTTAGTGTTTTTAGTGTATTCAGGATATATACAGAATTGTGAAGAGGGGAGCCTGGTCTCTCTCATGCACTGTTAGTTTTCTTAGCTGTGAGCTGCGGTGTGGCATAGAGCGGGCTTGCCCATCAGGCTCACATGACCAAGTTCAGGTGCTAGTGGAAGGCAGCCTTGCACTTTTTGCTTTTTATACTTTTGCGTATGAAACATTTACAAATTTAATAATTTGTAATCATATAAATTGAAAGTGGATTACAGACTCACTTTGTTGGTAGGACTTGTCACATTTTCACATGCCCAGTAGCCCGAGGGGGATAGTGACAGCCTTGTTGCACGGTGCAGATACAGAACATTTCCATCATTGCAGAATGTCCTGCATGACAGCACTGACTCTAGACGGTCTCTTGCCTGGTGACTCACTCTCTCCCACACTCACATCAGTCTCACTCACATGCACAATGATACTGAGCCTGCCCTTGTCACACGCATGCTGGGTCTTCCTCCTCACATCAGCCTGTGCTGCTCTCCACAGTTCTTGGCTCCAACATCAGAGGAGTTTGTGGAGGGAGGTGGCTAGTTCTGGGCACTGCCCCTCAGGAGCGAAGGTGGACTCTTCAGCTTCTGCGTCCTTAGATGCTGCTGGGGAGAATACCCCACCCCCACCCCCACCTTTAGTGCAGCAGCATGCTTATCAGAATTTGTGGAATTCAGGAGCCTGTGAGGAGGAAGAGTCCCCCACAGCCTCTGGGTTGACATGCGGCCAAAGCAACATTTTAGTGTATTTCATTCTCTTCTTTTCCTGGTTTTTATTGTTTGACCTGGTTGAGATCATACTATGAGCTCACTGTGAGATACAGTGTCTTTCTTTGTTGATGATTACAGAGAAACTGTGAGACTAATGCCCATCTCAAATGATTAAAACAAATCAGAAGCATGTGGAGTAAAAAAGTGAAAGATCAGCCAGTCTCCCCAGAATCTCATTCCCAGAGGGACTGTTTTCTATCTGTCTTTTCAAAGCTTTTTCATTGTTTCACAGACACACGTACAGTGCCGTCCTGTTTTCACCTCATAAGCATTTGCCCATGTCACTAAAACCTCTATGTGAACCTCATTCTTCACAGCTGCGTCATAGTTGGGAATTTCCCGGTGGGCTGCTCCAGTCTCCGTTCTTGGGCTTCCCGTTACCTGGGGAGGGTGGTAAAGGCCATGTGTCCTCACCATTGCGGGGTTGGCCTTTCCAGTTAAGGGCAAGGGGGGCTGGAGTTGGCACCTCGAGGCTCTTCCCGACATGAACCCTCGGTTCTTCCCTGCCACAGAGGACTACGGGCACTACGAAGAGCTGCCAGGGGAGCCTGGGGAGCACCTCTTCCCTGAGCACCCTCTGGAGCCTGACAGCTTCTCTGAGGGAGGGCCCCCAGGCCGGCCGAAGCTGGGCGCCGGTGTCCCTGACTTCCTGCCCTCGGCCCAGCGGGCCCTGTACCTGAGGATCCAGCAGAAGCAGCAGGAGGAGGAGGAGAGAGCGAGGAGGCTGGCTGAGAGCAGCAAGCAGGACCGGGAGAACGAGGAAGGCACGTGTCCTCCCCGGGCTGCTGTGCAGGGGAGAGGTGGGAAGCGCCCAGGTCGGCTTTCCTGTTGGCAAGGAGCCTATGGCCAGGGAGACTCCTGTCCAGGCCATGAAGCCAGGCTGGGGCTGCTGCGTGTCCCTGAGAAAACTGGAAGTTAGAGCTGTCCTCTAGGACTTGGGGTTTGGTAGAGACCCTGATCTCATCTAGGAGGGCAGAGGGCTGGTGCCTGGAACAGATGGTAGCCAACAGGATTGACTGCCTACACCCTGCCAAAGGCTTTAGGGGGACGCTCACAGCCCCCTTTTCCCGAGACCACACTCTTGAGACAAGGGATACTCATTGAAATAAACCAGTAATAATCATAGAGACAGCCACCAAGTCACAGGTACCACATGGTCAACCTGGTGTCATCCACCCCAGGGTGAAATGGTCAACAATTGGTGTCTAGATCCTGAAGCCAGAGGCCATGGGTGGCCATGACAGGAGCCTTAGAGCCAGTGGGGACAGCAGGAAGAGGGGCACAGTAGGTGGCCCTTCCCTTGGGGGCTCAGGTTTCACTTGCCTGGAAGATTCTGCTTGGGCCAGTTTCCGCCTCTTATCAGCTGGTTGGTAAGCACACATTCCCTTATCTGGGACACAGTAACATTGTGAGGGTCCTTGGGGCAAGTGTCTGTGTGCCTCAAGCCCAGTGGAAGTTGAGTGAGTGGTGGCTGCTGCCGAGACCTCCAGAGCTGGGCATACCACGTTGGGGTTGGAGCAGGCTGGAGGGTGAGGAGGAGATGGCAGAGCGCTGGGCTGGGAGTCTGAGCTCAGTCCTGGCCCTGCCCCCAATTTAATGGCACTGTGCCTCTGTTTTCTCATCTGTCAAATGGGCATAATGATAACAGTATCTTCTAAAGTGTTTGTGAGTTTTGGGGGGGGGGGGGGTTTGGCTGCTGGCCAGTACAGGGATCTAACCCTGGATCTCATTGTTATCAGCACCACACTCTAATCAACTGAGTTAATGGGACAGCCCTGGTTGTGAGTTACTTAAGTAAGACAAACCAGTTAGAGCAGTGCTGGCACAGGAGGGAAGCTCCATAAATGTTAGCCACTGGCCCTGGGCTCAGTGCACCTGAATCCCCTGAATCCTCTCAGCTTCTCTATGGGGGGGTGGGGGAGTTGCAGCTGGCCATTACAGGGACCTGAACCCTTGACCTTGGTGTTACAAGGTTGTGTTCTAACCAACTCCAACTGAGCCAGCTGGCCAGCCAGCTTTTTTTTTTTTTTGGTAGTGGCTGGCTGGTATGGGGCAGAGGGAGTTCCTTAAGAGAGGAAAGTCTGAGGTGCTGAGAGGTAAGAGCAGAGGAGCTGTTCACCCTGTGGGCTGCCATGGGGTCCGAGAGGGTTGATGGTGCATGTGCTGACCACTCAACCCTCCCTGCTCTGCTCTTTCTCAGGTGACACCGGAAACTGGTATTCCAGTGACGAGGATGAGGGTGGGAGCAGTGTCACCTCCATCCTTAAGACCCTGAGGCAGCAGACGTCCAGCCGACCCCAGGCTTCAGTCGGAGAACTGAGCGCCAGTGGGCTGGGGGACCCCCGCCTCCAGAAGGGACACTCCACAGGAGGCCGGCTGGCTGATCCCCGCCTCAGCCGGGACCCCAGACTTACCCGCCATGCCGAGGCTTCTGGTGGATCAGGCCCAGGGGACTCAGGGCCCTCCGACCCTCGGCTGGCCCGTTCCCTGCCCACCTCCAAGCCTGAAGGCAGCCTTCATTCCAGCCCCGCAGGCTCCAGTAGCTCCAAGGGGTCTGGACCACTCCCTGCAGAAGAGGAGGAAGGGGAGCGGGCCCTGAGGGAGAAGGCCGTGAATATTCCCCTGGACCCTCTCCCCGGACACCCGCTGCGGGACCCACGGTCACAGCTGCAGCAGTTCAGCCACATTAAGAAGGATGTGACCCTGAGCAAACCGAGCTTTGCCCGCACTGTGCTCTGGAACCCCGAGGACCTGATCCCCTTGCCTATACCCAAGCAGGATGCGGTACCCCCCGTGCCCGCCGCCCTGCAGTCCATGCCTGCCCTAGATCCCCGGCTGCACCGCTCCACGACTGCAGGGCCCTCCAGTGCCCGGCAGCGCCCGGGTACCTCCGCGGACCCCAGTACATCCGGCTCCAACTTGCCCGACTTTGAACTCCTCTCTCGCATCCTCAAGACCGTCAATGTCACCAGCTCTCCGGCAGCCCCTGGCCCAAGCGACAAGCCGAGTGACCCCCGAGTGCGGAAGGCCCCCACCGACCCACGGCTGCAGAAACCAGCAGACTCTGCAGCTGCCTCACGGGCAGCCAAGCCTGGTCCCACTGAAGTGCCCTCTCCAGCTGCCAGCCCCAGTGGAGAGTCCTCCCCGCCAGCCACAGCACCCTACGATCCCCGCGTGCTGGCAGCTGGTGGGCTGGGCCAGGGCAGTGGCAGTGGCCAGAGCAGCGTGCTGAGCGGCATTAGCCTCTACGACCCAAGGACTCCCAACGCGGGTGGCAAAGCCATGGAGCCGGTTACAGACACGGGCACCCAGCCCAAGGGCCCCGAGGGCAACGGCAAGAGCTCGGCCTCCAAAGCCAAGGAGCCGCCATTTGTCCGTAAGTCCGCCCTGGAACAACCAGAACCAGGGAAAGCCGGTGCAGATGGGGGTGTGACCACAGTCACGGACAGGTACAACAGTTACAACCGGCCCAGGCCCAAGGCTGCCACAACCCCCACCACCACCACCACAGTGACCCCTCCGCCAGAGGGCACCCCACCCCAACCTGGGGTGCACAACCTGCCTGTGCCCACCCTCTTTGGGACTGTGAAGCAGGCACCCAAGACGGGCTCAAGTAGCCCATTTGCAGGCAACAGCCCGGCCCGAGAGAGCGAGCAGGATGCGGGGTCCCTGAAAGATGTTTTTAAAGGCTTTGACCCCACTGCCTCCCCCTTTTGCCAGTAGTGTTAAGCCAGAGCCAGTACTCTCTACCGCCACCACCCTTCCCAGGGTGATATTTAAGGGCAGCAACCAGGGTTGGGAACTTAGTGGGCAGGAGAAGGGGTGTGGGTGTTCTTTTTTTTCTTTTTTCTTTTTTCCTTTTTTTTTTTTTTTTTTTTAAGTAGTGCTTTCTTAGAGACTTATAAATTGTATATAACCATCTTCAGTTCTGGTCAGTGCTGCGGGGGGTTCCTGGACTCCCACCAAGAAAACTGTCTTGTGATGTGAACAGTTGTGAGTCCTCTGGGCCCCAGCCCCAGCTGGAACTCTACAGGGCTGGGCCTCCTTGGAGGTTGGGGGTCCAGTTGGTCTTCTGGTCAAAGGTGGCCACCCCCCCCCCCCAGGACAAAGGGAACAGTAGGTGTCTGAGAAGGCACTGTACGTTACTCATCCTGTGCTAATGAGCAAGGAGAGATGGGACCCAGACCAGGGAAACGGCCCACGTGGAGGCAGCTCCAGGCCTTTCTAGAACCCCAGGGTGCACCATCTATCTGTCTCTTCAGTGCACAGGCTGTGACAGCCTTCAGGAGACAGCAAAAGTGAAAAAGTATCAAGGGAAGAAAAAGAGCCCTTGACAGCACCCTGGGAGCTCCCTGGCCCTTGCCCACTCCTATGTCTCTGGATTCATATTTGGGCCCTCCCTGCCACCCTCCGTCCAGAGTTCATCCTGAAACTGACACCTTCCAACTTGCAGCAGAAGACTCCAGGGTGAGAGACGGACCTGGACCTGGAGGAACAGGGCTGGCGTGAGGTAGTGGCCCCTGAAGAGCTGCCTCCAGGAGGCAGCCCTCTGAGTGCGTTTTCTGTCAGTATTACCCAACCTGTCCTGTTATGTCAGGGTCACAATCTACTGCCCCTCACTCCCCCCATGCTGGAATCTGCCCTGTCCTGAGAAGCCACAGCCCAGTGTGCCTGCACTGCCAGCCCAACCCCCCTGGAGACAGCTCAAGGATCCGTGGCATAGCCACTCCTCCAGGCTCTCGACAGAGGGAGCCCTGGGGTGGCTCTTTGGCAAAGTGTTTCTGCTTTCTCTGCTTGCTTCACACATCCTTCAGCCGTATTATCTGTAGGGCATTAGGTTTTGGTGTGTTTGGTTTTTTTCTCCCAAGCCAACATGCATGAGTTCAGAGGAGTGTCACGGTGTTGGATTTGTGGACACTTCTAGAAAAGGGGCCTAAGGAAAGGGTGGGAGACTGCATCCAGGACGGAGGAAAGGGTGTGTTGGACCCTTTAAGGAGAGGGATTAGGACTCTACTGGGGGCAGGGGGCACGAAAGGCTGTGTCCTGCCCCCTCATCTGACTGAGCCAGAACAGAACAGAGATGTCTGCACTGGCTTTTTCCTCCCCCCAGGTTTCCTACCCTAGCTGAAGTCCAGCCTGGTCCGCAGATCCCCAGAGGAGGCCTACCGTGTGGGCATAGCCTGGGGAGGCTGGCCCTAGGGGAACTGAGCAGGGCCTACAGAGCCTTTCCACTTCTGGGTCTGTTTACTTGTGGATCCCTCTCCAGCCTTTTTGTCCTAGTCCCACTGCCTCAATTGCCTCCCTGTCTCTTCCTTGTGAATAATGAGGAGACCTGATCACCCTGCCAAAAGATTCCCTCCCTACTTCCCTGGGGTGGGAGGTGAACAGAGCTCCTAAACCCCCCACCACCATCACTCAAAAAAGAGAAATTAAAAACTTGTTAGTTTGGGGCCAGAAGCAAGGGCAGGAGAGGCAGGGTACCCTGCAGGGCCAGGCAGCCCCAGAGGGTCAGTGCACTGTGATCAGGTTGGTTTGGTTTGTCTTTTTGTCTGTTTTGTTTTTTTTAAAACAATCATTAGTGAGATTTGACTTCAGCCACCAGTGTTGGCCTTGAAGCAGAGGGCTGCAGCCCAGGGTGTTTGTAAAATAAGTCAGAATACACAGTATGACAGTGTTTGGGTTTTTATTTTTTCCTCCTTTGAGAATTTTCTTTTGTAAATGAAAAATTAAATACTTTTTTAAAACTGAAATCTGTGGATGAAATAGAAGCTGGACCCCTCCTCTTGGAATATTCAGCCTAAGAACCTCATGGGACTATGAATTCACCCAAAATTTTCATTTGCCATCAGGCCAAGCTTTTAAAGAAAAATTGTTCTCTAACCAGGATTGTAACAAAAGTGTAAATACTATTTCAGAGTTGAAAGTTGATGGTGCACATATGTATATAATGTACTGTATTTTTACAATGATCGTCGCATGACTCTATTCCACCCCACTTTTTGTATTTCGTATCTGTCTTCCAGAAATGTCACCTGCTTTTTCTCCTATGGTCTCTTAATCCAATAATTGTATTACTGCCATTAAAGGATGCAGTTATTTTAAAAGGCCTGTGGGTATGGTCTCTCTGTGCTGCCCAGGGAGTCAACAAGGAGGCAAGTGGGAGCTGGCTGGGGGGTGAAACCTGGGCCTTCTCCCTCAGGGTCAGCCCCAGGGTAAGTCACAATAACTCTGGAACACTTTGTGCCTCCAAACAGCCTAAGCTTTCCTCAGTGGTTGGTTGGCTGCAGTTCATCTGGCAACTGTATCCCACATTTCCTGAGCTCCCGCTTGGGTCACTCTCAGCATTTGGGATCTAGAGGGATCCAGGGGTGACCCAGAGAGGCCCAGGCCTGCCCCCACAGAGCTCATGAGAAAAGCCAGTGCTACACACACACAGTTGTCCCTCAATATCTGTTGGGGATTGGTTCCAGGACCCCCGCAGATATTAAAATTCAAGGATGCTCAAGTTCCTTATGTAAAATGGCATGGTATTTGCATATAACGTACACACATTCTCGTATACTTTGTCATCTTTAAATTATTTATAATACCTAGTACAACGTAAATGCTATGTAAGTAGTTGTACTGGTTTTTTATTTGTATTATTTTTTATTGTGCGGGTTGAATCCATGGATGCAGAACCTGTGGATATAGAGGGCTGACTCCATAGAGAGATTTATTTTAAGGAATTGGCGCACTCCATTGTGAAGACTGCCAAGTTCAAAATTGGCAGAGTGGGCTGGCAGGCTGGAGACCCAGGAAAAGAGTTGCAGTTTGGGTCTGAAGGTAGTCTGCTGGCAGGATTCCATCAGTCTTTTTCTATTAAGGCTTTCGACTGATTGGATGAGGCTTACTTACAGTAAGAAAGGTAATCTTTACACAAAGTCTACTGATTTAAATGTTAAACTCATCTAATGAACACCCTCACAGAAACATCTGGAATAATGATTGGCCCAGTATCTGGCGTACTGTGGCCTAGCCAAGTTGACACATAAAGTGAATCTTCCCAACAACTACAGCAGAAGTGAAGAGCCTTTATTCATTCACTTACTCATTCAGTGATTAAAGTTGTCTACAGTCAAGGCAGGATATAGGGTGAGGCAAGTGAGGTACTCAAGGAGCAAACTTTAAGGAAGTGACACTCTCGAGTGAGGTCCTTGCACTTGGCAGACGCTGAGAGTGAGTGACTCTTTGTATTTACCACCTGAAGACCTGCTTTGCTTCAGCCGACGTAGTCCTGGCCTTGATCTTGAAACATCCATAAGTAGAACGATAGTATGATGTCAGCAACTGACTCAGTGTGATGTCAGTCAAGTGGGAGTTCACTGTCTGGCAAGGCACTCTCTGTCACCTCAGCAAAACACACTGAAGGCAAAGGAGAACTTTCCCAGGTATGTGGAGAGAAGATTGCAAGCATGGAGACCAATGTTTTTTAAAAAATGTACCGGGGTGGGCCGAGCCTGTGGCGCACTCAGTAGAGTGCTGCGCTGGGAGCGCGGCGACGCTCCCGCCGCAGGTTCGGATCCTATGTAGAAATGACCGGTGCACTCACGGGCTGAGTGCCGGTCACGAAAAAAAAAAACGACAAAAAAAAAAAAAAAAAAAAAAATGTACCGGGGTACTTCAAGAAGTTCTTGGAAAGGTTCATGTTATCTTTTTTTTTCTTTTTTTTGGCTGCAGGCTGGTAAGGGGATCTGAACTCTTGACCTTGGTGTCATCAGCACCATGCTGTAACTGAGTGAACTAACCAGCTAGCCCATCATATTGTCTTTTAATTCTATTTTCCCACAACTTTTTGAAGTACCCTCACATTTTTTTGTCAAAACAAAACTTGCACATAGTTTTACAAATCAAATTGTGCAGAAAATCTTATAGTGAAAAGCAAGATTCCCTTCCCTATGGTATTGGTCTGCTACAGCTACCATAACTGGGTGGCTTAAACAACAGACATTTATTTTCTCATAGTTCTAGAGGCTGGAAGTAACAAGATCAAGATGCCGGTTGACTGGGTTCCTGGTGAGGGCTCTTTTCCTCACTTGCAGATGGCTGCCTTTTCCTACATGCATGCCTTAAGGGGAGAGACAGAGAGCACTCTCTGGCATCTCTTCTGATAAAGACACATCCTATTGGATTAGGGCCCCACCCTTATGACCTCATTTAACCTTAATTTACCTCCTAAAGGCTCTATCTCCACATACGGCCACATCAGGGATTAGGGCTTCAATATGTGGACTTGAGTGTGTGCTGGGGGCAGACACAATTCAGTCCATAGCACCCACCCAGTCCCATTCAGCTGTGTCCCCAGTCGTCCATTTGAAAGGCAAAAGCTTTTACACATTCTTTTTTATTTCTCTTGGTGGTTACTCTGTTTCTCTCAAAATATGTCAACTTTAAAAAAAAAGAAAAGACAGGGAAAAAATGTCAACTTCTGATACTTACTGTCAACTTCCTTTTCCCATCCCTCTCCCATGCTTTTTTTTTTTTTTTTTTTTTTTGTCTTTTTCGTGACCGGCACTCAGCTAGTGAGTGCACCAGCAATTCCCACATAGGATCCGAACCCGCGGTGGGAGCATCGCTGCGCTCCCAGTGCCGCACTCTCCCGAGTGCACCACGAGCTCGGCCCCCTCTCCCCTGCTTTTTAACTGTTATCGTAACTTTAATACTATGATACCTCATCCTCTGTATCTTACTCTCAGCCCTTACTGTCTATTGGAATGTTCCACTTTGACACAAATGTTCTGTCTGCGCTGTCCAATCCAGTAGCCACCAGCCACATGTGGCAACTGAGCACTTGAAGTGTGGTAAGTGCAACAGAGACATTGAATTTTTATTTTTAATGAATTTAAGTTTAAATAGTCACATGTGCATAGTGGCTATTATACTGGACAGCATAGCTGTAAACCATAGATATAGTTATTGACCTCCCACTTAAAATGATTACATCTGAACAGTCATTCCATTCACTTTCCTCTTTAGACCTCCCTCCTGGTAACTGTATTCATTTCAAGCTTGGTAACTGTTTTTGTTTCCTATTGCTAATGTAATAAATTACCAAAAACTTAGAGGCTTCAAACAATGTAAATTTATTCTCTTCCAGTTCTAAAGATCAGAAGTCTAAACCCAAGATGTCAGCAGGGTTGTGTTCTAGGGGGCTCCAGGGAGACTTTGTTTCTTGCCTTTTCCAGCTTCTGGAGTCCACTTGCAATGCTTGGCTCATGGTCCCTCATGTCCCTCGGACGTCTTGATTCCATTGTCACATCTGCTATTAACTCTGATCCTTCTGATACCCTCTTATAAGGGCACTTGTATCCACATCCTAATTCCTAGAACCTGTGAATGCTGCCTTAAATGGCAAAGGCACTTTGCAGATGTGATTAATTACGGATCTTGAGATGGGGAGATGATCCTGGGTTATCTGGGTGGGCCCAATGTAATCACAAGGGTCCAGATAAGAGGGGGACACGTGATCAGAGTAGTAGGTGATGTGGCAACAGAAGCAGAGGTTAGAGTGATACAGGAAGGGGCTATGAACCACAGAATGCAGGTGTCCTCTAGAGGCTGCAAAAGGCCAGGATATGGATTCTCACCTGGAACCTCCAGTAGGAACTGGTCCTGTTCACACCTGGATTTTAGACTTCTGATCTCTAGAAGTGTAAGAGAATACATTTGTGTTGTTTTAGCCACTGTGGTCATTCATTACAGCAGCAATAGGAAACTAACAGACAAATGAAACTGAACTGTAGTATTAAAAGTTAAGGAGGGGCTTACCCTTGGGAGCAGCAGGCTCGAGGGGACCCCATGGGGCTGGTCATGTTTGTTTCTCAATGTGGGGGCTGGTGACGTGGCATAACCTTTTAAAAACTCATTGAGTTGTATGCCATGATCTGTGGACTTTTCTGATTATGTGCTGCTCTTTAATAAGTTAAATAAGAAATCCCAGCCCTCATGGAGTCCCCATTCTGGAAGTCTCCTGGAGGCAATTCTTGCCTGGTCAAGGCTCAGGGCCCAGGCTCAAGTGTGCTGAGCACAGAGTCAGGGCCACCATCCTCAGTCCCTCTGCCCCAGATTCACTCCTGAGGAAAGATGTCCATGGAGGGCAGAGGTAACAAATCCCCTGGTGGAGTCGTTCTTGGGCCCATCACCCTCTGTGTAGTAAAGAATTTAACTTTACCCAAAAAGAGGTCTGGCCTTTGCCCTTGGCTCCCAGGAGGTCACCTCTAAGGCCCTGGAATGTCCCACCTGGTTAGAGTATCTTTGTTTACCTAGAGGCCTTGGGCCAGCTAGATAGTAACAATATGACCTAGAGTGGGGACTTTGGGTCACCCAATATCACTTGACTTCTGGAGGGGCTGGAGACTGAGGTCAGCCATGTGGACACCAATCAGGTTTATGTACCCAAGCTTCAATAAAGATTCCAGACACTGAGGCTCTGGTGAATGTCCCGGTTGGCAAAACTCCATGCGTGTTGTCACACATCATTGCTGGGAGAAGTTAGCACTGTCCACAGCTCCAAGGAAACAGGACAGCTGGAAATTTCACATTTGGAGCTCTCCTGGACACTGTCCCATGGGCCTCTTCCCTTGACTGATTTATCTGTATCCTTTCACGTAATAAACCATAACTGTGAGTATAACAGCTTTCAGTGAGTTCTGTGAGTCTTTCTAGTGAATTACTGAACCTCACAGTGATCTTGGGGACTCCAAACTTACAGATGGTGTCAGAGTGAGGGTGGACTTGTGGGTGTGCTGTTCCCCCTAACTTCACAGTTGGATTAACTCTCATACCCTTTCTGGGATGGCCCCCAAATGAACGCCAATGTGTGATCACTGTAAAAGTACTAGTGAGCCTGTGCTCTTTACTTCCTTTTTTGGAGGTAAAAATTGCGTGTCAATAGTGACCACACCCAAGGTTTTTTCCTGATCATTCTAGGTTGTTCCATCCTGTGACTTCCATACCTTCTACTTTTAATAGGGACAGGATCAGAGCTGGGCACACAGGGACCTGGGAGCTGTGATCCCAGGGATCCACAACCAGAGAGATGATGAAGGTTTTTATGGCTGTCTTTGCTCACCTCGTCCTCACCACCACCCTCGGATTCCAGACCCTGCACTTGCAGAGTGAGTCTGGAAACCTCCCCTGGGACCAGGTTTCTGGAAGGGAAGAAGTCAGAAGGAGGTGGACGGGAACACCAGCCCTGGAGGTGTGGGGGGTTGGAAGTTTCTAGGAGCTTCCATCAGATGGTGGCATCTTTTTCTCTGTGTGCTTCTGACCTTGGGGAGGAAACATAGGACCAAGGGGTCTCATTTAGAGCTACAGTGGTGAAAATCCATTTCAAGTGTGCTTCTGGCATGTTATCCAAGATAAAATAGAATTGTTGTCTTCAGTCAAAAGAATTATCACCCCTAAGAAGAGCAGATTTTTAGAACAGAAAATTGTACGTGTTGGGCTGGCCCGTGGCTCACTTGGGAGAGTGTGGTGCTGACAACACCAAGTCAAGGGTTAAGATCCCTTTACCGGTCATTTTTTTTTTTTAAAGAAAGAAAATTGTTTTAGAATTCTGTTCTGTCATTCTGTGCTAAATCCACATTAAACAGGGGAGAGAAGAAGACCAGACAGGGAAATAACTCACCTGGGGCCACCCAGGCAGGTCTGGAACAAGACGTTAGAGCTGTTCTAAGATCTCACATTATATAATGAATGCTGTTGTTATGATTATTGTTATTTAGCAGCTGGCCGGTATGAGGATCTGAACCCTTGACCTTGGTGTTATCAACACCACTTTTTTTTTTTTTTTTTTTGAGTTAACTGGCCGGCCACAAATATTAAAGTAATAACATTCCTGTACCAGCCAGGCAGCAAAAACAAAACAAAAACAATAAATAAACAAGGTAATAAAAACTGACACACAGCATGTAGGATGGTACTGGCTCTGTGCTGGGCTTTGCATGTACCTAATTTTCATGACTCCATGAGGTAGAGACCATTATGTTCCTCATTTTACAGAGGAGGAAATCAGGCACAGAGAGACTAACTCATTCTATGCCAATAGCTGAGTGGCAAAGCAGAGCTCCAAGTACAGACAGTCTGGCTCTAGAATCATCTTACTCGGGGGGAAAGAGAACAACCCACGTGAGGGATGCTTTCCTCCCGGGCTTGTGGTTCTCAGAGGAACCTGGAGAGGAGCCTTCCCTCTCCTGTTGACTCAGTCAGCATCAAATCAGGAAAATGGAAACCACTCTAGGTATTTAAACCAGAGGGAACATAATGCAGGGAATTGGACACTGCAGGCTTGGAAGGTTTGAAGGAGTGAAAGAGGTTATTAAAAATTAGTAGCTACAGGAAGCTTCTAGAAACCTCCAGGGTCAGCAGAACGAGAGGAAGATGGTGTCTCCCAGAGGCTTCTGTGCTGTTGAAGTGGGAACCAGGCTGCCTGAGCAGGACTGCAGGAGCTTGCACTTGGCAGCCATCCTTTGAGGCACCGCCAGAAGCCAAGAGGAGAAAAGCTTCTTGCTTCTTTTTTTTTTTTTTTTTTAAAGATGACCGGTAAGGGGATCTTAACCCTTGGCTTGGCGTGGGTGAGCGAACCGGCCATCCGTATATGGGATCCGAACCCGGGGCCTTGGTGTTATCAGCACCGCACTCTCCCGAGTGAGCCACGGGCTGGCCCAGCTTCTTGCTTCTTACTGCCTGCCACTTGCCAAAAACAAACAGAAAACCAACTGGCAAAGGAGACCAAGAAATGTGGTTTGCAGGCTCCTAGCCCCAGTTGCAAGAGGAAGGTATAGGAGGGCAGTGAATGTGGATCTAAAAGACAGCAGACCAAGGTCAAGGGTTCGGATCCCCATACCAGCCAGCCACGAAAACAAAACAAAATGAAACAAAACTGCAAAAAGGGCTGGCTGGTTGCTCAGCTGGTTAGAGCATGGTGCTGATACACACAGGTCTAAGGTTAGATCCCTGGTTAAACCACCAAAAAAAAAAAAAAAACAAAAGCAGACTTTTTTGTGTCCCAGGCAGCTCCTCTCTTTGAGGAGCTCTGTGCAGCCTTCTGCTGCATGGACACTCACTCTTGTAGGGGACTTGGCCCTCACACCATGGTGTCCTTAAGAGTCACAGCCCAGGGCCGGCCCATGGCTCACTCGGGAGAGTGCGGTGCTGATGGCACCAAGGCCCCGGGTTCGGATCCCATATATGGATGGCCGGTTCGCTCGCTGGCTGAGCGTGGTGCTGACAACACCAAGTCAAGGGTTAAGATCCCCTTACCGGTCATCTTTTAAAAAAAAAAAAAAAAAAAAAGAGTCACAGCCCAATTTAGAGGAGAATCTGCAGTGAAGAGGAGCTGGTACAACTGGTTCAGGAGGAAGGAAGGTGGAGAAGGCCCCTTCCCACTAAGCCCTGTTTCACTGCATGCACCTCCCTTTCTTAGTAGTGTACCCCAGGAATTGCAGGGTCTGAGTCTTTCCCTAGAGGGGGACTCTCCCTCTCCCCTCTCTTTCTCTCACAGGCCACTTTATCCAGCCTTCTGGCTGTTGCTTCTCCTCCACCTCATGTTTGATCTGATGCGTCTTCGTGAAAGGCTATGTTAAAACATATAGCCAGTAGGGCGGGCCCAGAATGGTCCCAGAATGTCAACTTCATTTTTGATTTATTAACTCCAGCCTTGGGCCGGCCCGTGGCTCACTCGGGAGAGTGCGGTGCTGATAACACCAAGGCCCCGGGTTCGGATCCCATATACGGATGGCCGGTTCGCTCACTGGCTGAGCGTGGTGCTGACAACACCAAGTCAAGGGTTAAGATCCCCTTACCGGTCATCTTTAAAAAAAAAAAAAAAAAAAATTAACTCCAGCCTTATTAACTGCACAGTGTAACAGTTGTCAGAGTCAACATTTAGGTAGATGTAAATCCTAAAGAATTGCTCTGGCAACTTTGTTAAAAACCAATTGACCAGAACTATGGGTGTATTTCTGGACTTTCTTTGCCTGTTTCCCTACTTGGAGTGGCACTGCCTCTCCCTGCCGTTCCTCCAAACCTCCCTCTCGCTTCAATAGGCTCCCTTGCTTCCCGGAACTACAACTGGAAAAATCAAAATCCTTCTTTCTCAGAAAAACCTCAGGGCCTCGTCTCCCTCCTGGAAACTGTTTTCTTTACCCACCAGCCTACATGGAATGACTGTCAGCAGCTCCTGCGGACGCTTCACGTCAGAAGAACGCAAGTGGATCCAGCGGGAGGCCCTGAAAACTGTTACTGATCATGATGGTTGACTCTCTGATGACCCCGTTCACATCAAAAGCGTGTTCCCCTCTAACAGATATGGGTGGGATCCAAACATGGACCAAGGTAAGGGGGCTCTCAATCTGTATCGCCAGACTCTCCTTAGGGGACTCCGCACAGCAGCGGAAGCCCACGAACCTATCAAATGTAAGTGAAACTATTCAGGGACCAAACGAAACCCCCGCTGCTTTCCTGGAATGGCTTATGGAGGCTCACAGGACCTACACTCCTGTGGACCCTGAGACCCCAGAAAACTGGCAGGCAATAAATATTGCCTTTGTTACCCAGTCAGCCCCAGACATTAGGAGAAAGCTTCAAAGACAGGAAGGATTTATTTATTTATTTATTTATTTATTTATTTTATTTTTTTTTTAAAAGATGACCGGTAAGGGGATCTTAACCCTTGACTTGGTGTTGTCAGCACCACGCTCAGCCAGTGAGCGAACCGGCCATCCGTATATGGGATCCGAACCCGGGGCCTTGGTGTTATCAGCACCGCACTCTCCCGAGTGAGCCATGGGCCGGCCCAAGACAGGAAGGATTTAAAAGAATATTGTTATCTGAGCTGTTTGAAATTGCCCAGAGGGTCTTTAATGACAGAGATAGTCCAGAAGAGAAACAAACCAAAAAGCTAGCTCTTAAAGATGCCTTCTTCAGCCTCCCGCTGGCCAAAGTAAACCAACCTCTCTTTGCCTTTGAATGGACTGACCCTGGGGGAGGATACTCTGGACAATGAACTTGAACTCACCTCCTGCAAGGATTTAAAAATTCCCCAACCTTATTTGATGAAGACCTTCAGCCTGTTTGTTGCCGAGATGTGAGGCATTGCCAAGGGGGTGCCCACCCAGGCCCTGGGACCATGGAAGAGGCCTATCACCTACCTCCCCAAGAGGTTGAACAATGTAGCCACAGGATGGCCAACCTGTCTCTGAGCCATAACGGCAACTGCTTTACCGGTAAAAGAGGCCAACAAGACATATGCTTAGTGGCCCCCCACTTTGTACAGACTCTCTTACAAAGTGCACCTGAACGTTGGCTCACCAACTCCCACTTCACCCAGTATCAGGCTTTACTTCTAGATCAGCCCCTAAAAACCACGGCTCTAAATCTGGCTACCCTCCTCCCAGATGACAACCCATCGAGCCTGTCCATGACTGCCTCGAAACAATCAAGACTCTCCAAGGCCTCCGGCCGGACCTGACTAATATGTCCTGGACAGAGCCTAATGAAATGCTGTTCACTGATGGAAGCAGTTTCACCTCCAATGCAATCAGGCATGCCAGGACAGCCATGGTAACTTTAAATTGGGTCATTTGGGCTCAAGCCGTAAGCCAAAGAACATCTGCTCAAAAGGCTGAACTCATAGCCCTAACACAGGCTTTAAAGCATGGAAAAGAGAGAACTGTTAACATATAAACTGACAACAGATATGCTTTTGCCACTGCCCGTGTTCACAGGGCCTTATACAAACAGAGAGGACTATTAACATCAGAAAATAAATAACTAAGGCTGGTCCGATGGTAGTGGGTTATCAGAACTTATTAACATTAGTGTCACTAAAGTTGGTATACAACCCCCCACTGCTAAATTTGACTGGCTTAAAAAAAAAAAAAAAAAAAGAAAGAAAATAAATAACTAAGTAAATAAATAAATAATAAAACAAAAATACTAGCTCTCCTTGAGGCTATATGGTATCCAAAAAGAGTGGTCATCATACATTGTCCGGGACACCAGAAAGATAACTTGTTTGAGACCCAAGGCAATGCTGCTACAGATTTGACTGCCAAAGAGGCTACATTAAAACCAGTGGGGACATTTGACTCTTAAATAGTCGTTCTGGCACCTCAATTGCTGCCGACTCCCCATTATACTAAAGAAGAAGTAAAACATGCTAAAATCTTAAAAGCCTCCAACAATGCCATGAATTAGAAAATTCTGCCAGACCACAGGATCTATGTGCCACAGGCTCTAGGCAGATGGCTGATTAAAAAGATACATCAAGGAACACACTTTGGATCCACAAAATTAACTGAACTTTTAAAAAATATTATTACATCCAAGATCTTAACAAAATAACAAAAGACATTGTTACCAAATATGAAATTTGTTCACAAGTAAATCCAGGGCCAAAATCAAGGTTGCCCATTGGAACCAGAACACAACAAACCAACCCTGGTGAACACTGGGAAATCGACTGCACCGAGGTAAAACCTGGACAATATGGGTATTGCTACCTTTTGGTGTTCGCAGACACTTTTTCTGGATGGGTAGAAGTCTTTCCTACCAAAACTGAAACCACTCAGATAACACTAAAAAATTGTTACAAGAAATTGTCCCCAGATTCGGCCTGCCTGTAACCTTGGGGTCTGACAATGGCCTGGCTTTCACAGCCCAAATTTCCCAATTATTAGCTAACACATTAAAAAAAAATTGGAATTTACATTATATTTATAGGCCCCAAAGTTCAGGACAGGTAGAATGAATGAATCGGACTTTATTTTTTAAAAAATTTTTTAAAAAGATGACCGGTAAGGGGATCTTAACCCTTGACTTGGTGTTGTCAGCACCATGCTCAGCCAGTGAGCTAACCGGCCATCCCTATATGGGATCCGAACCCGGGGCCTTGGTGTTATCAGCACCACACTCTCCCGAGTGAGCCACAGGCCGGCCTTGAATCGGACTTTAAAAGAAACACTTACCAAATTAAATTAGAGACTGGCGAGAACTGGGTCAGCCTCCTTTCCTTTGCCCTCATAAGGGCTAAATGCACCCCCTACATATAAGGAATTACACCCTCTCTGTTGCCCTGCCTCAAAGATGATAAACTTGCTGAAATCACTAACCAGTCTCTTCGGGCCCTCCAACAGGGTAATACACCAGATTCACCCCTTGGTCAGAAAAGCCTACCCACTGACAAAAGCAATTGGTCAATTCTGCAAAAAGGCCTCCTGGAATTTGAGAGGGGTTACATTGAGTCTATCGATCAATTTGGGAAGAATTGACATCTTAACAATATTGTCTTCTAGTCCATGAACATGAAATGTCTCTGCATTTATTTAGATTGTCTTTAATTTCTATTAGCAGTATTTTGTAGTTTTCAACAGTCTTGCATGCTTTTGTTAAATTTGCTCCTAAACATTTTATTCTCTTCAGTGCTATTGTAAATGAAATTGTTAAGTTCATTTTCAGACTGTTCATTGCTAGTATATTTTAGTACAATTGCTTTTTTCATTTTAATCTCAGGTCCTCAAACTTGCCAAACATGTTTAGTTCTAGTAACTTTTTGTATGGATTCCTCAGTATTTTCTACACACAGGACCATACCATCTATGGATAAAGACAGTTTTACTTGTTCCTTTCCAGTCTGGACCCCCTTCTTTGTCATGAGCAGACTGGCTGGCATACAGTGCTGACCCTATACAATGCTGCATAAAAATGGCAAGAATGGGCATGCTTGCCTTACTCCTCAGTTTATGAGAAAAGCACCCAGTTTTTCATCATTAAGTATGATGTTAGCTGTGGGCTTTTTGTAGATGCACTTCATTAGATTGAGAAAGTGCTTTCTATGCATGCCTAGTTTTTTGAGAGGTTTTCCAATTAAATAACAATTTAAAAATGTAAAGTGCTTTGATAAAAAGATTTACACCAAGTGGTCAATCTGACAATTGTAAAAAGTTAATTTTTTCGTCTTTGCTGTGGTCATTGTGTCCTACACAGAGGCTGGACCTATCTGAATGCGCAGCAGCAGCTGTACCCATATATAATGCACACGATCAGACTAACAAGGTGGATTACATATGGCTCTAAGAAAACCTGTTGTTTCTATACCAACCATTCAGGTTTTATTAGAGACGGCCTTGCATTAGTCAAAAAATACATGAAAGAAAGAGAAGAGTCATATAGTAATAATAAAAATTGGTTTGAAAATCTTTTTCCTGGTCACCTTGGTTAATGAACAATCAGTCAAACTACTTGTTTTACACACTAAGTACAACAAATTAAGTACCGATGAATCAATGATTTGATTCCTTCCTAAAGAAGAGTAGGAAATGAAATAGAGCTCCCTACACCCTCATAACGTACGCTGTCTGCTTCTGTAGAATTGCTTGCTTAACCGAAGTAACTCCATTTTGCCCCCGTCTGACCTGCAGACTATCCCCCCCGCTTCTGCATGAGAAACCGCTGACCTTCTCATAGAAACAAAAAACAATCGCATAGAAACAGGAGCCATACACAGTGAATTATTACATGGGAACAGGAACCATACACAATGAAAACGTGTATGCTTGATTGCTTGAGCAAAACTTGTATGCTTGATGGCTCATTCTTGGCCTTTGGGACCTAGCTCCCTAGTTGCTTTGTGCATCTGGACAAACCCGTGTGCCAACGGGATGTAGTTTTTGCCTTTAAAAACCCCACAAGACCAAAGCCTGAGGCTGTTCTTCCTTGGTTCCTCCTTGGGAGATGGACGCTGGCCAGCTGGAGTGAATAAACTGCCCTTTTCTGCACGAGTGGTGTGTAAGTGCATTTCTTGTGGGAGGGTGCCTCACAGCAAGACCCCAACAACCCAACCTCCCTGGGTGGCTCTTTCTCAGAGTCTCTCATGAGGATCAGGCTGTGGCTGCAGTCATCCAAAGACTTGCCAAGAACTAAAGAGTCCATGTCCAAGGAGGCTCACTCACATGGCAGGCAGGTGGGTGCTGACTCTTGGCTGGGGGCCTCAGTTCTTCTCCGTGTGGGCCTCTCCACAAGGCAACTTGAGTGACCTCACAACACAGCAGCTGGCTTCCCACAACAAAAAGTAATTCAAGAGAGCAAGGCAGAAGTCATAATGTCTTCTATGAACAAGTCTTGGAAATCCTTTTTTTTTTTTTTTTTTTTTTTGCCTGCTGGCCAGTATGGGGAGCCAAACACTTGGCCTTGGTGTTATAACACTGCAACTTCTACAGTGTTCTATTGGTTACACAGACCAGTCCTGATGGCATGTGGAAGGAGACTACATGAGATGTGAAGATCATTGGGACCATCTTAGTGCCTGGCTGCCCCATTCTCTTATTATTCTCTACCTTATCACCTTGATTTATTTTATTCATGGAATTTAACACTACCTGAAATAACTTACTCCTTTGTTCTCCATGCCTTTCAAAGGTGTCATCTCCATAGGAGCAGGGATATTTATAATTTCCATTTTGTTCACTGCTACATCCCCAGTGCCTCAAAGAAAACCTGGTACATAGTACTCAATAAATATTTGCTGAATTTAAAAATGGAGAATTTACCTTATGGAGTATGGAGACCAGTGCATAGGCTGGTTTCAGCTGTCCAGGTGAAAGATAGTTAGGGTTTGGCCTGGGGAAGGAATGGAGAAAAATCGATAGCAGTTGACAGGGTCACCTGTCTTCTTGTATGTTTCCGACTCTTCCTGCTACAACCCATTCTCCATAGGGAGGCAGAGTAATCTTCTTAACACATAGTTTCAACAATGCCCCCTGCATAAAACCTCAATGGCTCCCTAGTGCACAGGATCGGGAGTTCAGAGGTGACTCAGGAACTAAACAGGATGACCTTGGAGGATCAAGGTCATCCAAGCCTTGCTCTGGGTGGGGTTAGGGTTGGCAGAGATTGGTAGCTGCCCTTCTAGATTCAAAAGACCTCCAGATACTCTAGGACATCTCAGAAAATATTATTGTCAGGGCCGGCCCGTGGCTCACTTGGGAGAGTGAGGTGCTGATAACACCAAGGCCATGGGTTCGGATCCCTATATAGGGACGGCCAGTTAGCTCACTTGGGAGAGTGTGGTGCTGACACTGCCAAGTCAAGGGTGAAGATCCCCTTACTGGTCGTCTTTTAAAAAAAAGAAAAAAAAATTATTGTCACAGCTGCCCATAATTCAGTGAAGAAACCATCTTGTGATGGTAAATAATTGGTAAAATAAAAGAATTTATTTTGTTATTTATGTTCAGACTCCTATACTCACTGTAATCCTTCCTGAGCTTTTGCAAGGCTCTGATCACTGTTTATCTGGTCCATGCCTACTCATACTTCAGGTTTTAACTCAGACACCTCCTTGTGATCCCACATCCAGGCAAGGTCAGGTGACCTCTCTAAGCACCCACAGTCCCCTGGATTTCCCTATAATTTACTTATTTGGCATGTATATTGCTTATTTTCTGCCTATCCCTCTAAAATGTAAGCACCATGAAGGCAAGCAAGGTTTTTTCCAGTCCACAAATGTGGTATATTTCTCCATTTATTTAGACCTTCTTTAATGTGTCTCAGGCGTATTTTATTTCTGGTATAGGAATCCTGCACATCTTTTGCTAAATTTATTTCTAAGTATTTTGGTTTTCGATGCTATTGCAAAGGAAATTATCTAAAATCTCACTTCACAATGGTTTCTTGCTAGCATATAAACATTGTATTAGTTTTGTATTGCTATAACAGAACACCTGAGACTGGGTAATTTATAAAGAAAAGAGGTTTATTTGGCTTACGATTTTGGAACAGCTGCACCTGGTGTGGGCCTCAGGCTGCTTCTACTCGTGGCAGAAAGTGAGAGGCAGCTGGCAGGTACACGCAGATCACATGGTGAGAGGAAGCAAGAGAGAGAGAGGGGAGGTGCGAGGGTCTTTTAAACAATGAGCTCTTGCAGGAACTAATAGAGCAAAATCTCACTCAGGCCCTCCTCCTCCATGGAGAGCATTAATCCACTCATGAGGGATCCGCCCCCATGACTCAATCAGTTTCCATCATTGCCACATTGGGGATCAAATTTTCACATGAGTTTTGGCGGGGACAAGAAGTACAAACTCTATCAGACATAAAATTTATTTTTGTATATTGATCTTGATTCCTACAACCTTGCTAAATTCACCTATTAGTTATAGTAGCTGTTTTGTTAACTCCTTGGGATTTTCTACATAAACAATCACATCATATGCAAATAGAGACAGTTTTACTTTTTTACGATCTTTATGCCTTTTATTTCTTTTTCTTGACTCATTCAATGAGCTAGGACCTCCAATACAACGTTGATTGGAAGTGGTGATAGAGCACTTTGCTTTGTTTCTGATCTTAGGGCCAATATTTTACCATTAAGAATGTTACCAGTTGTAGATTTTTTGTAGATGCCCTTTATCAGATTGAGGAAGTTCAAGGGGAGAATTTTGTCTGTTTTGTTTACTGATTTATACCAAATGTGTAGCACAGTGCGGGCAAAGTAAGTGCTCAGTAAATATTTGTTGAATAAATTAATGTGTAAAAGCTGTATAGCACAGTAGCTTGTACTCTGGCATTGAACCTGTCTAATTAGCTGTGTGATTTAGGGTAAGTCATTTAACCTCTTTCTGCCTCCTCTGTAAAATGGAAGTAATAATGGAACCTATCACACAGGGTTAGTTTTGTTGTTGTTGTTTGTTTTTGGCAATTGGCTGGTACCAGGACACACAGGGTTATTTTGAGTATTTAGTGAAATTATCTGTGTAAAGCCATAGAAGAGTGCCTGACACATGATTAGTGCTCAGTAAACATTAGCTTTTATTACCTCACTTCTCTTAGCCTCACTTTTTTCCTCTATAAAATAGGGAACATTCTAATCCCTAACTCCTAAAGTTACAAGGAGGATAACATGACACTATGTACCTAATGTGCCTAGCACAATTTCTGGAACAGAGAAAGCCATCAGTAAATGTTTGTTATTATTATTAACTGAGTCCCCCACCTGTACTGGGTGGATAAGTGGGGGACGTCAGCCAAGGACCCCGGCCACTGGAGGCTCAGAGCCAGATGGCAGACACGAGTAAGTATAGGGATCACCATGATAGAGTGTAGTAAGTGTATATATAAAGCCATGTACGGATCCAGGAGCGGAAACTGGCGGTTGGAGTTTGCCAGTGGATCTTGCCCCTCCCAACTAAGACCAGAGGCTTAGACCTTCAAGGAAACTACAATTGCCTATAGCAGAGAAAATTGGAAACAACTTATCTGTCCGATAATAGGGGTCCAGATCAATCACTCGTGGTACGTCCTTATAACACAGAATGAACCATTAAACATGATGCTGTGGAACGGGGGATGGGAACTGGCTAGGGAACAGGGTGAGAATTACCTTTCATTAGACCCTGTATTTGGTACTATGTTCAAATTTATTTATTTACTTACCTAGGCGGCTGGCAGCTATGGGGATCCTAAACCGTGACCTTGGTGTTATAAGGCTAACCAAGCGAGCTAACTGGCCAGCCCCAAATGATATTTGGAAAAATATTCAGTGCCGTGGGTCAGTGTTCACAGTACTTTGTTTTGTTTTTCTTCTTTTGTTTTTGGCGGCCAGCTGGTATGGGAACTGAACCCTTGACGTTGATGTTATAACACCGCGCTCTAACCAACTGAACTAACCGGCCAGCCCTACAATACATTGTTATGCGAAAAAAATTATTTTGGCAAACAGCACTTCATGGGGCCGGCCCGTGGCTCACTTGGGAGAGCGTGGTGCTGACAACACCAAGTCAAGGGTTAAAATTCTCTTACCGGTCATCTTTTTGAAAACAAAAACAAAAACAAAACAGCACTTTATTTTACATCTGCGTAGAAAAACAACTGGACAGGAATACAACAAAATATTAGTAGTAATAGCCCATTGGTGTTATCACTGGTGAGTTTTACTCTCCTCTGGGTTCCCCGAGCTTTTTCAGAGGTTCTGCATTAAGCACCCTGAGTTTTGTTTTGTTTTCTGGCTATTAGAATTAAAGTTTTTTAAACTACAAGTCCCAGCAGACATCGCGCCTCCGGCTTCTGAAGACTGGCCTTTCTCCGGCGCAAAGAACTTTGGGATTCGTAGTCCAGCGACATTAAGCAAGGTGAGACAGGCACTACCGGCACAGATGACAGAGGAGGGAATCACGGCCGTTCCGGCCAATGGACATTGCGCGCCAGACCTGAGTGGCGGGCGCAGAACCAATAGACGGGCCGCTCAGCCTGAGTGACGCGGGCTGCGGCCTACAGGCGGCCCGTGGGGCGGTGCGGTGCGCGGCGGCCCTAGTGCGAATCATGGGAGGCGGCTGGTGGTGGGCTCGGGCCGCCCGCCTAGCCCGACTACGCTTCCGGGGGGCGCTGCAGCAGCCTCAGCGGCCCCGGAGCGGGGGCCCCCGGGGGTCCTTCGCCCCTGGCCACGGCCCCCGCGCCGGGGCTTCGCCACCCCCGGTGTCCGAGCTGGACCGCGCGGATGCCTGGCTCCTCCGGAAAGCGCATGAGACAGGTCTGGGGCTGGGGTCGGAGTCTGACCGGATAGGAGAAAGGGTTCAAGTAGTAGAACAGTCGGCGTGTGAGTGGGCGATGGGGGCGGGGCTTCTGCTGGAAACAGGGCCCGGGCTCGGCAGGGAGAAGGGCTTCCGTCCGAGCGCAGGGAAGTTCTGGCTGCAAGAGCCCAGGCTGTCCGCATAGGGGAAGGGCTTGCAGATGGGGTGGTTGGGTTCGGGTTTATGGGGTGTGGTAGGAACTGCGGGGGAGGGGGTCTGGTTAGGAGAGGCAGCCTCATAGGAGATGAGAGAGGCTTTCAGAGAGAGCTAAGAGTTGAGGGAGTTGCCTGCAAATAGGGGTCCATTCGGGATGCAAATACGACCAGTCTGCATAAAGCGAGAGCGTGGATCCCTGCAGAAGAGGAGGAAGTTCTGGATTGGAAGAGGGGACAGCCAACAGAAGGAGAGCTCTCTGCTGATTGGAGGGAGAGTTGATCTAGTCTGCAGGGGGCGGGGCCTCAAGTGATGGTTCCAGATTGGAGCGGACCAGGCATCTAGATGTAGGATGGGGTGGGGTGCAGGGTCTGTAATGAGACCAGCCTGTTGCCTGGGGGGAGATGTGGATGGCTTCGGGACAGGCCATACCCAGTAGGAGATTTGAAGGAAGTGGAAGGGAGACTGGAAAGAAGCCTGGGATGGGGGAACAGTTTGTCCCAGAGGTCTGAGAAAGAAGTGAGAGAGCGTGCTGTGAGGAGTCATATGTGGGGAGGGGCTGATCAAGATGACCCCTTGTAGTCTTCCTGTCTACAGATTGAGGTTCTGCAATTTTGATTCTAGATCCTCGTCCAGATTCTGCAGAGACCGTCTTGAAACTTCAGTGTTGCAGTTTGCGGGGGAGGGGCACAAAGATGGAGGCGAGAGAGGATTTGGGGAGATGGGGTTAGATGCGGGGCTTCCTGGAATAGGTGAGGATTTGGGGCGGGTTAGCCTTGTGGCTGGATGGGATGGAGGGGGAATGAGGGCAGTACCCTCGGTTTGAGTGCCTGGGCTGAGGGGAGTTTAGGAGGTAGCGTTGGGCCTGATGCTGACCGGCGCCCCCATCTCCTGCTCTCTCCAGCCTTCCTCTCCTGGTTCCGCAATGGCCTCCTGGCATCTGGCATCGGGGTCATCTCCTTCATGCAGAGTGACATGGGTCGGGAAGCTGCCTATGGTGAGTGCAGACCCCTACTCTCACCCCCATCAGGAAATGTGGACAGTCCCCCCAGACTGGGGAATGCATTCATCCCTAGTAAATGTAGACTCCTTCCTGTTCCATCCCACCCCCCAATAATATATGGAGAACCTCCCAGCTTCCCCCAACCCACCCCTCCTCATGGGCACTGGACCCACCTGAAGTGGGTGGCCCAGAGCCTGGCAATGAGTCTCCTCTCCTCCAATCTGACTTCTCAAGAAATATGAGGGTCCTAGCCCGAGCTCATGCTGCCAGCCCCTGGCATGGCCTCTGCCCCTCCAACACTGTCTTTGCTTCCAGACCGGCCTCCACCCCTCCTCCAATCCTGGACCCCCAGACACCCACCTCTAAGTTCTAGACACCCTCTCTGATCCCTTCTCATGCCCGTAACCTTGGCCCTGTACTACCCCTGACCCCACCCTGTCCCAGTCCGGGCCCCAGGTCCTGCGCGCCCTTGACCGTGGTTCCGCCTTCTTCCACAGGCTTCTTCCTGCTGGGCGGTCTGTGCGTGGTGTGGGGCGGCGCCTCGTATGCTGTGGGCCTGGCAGCGCTGCGGGGGCCCATGCAGCTCTCGCTGGGGGGCGCAGCGGCCGGCGTGGGGGCTGTGCTGGCCGCCAGCCTGCTCTGGGCGTGTGCCGTCGGCCTCTACATGGGCCAGCTCGAGCTGGATGTGGAACTGGTGCCCGAGGATGACGGAGCGGCCACTGCAGAAGGCCCGGATGAAGCAGGCCGGCCGCCACCTGAGTAAGCAACAGGGCCATGGGGACTGGCCGGGCGCTGGACGGCCCGAGCACTGGGACATTAAAACCTGACCCCTTGCTCCAGACTCCGAGTAGTGGTTCGTGTTACTTGGGGAAGGCTGGGCCTGGAGGTGGATGGCGTGGGAGAGGAAGGCGAGGAGACAGACACGGGGGGAGGAGTGCACAGCTCTCCCAGCCCCCAAGACCAAGCCACAGGAAGGGAGCAGGCGTTTAATACTCAGGAGGGCTGAGCACCTGCCCTCACAGCCCGTGGAGCCCTCAGCCACCCCCGAGGCGCCATCCCTCTGGCGGCCCTCTCAGTCCTCAGTCCCCCTTCCGCTGTCCCCTGGTGCCCGTGTGCCCAGGGTAAGGCAGGCCCAGGGTTGGGTAAAAGGCCTCTGGGAGTGGGGGAGCCGGGCCCAGCCTCTGCAGATGTGGATACATGAGGCCCAGCTCCGTGGGGCCGTAGCGGATGGTGCTGGGCGCGCACAGGCCCCGCACGACGGGCGGCAGGAAGCCTGCATGCAGGAGGGCCGGTGCGGGGTCCCCGGCAGGCACCAGGCCCCAGGGCTGCACCGGGGCCCTCTTCAGGGCCCCTGCCCGGATGACAGAGGTGAACTCGGGCCGCGGTGAGGCTGGGTGGCTGGACAGCTCCTCGTCCCCACTGTCCTCTGAGTCTTTAGTTTCCCTCGGACCGGGCTCCAGTTTGATGCGTTTGCCCTGTGTCTCGGGCGCCTCGTTCTCATCCGGGGGGGCAGCCTGCTTCTCTTCCACTGGGGGCTCCGGCTCTGTAAGGGGAAGAGTCAGAAGGGCGCTGTGTGTGTGAGTTCCCCTCCCTCAGTCTTCCTGTCTGTGGAATGGAATTGTGCTCAGTGGCCTAGACCTGGGGTTCTCAGCTGGGAACAGTTTTGTTCTCCAGGAGACACCTTGCAATGTCTGGAGGCATTCTTGTTGTCACAGCTGGGAGGAGGGTGCTACTGGCCTCTAGTGGGCCAAGGCCAGGGATGCTGTTAAACATCCTACAGTGCACAGGACAGCCCCACAACAAAGAATCACCTGGCCCTAAAATGTCAGTAGAGCTGGGGATTGAGAAACCCTGGTCTTGGCTTGTGCTATTCAGCAGAACTTTCCAGGATAGAACTTTCCATGGTAATGAAAATATTCTATAGACTGTCCCACAAGGCAGTCACTGGCTACATGTGGCTACTGAGCACTTGAAATGTAGCCAGTATGACTGAGGGCACAGACTTTTAATTTTTAATGTTAATATAAATGGCCACATGTGGCTAGTGGCTTCTGGATTGGAAAGCAGGTCCCAAAGGTCCCTCAGAGCTTTTCAGGGACTGAGGTAGGAGGTGGGGCTTACCTGTGGGTTCCGGCCCTGGGCTGGACACGTCCTCACAGGCCATGCTGGCTGGAAGCTGGAAGGCATCCAGAGGTGTTTGGCCATCCTCAGCTTGGCTGGGGACAAGATGGATGGTATTGGGAGCCAGAGGTCCCGGGCTGTCCAGCTTCTGGTGAGTGAAGGCTCCCTCTAGCCCCACCCGACTCACAGCAGTGAGTGTAGACTTCCCCTCCACCATTATGAGTGTAGACAACCCCACCAGTGAATGTGGACCTCCCCCAGGCATTTAAAGGGCTCATCACCAGACCCCTAAACTCCAGGTTGGTTTTAAGCCCAGTTTGGCCCTCTCTTCTAAGGCCAGACCCATACAGATGGTGGCTACCTGGATGTCACCATTTGGTCCCTTGGGCACCTCATGCTTACCTGACCTCAGCATCTTCCTTCCAAATTTGCTGCTCTACTTAGGAGCCCAAATCCAGGCCCAGCAAAGCCAGAGACTGAGCAGAATATGGCCTCCTCCCCTTTTCCACCCTTAGAGTCCCTCATTTCCCAGTACCTGCCCCAGCCTCCTCCCTGAACCCCCAGCACCTGTCTTGTCCCTCAGCCCCCCTCCCCCCGCTCTACACGGCAGCCAGAGGGGTTTTTACAAAAAGCAGATTTGACTGTGACCCTCTCTAGCTCTAAAGCCTTCTATAGCTCCCCATTGCCCCTGAGACAAAAGGCCCTACAATTATCCTCAGCCTGTCTCTCACGACTTTATACTCCAGCCCCAAACACTACCTTTAGTTCTTCAGACAGGTCAGGCTGTTGCTCTTGGCCTTTGTCTTGGCTGTGCCTTCTGCTTAAAATGCCTTCCCCACCTCTGGCTTCTTTCCATCAGTTGCTCTACTCAGTGGCCCTCCCCTGGTAAGAGCCTGCCATGGCTCCCCAGTGCCCCAGAGTCAAGTCCAGACCCTCAACCTGGGCCTGACATTGCTGTGGACCTGCCTCTGCCTCTCTCACAGATACTGTTCCCTTCCCCGTGACTCCTGTCTGTCTC